>NW_012117777.1:1069430-1077129 GCF_000951035.1 Colobus angolensis palliatus
CAGCACACCAACATGGCACAAGTATACATATGTAACAAACCTGCACGCTATGCTCATGTACCCTAGAACTTAAAGTATAATAAAAAATAAAAAAAAATTACAAGCCAATCCAATGTTCAATGATAATTTTATTAAAAAGTTGTATTTCAAAAAAAAAAAATGTAAAACTTGGTTACATCATCATGAGAGGCAGAACTCAAAAACAATGAGATGTTAGAGAAAAGATCTCAGAAAGAAAAGAATGATTGTTAAACACAGGAACATTAATTGGACAGAAACAGACTTCTCAATAATTACAATAGCAAGGAGTAAAAGGTAATTACAAAACTAGGCATATACATCCAAGGAAATGAGAAAGAGGTAAAATTTAAGAACTCTTCTAAAGCAATAAATACAAAGAATTTTAAGAAACTGCAATGTACTTTGGATATTCCAGAAAAAAAGGATTGATTTTTAGACACAGCCTACCAAAACAATCATGAAGAAATAGAAAATGTGAACATATCAATAATAAATAAGAATATTGAATCAATAATGGCATGTCCCCTATCAAATAATAGCCCAGAATCTGGTGGCTTCAAAGCTGAAGTCCACCAACATTTAAAGAACTAATAACAATCCTTCTCAAACTCTTCCAAAAGGAAATACTTCCAAACTCATTTTACAAGGCCAGTATTACTCTGATACCATAACCAGACATGAGCACTACAAGAAAAGAAAATTACTGGTCAATATCCCTGATGATCATAGATTCAGAAATCCTCAACAATATACCAGCAAATCAAATTCAAAAACACATAAAGCAATCATTCACCATGATCAATGAAGATTTACCCCCGGATGCAAGGAGGATTCAATATATGCAAGAAATGTAATACACCACATTGACAAAATAAAGAAATAAAGAATAAACAAAACATAATTATCTCAATAGAAACAGAAGAAATATTTGACAAAATTCAGCACTGTTTTAGGATTAAAACTCTCAACAGATTAGATATAGAGGGAATGTACTTCAAAACAATAAAGGGCGCAAATCACAATCCCAGAGCTAACATCATACTCAAACATAAAATTCGAAAAGTTTTCTTCTAAGGTCCAGGACAATACAAAGCCAGTGCTGTTAGGTAAGAGTAATAAATAAAGGAATCCTAACAGGGAAAAACTAAAATTATCTGTTTCTTGATAACATAATCTTATATGTAGAAAACTCTGATCAACCTTAAAACTGTTAGAACTGATAAACAAATTCAGAAAAATTGTGGTTCAAAAATCAACATGCAAAAATCAGCAGTTTCAATATGCTAATAACAAATTATCAAAAATTGAAATGAAGAAAACAATCCTTTAAGTGCAAATTTCACCCAGGAGGTAAAAGACCTGTATACTAAAATGTATAAAACACAAAAAAAGAAATTGTTAAAACGTCCATACTATCAAAAGCAATCTATAGATTCAATGCAATACCTATTGAAATGCCAGTGATATTTTTCACAGGAGCAGAATAAAAGAATTCTTAAATGTGTATGAAACCACAAATAACCCCAAATAGCCTGAACAAATTTGAGGGAAAAAAAGCTGGAGGTATCACGCTTTTTGGTTTCAAAATATGAAGAATTTAAATAAAAACAACATGGTATTGACATAAAAACAGATACATCAGCCAACTGAACATAACAGAAATTTCAGAAATAAACCAATACATTTATGTTTTTGACAATGATATAAATGACATTTATATTTTTGTCAAGGACACACAATGGGGAAAGGGTGATCTTTTCAATAATGGTGTTGGGGTACTGGCTATCCACATACAGAAGGATGAAATTAGATTATCTTACAACATAAAAATCACTCAAGATGGAACAAAAACTTAAGTATAAGACCTAAAATTGTAAAACTGCTAGAATATAACAGAGGATAAAAGCTCCACAACATTGTTCTGGGCAACGATGTTTTGGATATGCCACCAAAAGCATGGACGACAAAAGCAAAAATAGACAAATGGAACTGCATCAAACCATAAAGCTTCTACGCAGCAGAAGAAATGCTTAATAAAGTGAAGACATGACTTATAAAGTGGGAAATATATTTGCAAACCATAGATTTGATAGTGATTAATATCCAAGATATATAAGGAACTCAAAGAGCTCAACAGGAAGAAAACAAATAACCCAATTTAAAAATGAACAAAGGACTTAAACAAACACACTTCTCAAAAGAATACATATGCCCGGGCGCGTTGGCTTACGCCTGTAATCCCAACACTTTGGAAGGCCAAGGCGGGAAGATGACGAGGTCAGGAGATCCAGACCACGGTGAAATCCCGTCTCTACTAAAAATACAAAAAATTAGCCCGGCGTGGTGGTGGCCGCCTGTAGTCCCAGCTACTCCCAGCTGAGGCAGGAGAAGGATGTGAACCCGGGAGGCCGAGCTTGCCGTGAGCTGAGATTGCGCCACTGCACTCCAGCCTGGGTGATAGAGTGAGACTCCATCTAAAAAAAAGAATACATACAAAGGACTAACAGATCCCTTGTTAGTGATGTTAAAAAAATGCTTAACATCACTAATCATTAGGGAAATGCAAATTAAAACCACAATTAGATATCACCTCACATCTGTTGGAACTGGTTTCTAAAAAAGTTGAACTCATAGAAATATAGATTAGAAAGATGGTTGCCAGAGGCTTGAGGGGTGAGGTGGGCAGGCATATAGAGACGGAATAGGAAGTCAAAGGGTACAAGGTTTCAGATAGATAGGAGGAATGAATTAAACTTTGAGACCTGTTGCACAGAAGGGTGACTGTAATTGATAAGAATATATTCTATATTTCAAAAGAAAGAGTAAATTTCAAATGTCTCACTGGAAAAAATGATAAGTGAGGTGATATGTTAATTAGCTTGATTTAGTCATTCTGCATTGTATACATATATCAAAGCACCACATTGTACCCCTCAAAATGTATATAATCATTATTGGTCATGTAAAAATCACATTAACAATACAAACTTTAAAATTTACTGTAACCCAAAAATCCTACCCAAACAAGGGCATTGTGTACCATCTCTAGACTCTCACTAAAAACAACAACAACAACGACGACGACAACAAAAACTACGATGGGATGTACATTGGGAAAAGAGAGAATATTTTAAAGGAAACATCTAAGCTATAAGAAGTCCCCTTAAAGAAATTAGTAATGTGTAGACAAAGTTATTCAGTAAATTTCTAAAATAATTTTGATAATATCTGATTCAGAGGTAGAAAGCCTTTTTAGGAAAAATCAGTAAGGTTGTGGGGAGGTAAAAAAGAAGGAAGAGAGCCAATGAGTGTATTATCAAGCATGTTACCAGTGGGAAACTGATGCTTATGCCTTCTGGGGAATTCTGTGAGCCAGTGGAAAACATGTGCCTTCAATTTTTTCTTTCAAGGAATGAGACAGTGATATGGTTTGGCTCTGTGTCCCCACCCTAATTTTATGTTGTATGCTAATCCCCAGTGTTGGGGGAAGGACTTGGTGGAAGGTGATTGGATCATGGGGGTGGATTTTCCTTTTGTTGTTCTCATGATAGTGAGTGAGTTCCCACAAGATCTAGTTAAGTGTTCAGCCCTTCCCCTTTTGCTCTCTCTCTCCTGCTCTGCCCTGTGAAGATCGTGCCTGCTTCCCCTTCGCCTTCCACTGTGATTGTATGTTTCCTGAGGCCTCCCCAACCTTGTCTCCTTTAGAGCCTGTAGAACTGTGAGTCAATTAAACCAATTTTCTCCATGAATTAACCAGTCGCAGTTAGTTCTTTATTGTAGTGTGAGGACAAACTAATACAGAGAGCTTCACTAACTTCCACTAATCACTGGCTGAAAACTGCATTTTGTTGGGAAGGGGTGTCCTGTTGGGAGGAAGAGTACCTCCTGTGTTGATAACTTGTGGCAGATTCTCCTTCCTGTGGGGAATGGAGAGCCCTTTCCCTGCTGCTCACTTGATGTGGGGAGATCCCTCTTACCTGTGCTCCCAGTCATGTGGTGTCTTTGGGTAGGTGTGAAGCCTCTGGCTCCATGGCAGAGGTTTAGATTTTCCCTGGGTGCTTATCTTCAGCAGAAGTTCCCATGATCCCCTCTTGCCTGTTCTGCCAGGCTGGCGTTTTATGGGCAGGGCAGCTGTTAAGATTGAAGAGTGTGTCTACCTGCTCCCAATTCTGTTCTTAGTTTGGGGGTCAGGAGGTTTACAGTTTGGATTAACACCTTCTGTTGAGGAAGAGGATAGTAAGGTGCCCTGTTATTATGCTGTGCCTTCAGTGCTTCATCCCTAACCTCAATCCTCAGCTTCCGTTTTTCCATCTTCAGAACTCTCTTCTGTGGGCCACTTGAACATTTCCAGGATTTATAGTCATCTATGTTAGTCCATTCTCACATTGCTGTAAACAAATACCTGAGACGGGGTAATTTACAAGAAAGGAGGTTTAATTTGTTCACAGTTCCACAGGCTGTACAGGAAGCGTGGCAACATCTGCTTCTGGAAAGACCTCAGGGAACTTTTACTCATGATGGGAGGCAAAGCAGGAGCAGGACTGAGACAGAGTAGGGAGGTGCCCCACACTTTTAAACAACCAGATCATGTGAGAACTCTATCACAAGACAGCACTAGAGTGGTGGTGCTAAACCTTCAGAAACGGCCCCCATGATCCAATCATCTACCCCCAGGCTGCACCTCCAACATTGCAGATTACATTTCAACATGTGATTTGAGTGGGCGCACAGATCCAAACCATATCATCATCATTAGTGGAAAGGAGCAGGTAGAGATGAGTCTATGCCATCTTGTCTGGGCTGGAAGTTTGTGTTTGTTTTTTTAATTGGAATATGTTTTCCTCAGTTGTAATTTGCAAAGAATTATAAATTATAAAAACACTGGCTAAGAGTTAGTCTTTTGAAAACTAAAACTCTAAACTGTTTAGAAACAGTTTAGAAACAGTTTAGAGTTGGGTGAAACAACCCAAGTGTTTTGACAGATTCTTGATTTCTTCAAGATGCTTTGGGCCACTGACGGTGTCACTAATTTGCAAGGTGCCCCCTTACTATACTATAAGAAAACATCTTTAAAATAGGAGAATATGCATCTGAACATTATAAAATTAGGTAAAGAAGTGCTATTATTACACTGTGGTTTTCAGATAACTTGCTTACTTCCAGGAGTTCCTTTAAATTTACCAGGTCTGAGGAAATAGAAATGAATAAGACACTAAAATATACATTGTGTCCTTGAATAGCTGATAATGTAGTAGGTCAGAGAAAGAAACTCATAAATAGTATACATAAACAAAAAACAGGGGGCAAGAGACGAAAAGTGAGAGGATAGAGTAAGATAAAAACCCCAAAGTATAGAAAGATGAAGGAGAAATGTGAAATGGAGAAACAGAATAATAGGTAGGCCTCAAAAGAGCCTTGTTCCATAAACCAGTTCCTGAGCAGGGAAGTGTAGCAGATTTTACAAGCCTGTAAAAAACTCATTAATTACAAATTCAGCATTCTTTTTTTTCCAAAAATTTATAGAATGGGAGAAAATAATTTGCCAAAAGCTCACTATATACAAAATGTGCTACCCTGAGGTTTAATTGAGGCTACATCTATTCAGGATAACAAATATATTTATTTAAAAAAATCTAAATTTTTCCTGTTTTGAAATTCTGGAATGTATTTATCCCTAAGACTTTATTCTAAAATGTATTCTCCAAAGTCTTGAGAACATTTCTGTAAGGATTGTTTTCATTTCCTTCCAATATACAAGATATTGCTGAGTTAAGACAGAGAAGGTCCAGACAACTTATTCAAGACCATACAGTTCACCAGCTACATCTTTCATTTCTTCATTACTATCATTTACTAGCACCACCAACACTATTTCCCCAAACAGCTAAGTACACACACACATACACACACATTATACATATATATATATTTAAAGTTGTGTGTGTAGTTATATATATATATATATATATATATATATAACATTGTATTATATATTAATTATATACATACTATGTACCCAGAACTTTAAAAGTGCATAAACTATCACTTTAACGATCCTTTCCTTTGGTTAAGAAGTAGTTGGTATGGGCAGACACAGCCATGAGTAAGACTTTGCATGTGAGTTATTTAGCCTCTTTATATCTCTTTTTCCTGAATAATTTTTCTCAATTATTTAGTCTCCCCACATGTTAGAATTAAACTATATGCCTGAGCTATGTGAATTATTGTTTTCCCTCATAATAGTGAAAGGGGTATATTCCCTTCAAGTAAATACTGAACTAGACTGCATCACTTTTTTGGCCAGTGTAATTCCGGCATGGAAGATAAGGTGCCAGTTCCAGGCCACAACCTAAAGTAACATTGCATGCTTCTGTTTTCTCTATTGTACTCTGTAATTACTGTAAGAATATGCTAGGAAAAGTATCAATCCTAGAATCATGAGGGGCATGTACAGCAAACCTGATCCCAAACTCTAGTCAGGAATCTAGCCTCACCAACCTAAAGCAGACCAGACCTGCTGAGTTGGCCTCACTTAATGACCTGAAAACTCACATGCATGAAAAGCAAGGCTTATTGTAATAACTCATTGCATTTGGGGATGATTTGTTACCTGGAATTATTGTGACAGCAGCTGACTAATATGCACTTCAAAGAGTTATAAAAAGGAATTGCTTATATATCTATGTATATATCTATGTGTATATATGTATGTATGTCAATATATACACATATAATATAAATGCATTTATAAATAGAACATTATTGGTCAAATCAGAGTAGCTTTGGAGGAAAAGTGAATACTTTTAACGATATAATGTAATCATCATGTATTTGACTTAATAATTGTTTTGCACTTGTAAATGTGCAAAACAATTATAATTGGAACACTGAATCACTATGCTAAATAGAATGTACAAATCAGATAACTTAATGATAATCCAGTAGATCTTTTGGTGATCAAGAAATAAACTTAAGCATTAAGACAATGCCATCAACCTGGTGGTATTTTTCCCTTCCAATTTTTTAACTGAATTTGGTAATCAAACATAGAATTATTTTCTCCCAAGACTGGACCCAGTCTCAAACCTCCCAATATCCTAAACCACAACACACGTATCATAAATAGCACAAGTTAAAACTTTTTTCCATTGTGGGTAGAAAATACTATTGGTTCTTAAGAGACAAACCAGGCTTGTTACATTCCCTCCCTCTTTAATTCAATGGAAGAACATCAAATCCAATTCCTTATCAAAACAGACACATTTTAAAGGATATAATTTCTGTTCTGTTAAAGACATTATTAAGAAAATAAAAAACTCATTCACTGAGAGAAAGTAATTGCTGAACATGTGTGTGAAAACAGATTTGTATCCAGGGAGTATAAGGAATCCTCAAAAATAAGAATAAAAATAATTTAAAATGGGCAAAAGATGTGAAAGGGCAGTTCACTAAAAAAATATATGGATGGCGGCCGGGCGCGGTGGCTCAAGCCTGTAATCCCAGCACTTTGGGAGGCCGAGAAGGGTGGATCACGAGGTCAGGAAATCGAAACCATCCTGGCTAACACGGTGAAACCCTGTCTCTACTAAAAAATATGAAAAACTAGCCGGGCGAGGTGGCAGGTGCCTGTAGTCCCAGCTACTCAGGAGGCTGAGGCAGGAGAATGGCGTGAACCCGG
>NW_012117777.1:1077305-1077794 GCF_000951035.1 Colobus angolensis palliatus
TATATATATATATATGGATGGCATGAAAACATATAAAATATTCTCAATATTATTATTCCTTATAATAACACAAAAAGCACAATGAGATAGTACAACAAAAATTAGAATGGTAGAAGTGAAGAAAAAAATGAGAGTACTAAATCCTAATGAGAATGTGAAACAATCAGAAGTCTTACACACTGCTCACCAGGATATAAAATAGTGGAAAAAATAGTTTGTAAATTTCTTCTAAAAGAAACATACATTTGCTACATAATCCAGCATTTGCACAACTAGATTTTTAACTAGAATAAATAAAAATTTATGTTCACATACACAAATATGCGGATATGTGTAGCTGTTTTATTTATAATTGGCCCAAACTGTAAACTGGTGAATGAATAAACAAAGTGTGGTAAATTCTTTTTTTTTTTTTTATTATTGTACTTTAAGTTCTAGGGTACATGTGCATAACGTGCAGGTTTGTTACATATGTATACTTGTGCCGTG
>NW_012117777.1:1079574-1098996 GCF_000951035.1 Colobus angolensis palliatus
TTGAATAGGAGTGGTGAGAGAGGGCATCCCTGTCTTGTGCCAGTTTTCAAAGGGAATTTTTCCAGTTTTTGCCCATTCAGTATGATATTAGCTGTGGGTTTGGTAAATTCTTAACACTGGGAAAATCACTTGACAGTAAAGCAGAACAAACTACTGAGACATACAAAAACATGGATCAATTCAAATGCATAATGCTAAGGGAAAGAAACCACACTCAAATACCTTTATGCTGTATTATTTGTCAAGCAATATAATTTGTATTGCCCAATGCAAAATGCAGATGAGAGCCTGTTTTTCAAACATTACAGCATAGGTTGCAATTCCAGGAAGCTGGAACTGACACATATCATTTCATTCCTATGGCACTCTTAAAAGGCCAATCTACAGGGAAATAAAAGACATCAATTGTTGCCTGGGCCAGCAGTTTTGGAAGAAGGAGTTCACTATAAAGGACATAAGGGAATATGCTGGGTTGATAAGACGGTTCTGTCTTGCTAGTAAGGTAGTTACACAATTATATGTGCATGCCAAAACTCACAGAACTGGAAAACAGAACTACTAAACATGGAAATTTTTGTCTATGAAAATGATATAAATCTGACTTTAAAAATAAACATATATAGAAAATCATATATTGATATTTAATGAAGAATGATTACAGATCATTCCAGAGAAATTTGGAACATCATACAATTAAGAGAAACAAGATATAATAGAAAGGTCTGTGTTGGAATATTTTCTCAGCCTCACACTAGCCAAGTGAAATACGTGACAATCTCTCTGAGATTTAAAATAGGATAGCAACAGTGAGTCAAACTTAAAGGTGCTTGTGAGGATCAAATAAGGTAATGAATTTAAAAAGTTAAAAATAACTTTATAAAGCACTCAAATTATTATTTACAATGGCAATAAAAGGACAAACTCTACACCACTGTTTTTCTCTCAAACTTAGAGATCTGTTACTGACTGGGCCCATTTCTGATTCAGAAAAGGCAACCAAAATCACAAAGTTACCTTAGCAATGTTCTATAGAAACATAATTTAATATATAACACATTTTAAACATGGAGAGGTTGACTCATTTTCACAGTCAAAATGATACATTCTTTGGGAGGAATCCATTTCCTCCCTGGTGGACTAAATTGAGTTCTTATTTTTCACTGTTGTATGTATTTCACCCCACCCCATAAGTCTAAAATGATTGTGCAAACCAACACCAATCTTTCATTTCAGTTTTCAATTTTGGTATCTACTTTTGACAGTTTCGTAACTGTCAGGTAATATAAACTGTTAAGACTAAAAAATAATTATACACATATATGAGGACTAAATAGTAAAATTTTGCATAGCTAATATGATTTTTGAACTACATTACATGTAAGTGTTACCAGATGCACAATACTAGATGTAAACACTTATGAAAATACAGTTTAGTATATTACTATGGCAAATTCTATAATAAAATATAGTCATATTTGCTTTTTAATTTAATTGAGGAGAGTGAAGAAGTCAGTCATAGAATACTGACTTCCTTTATGTCCCCATTATACCTGATGGGACACATCTCCAGTATTCGTACCTTGTCACACTGTAGCATAGTTGTTTATTTAAATACTAATTATGTGCTATGTGATCTATGAACTAATTTATGCTTGGTTATGTGCTTTATTTTTATTTTTCAACTGTAATATATTCTGCTTGCATGGTATTTGTTTAATATTTTTAGCTTTTGAGGTAAGAAAATCCAGAAATAATTACATTGGTGGATGGAGTGGCAAATTGGACAAGATACTGAGTAGAGTTAAAGTTCTTTCATTAATGTCCTGGCTCTGTTTTCTTATTCATTATGCAACTTTTAATGTGAGAGTTAACCTTTCATGAACCCATTTTCTGAACAGTTAAGTGCCTAGAAAAATACCTGCAGCATTCTCTCATTAATGTCAAACTCTTTCCCTAACACAACACTACAGAGTACAGGGAGTGTTATGATGGTCAAATGTGATAATAGATTGAGTAAAAATGTAATAATATAAAGTGTATGAATACTCTCTTGGTATGTAAAGCTCTATTTAAAGATGGCAAGACAAAAAGGGTGCTGGCTCCTGAGTAAAGAGACCTTGACCAGTAGCACAACTTTTGTTGTCAACCAGCTAAAGTACCATGGACAAGACTTACAGTCTCTCTGGACTTTTACTGTAAAGCAAGATGTTCTAAATTTAGCTTCAAATTCAGAAAAATTATTTCCTTTGTATGAACTTTGAAGCATATTCTACAATTCACACAGGCCAAGTGTACCATTTTAGATATTGTGTTACTTATCTCTCATTGAAAACATATCATAACTGGACACCTAATTAGAAAATTCAGTAATAAGATTAACACAACATAAACTGGCTCAAAGATTCCATGTTCAAAGAGTTCATTGGTATAATATACCAAGAAATGATATATAGGATTAAAGCATTTTGATTCTTGTCAGCACATTATAGAGCAACAGAGACTTTGTTTTGATTAGGCTTTTATCAAAAAAAAGAATGCTATTGTGAATAAACAAAAATAAATGTATATTGGAAACTTTTTCATTGCTACATGTGGGTTTTTCTTTTTGTTGTTGTTAGTAGAGTTGGTATTGTTTTTGCATTCGTAAACTTCTGTAACATTAACTTTTTATGTTTATATTTTTCTCAACTTTAAGATCTATAAAAACTGTCATAAAATATACATATATATGTGTATGCATATACATATATATGTGTGTGTGTGTATATATGTATATATTCCCAGCTAGATATTGTCTTGTACTTAATACTTGCTTGATAGATGTGCATAGGTTGATTGATTCAAATTTATATGTCTGTGTAATAAATCATACTTTTTAGAATACTGATCTATGATTTGTTTCAAATAATAAATAGACTAGATAAAAACAACAAGCTCCTAAATTTTACTGCAGAATAACAAATCCTGCTTTAAATTACTTGAGATTAAAATGAACTGTATTCAATTACAGTTATTCATAGACTTCTAGGTCTATTATACAGTCCAGTGTAAGTTTAATTGTCTTATTATGATGATACAAGTAGAGGTTCATAGAGATAGTCTAATACATCTTCCTGAGACAATTACAGTCCATTGTCCATTAGCAGAAAGAAGTAAGTTTCCGCTTTCATCACTCATAACTTTTGACTCCAGAAGGATAGTGGGAGCAAAGGACAAAATCTAATGCTCATGAGTCATCCTATTTGTTTCTTCTTTGGCTGAGCTCCAGACAGTAAGGAAAGCAAAAGCTCACCATAGCTCTAAGATTGTCCCCTTCTTCCCACTCCATAATCAATTACACATTACTAATAATAAGCATGATGTCTTGCTTTTGCTTAGTCTGAGTGACCAATTAGGTTCTATAGGTGATCACTTTGACGCATGGCAGCCCTCAAGTTGGCATGTTGATTCACTGTCCAAGGAATTACAAGCTGACCTAATCAGCTAATGTGATTAGTTAAAAGTATACAAACAATATTACTCCATTCCCTTAATTTGGCTTAATTATTACACTTGTGATTTAGAGATGTTAGATAAATTAAAACGTGAACTGAAAAGCTGCTCTTAGTTCCTTTTCATTATAATGTTAGTTTTTTGATATAATATTAAGCAAAGTTCGAATAAGAAATACAATTTTCAAATGTTTAATGCTTTTGCATGTATGGTAGTTATTAAAAATAAATTGATTACACAAGACATCGTCCGTGAAAAATTTGTTAATAAGAAACTTATTTTTGGTAATGTCAGTAGATTACAACATTGCACTATGAGATGAGTAAAATTGTAATTTGAAGAGCAAGCAATTCACATTTTGGAATATCAGGGCAAAGGATTTTCTAGCTCATAATAATACAAATGTCCAGATTGCAGTTCAAGACATGACCTTTGTTATGCATAAGTAGTTTTTTGCAAAAAATAACTTTTGCACATAAAATTTTATGTATTTTCAGGCTTGGTTTGACTACAATAAATCTTTTACTGAATAAGCCTTAATATCAGTGGGGAGAGCACAAGTTAATAAAGTCAGAATATTCCTTAGCAAATCCTTGAATGTATTACATGGGTAAGAGTAATTTATGTTTTCCACAATCTAGCCCGGAATAGACACTATGATTTGTTTCAACCAAACTCTTTAATTTATAATATATACATTCTAAAAATGTAATATGATTTTAAAACCTTCCCATTTTCTTTTAGTCTTTGGAAGTATGACATAGGTGAAGAACATGGATGTAGGTATTGGATGCTTATTTAAATGCTTTTTCCAATTTCCTGACCTTGAGCAGACATCTAAATAGTTACTTTATTGCAGAAAGAATACAGAATGTCAACTGCACAGTATTCTTGTTAGAACAGTGCTGGCATTTGTATGGTGCCTAGGACTGTTGCATGCATGCAGTAGGTACCCAATAAATGTGAATTACTCCCTTTATCTCATATATTTCCCAGTTTTACAGATCTGTTCACATAAGGCTGTTGTATAAGTGTTGTAAAGATAAGATAGTAAAAGCATCATCTTTTTGACTATCAATCAATAGAGGCCCCAATTACCTGGCAGTATGAGGCTGGGCTTCCCAATAAGCAGATCAGCATGCAGGAAGTTTATTAGGAGGTCTCTTAAAATCAGTTCCAGATGAAGCAAAGAGAGGAGAATGAAGGGGAGGTCAGGGGCGGGGGAAGAAATAGGACGAGAAGGAGACCAGACCACGCAGTGGGTTAAGCAGCAACTTCTTTCATGGGAAGCATCAGTTGAACCTATAAGAAAAAGATCTACCGGTCTTATGTTGGAGTCACATGATTAGTTATTTACCTGCCTACAAGGGTCAGTCATTGGATGCAGAATCCTTGACAAGGAGAACAGTCTTGTCAGCTACCGGGGAGAATAAGTCCTTCATTACTGAAAGAGGATCTGTATGGTACATCAATCACCAACCATGCTGATCTTCTGGAATGTTTTTCCCTTGCATGATACTTTAAACATTCTCAGATATCCCTCAAGATATGTATTCAATGACTTTCACACATTTATTCTGCTGATGTTTTGCTGGCTCATTAGTTCAGAAGTACTGAACTCCTCAGCATTCTTATTTACTGTCTGCTCAGAGTTTCAGTACGCCTTGTTTCTCAAGAGATGGCTGGGGTTCTTTTGCAACGGATGCTGAGTTAGGTCTTGCTCAAATACCTCAGTACACCCATGCTTCAACAAAACAACAAA
The DNA here is from genome assembly GCF_000951035.1 of Colobus angolensis palliatus. Lineage (NCBI taxonomy): Eukaryota > Metazoa > Chordata > Mammalia > Primates > Cercopithecidae > Colobus > Colobus angolensis. The sequence continues at coordinate 1,084,829 of NW_012117777.1, forward strand.
GAACATTTTGCTACTCTTTCCTCATACCTGTCAACTAAACGTGTGTGTGTGTGTGTGTGTGTGTATGTATGTGTGCTTTTATGTGTAAAAAGAATAAATGAGAATAATTTTTCATTAGGTTGTTTTTTTAAAGATGAGTAAATCTACCAAGGCGGTAGACGCAGAAGAGGTTGTTGTATTTATTGTAATGGAAAGTTCAAATCTAGTGTACTGTATATTATTTCCCAGATTGAGTAGCGTCACTGCAATAGAAAAGAGCAATAATTTCCTATTCAACATTGGAATAGAATGGAGATTTTTACCCTTGGTAACAATTGCTGCTTCTTTGTCTAATAGTCATAATTACAATTAGTGGGCATTAGTATTTCAACGTTCCCTCCTAAAATGTTGGCCACCTGCAGCATCTTATAGTTCCTTCTTTTTTGTACTTACTGAGCTTCAAGTATGGACTCAAAAATAATATTTCAACCCAAAATAGGGGAAACAAAAGTGTTTCATTGTACAGATGTGGTTTGTGTGACCTATCAGGGAAAGCACTAATGGGACTCAATAGAGTATAAACTAGAGAAGATTGGCAAAAGGCAAATGCATGTAAGAGTGTAATTGGGATAACAGTATTCCTATTACTTTTTCTCCCTTGTCTTCAGTTTGAAAGGTGAGGGAACTAACTATTCTTCCTTCAGATTTACACAAGGATACATTATTAGTCCATTTCTATGCTGCTGATAAAGACATACCCAAGACTGGGTAATTTATAAAGAAGAAGAGGTTTAATGGACTCACAGTTCCACGTGGCTGGGGATGTCTCACAGTCATGGTGGAAGGCAAAAGGTCACATCTTACTTGGCAGCAGACAAAAGAAAATGAGAGCCAAGTGAAAGGGGTTTCCCCTTATAAAACCATCATATCTCATGAGACTTATTCACTACCATGAGAACAGTATGGGGGAAATCACCCCATGATTTAATTACCTCCTACCGGGTCCCTCCCACAACATGTGGGAATTATGGGAGCTACAACTCAAGATGAGATTTGGGTAAGGATATAATGAAACTGTATCAGGCACCATAAACAAATAAGAGTCTTTTATTATAAAAGAAGTTTCTTCTCATTATATACCATGTTCATGATGGAATAAGTTAGTCTGAATTTTGAACAAATCAAATATTCAAAAGTATTACATTTTTGGGGGGATTGTTCAGTTGAAAGTTTTCTTAATAGTGCTATCTTCTGTCTTTAAAGAATCACAACACTTAAATTTGGTTATTCCTTATATTCATTTCTTATTTTTCTCTTTTTGTTTTGTTTTGTTTTGTTTCGAGACGGAGTCTTGCCTTGTTGCCCAGGCTGGAGTGCAGTGGCACCATCTCGGTTCACTGCAAGTTCTGCCTCCCAGGTTCACGCCATTCTCCTGCCTCAGCCTCCCAAGTAGCTGGGACTACAGGCACCCGCCACCTCGCCCGGGCAATTTTTTGTATTTGTAGTAGAGATGGGGTTTCACCGTGTTAGTCAAGATGGTCTCGATCTCCTGACCTTGTGATCCGCCTGCGCAGCCTCCCAAAGTGCGGGGATTACAGGCATGAGCTACCGCGCCCAGTCCCATTTCTTATTTTTCTAGTAGGACTAACACTGAAAAAGATGAGAAAACAATGTCTAAGCGTAACAAATGGGGAAATGCTATAAACCAACAAACGTGCTTTTTATGAGAATTTTCTAGTTCAAAAAAATGAAATGCTTCCTACAATGACATTTGCTATCCAAGGTACCTTGTTCTTCCTCGTCTGCTGGTATCTCTAAATTGTTATTTTAGAGATATAACATTGGATGCTTCATAGAAAATATGCCCAAATTATCCATTTTTTAAAGAATGTATTATTTATGGTGCCTGGTTTTCTTTTTTATCTCAACAAAGCATGGGGACAGTATTCCATTGTGACATGATTGGCTGTTGAATATTAAAGAAAATAAGCTAACTACATGTAAGATTTTTCAGCTCTGTGAATGAAGCTTCATTCTCCTTGAGAATGGCAAAAGGTATTTTTTTTTTTTTTTTGGCAATCACATTACCGTGCCAAAAATATTTTGTTTTCCATCTTGTTGGTGTCTTCTGACACTCTTCATTTTCTTTTTATGGGTTTTTAATTAATTCATTAATTTCACCTCTCAGCATGAAGGATAATGCTCATTCAGAGTTTGACATTTCTTCATTTGGCAAATTGTTGTTATAGAGGATGTTGTCGGTTTGATGTTGAATTTGATAAAATATCCTATTTAAATATTCAAATTTTAGATTCACAGAGCTTTTATATATGAGAACATTTTCTAATAAGTATCATTTAAAAAGTTCTAACTTACAATATTTTATGGTATCAGGTATTAACAATGAAAAAATAATAAGGAAGTCTGGAGTGGGAGAGATTGGTAAGAATAAGTTGAGACACAAAATAGGAATAACTCTATTTACAGAAATCACTCTATACTGAAATCATGTTTACTAGTCACCACAGGGAGAAATGGAACATGAGCTGCAGATGTATGTGATAACTGATGAGACACTGAATATATTGTCTGTTTGGAAAGGAGTCACAAATAAAAAATTCAAATATATTATGCCTGGTAGAAAGGGTGACATCTAAAACTCAATCCAGTGAAATAAAGGACCCTAAAGGTCTGCCATTTCTGTATTATCAGGTCAACTTAATTCTAGGGGGACCTGTCATTTTTGTGAGCAATAAAACCCAACTGATGTTATTATTAGATACAATCCATTCACTGCATACTATGAGGGTGAAACATCTTATTCTCTAGGGAACAGACTAGTGATATCTCCTTAGGAAAAAGAAAAGTATGAAAATGTCTTTTTTGAGCAGGAAATAAAATGCATGTTTCCTTCAGGAACAAACAATAGATTGAGCTTGATAAAGGGGTCTGGGAATTTAAAGATTCTCTGAAAATTCCTCTAGAGAAATTAGGTTTAACTAGACAAATTAGGTGAGGAGAGAGGTGGGCTTTCTCCTCTTTCTCCCTTCAGAAAAAAAATAATAAAACTTCTTTCTCAGTTTTAATAAGCAACTAATCAGCTCGGTAATATAGGCACCAGTACACTTTATGGATATATAGATTTGTTGGATGTTTTATGCTATAGACTAATTGTATTTGGATTTACACCATTTTTTTCTATATTGTTTAACAAAACTGTACATGCAGTTGAAGTCCTCTCTCCACTGTATATAGGTAGGCACAACCTTTCCTGATAAGGAGCACAGGAAATCAGACTAGATTTACACAAAACGGCATTCCCTAGCTACATTTGAACTGCTGATGTAGCAGCCTCTGCACCCTCAGCTTGAACTTACCATCCAAAGAAGAGAAGCATTTTTTTTTTCCTCTGTATGAAAAAAAAGGAAGAACTTAGAGGGCACATCTTCACTATAAATCCTCCTAAGAAATGTCTGTGGCTCCAATTCCATGTGGGAAGGCATTGACATTCTTCTTCAGGTGCCAGAAACTTCTTTAGAGAATGTAAGTGGTACACTTATGAAGCACCAACCTGGAAACCACACATCCTGAATTTTAAGACTCTTTAGAATAAGACAACATAAAAAAGACATATGATTGTGTGGGATAAGCATTTGCTGGTTTAACATGTAAAACTTATCATCAAGCATGTCCGTTATGGGTATACATTCCTACAGACTCTAAAACCGTGTGTTGCAGCTCTTATATATTTACTCATATTATAATTTCTAACATGTACTCAGAACAAAGAAGTTCTAGATTTACCATAACACTAATAACCCTGAAACTACTATAAAATAAAATGTAAAATCCTGCCCTCAAAAACCAAGATGATGCCTTAAGAACATCTACTTGATAGGTTTGACAAAAAATGTTATTGCTTAATTTAAATAATTCAATTTTTACTGTTATAAATGTTTGATAAAAATACAAATACATAATTTAAGATGTCTTATTTAAATTCACAGACTCTGCTTTATATTCAAGTTGCTATACTTATGTCAGGCTAATAAAGATCTTCAGAAAGCTGTCCAGCTGGACACGTACATACAGAAGATCCATTCTTTAGTTCTACCGTGTGTGAAACTCAACAAATTCTCATTAATTCTTTGAGCGTCAGAGTAATAGTCTTTGGGGTCAGTGATTCCTGCAAAGATCAAAGACTGTCAAGTAATGAACATAAACTGAGACTATCTATGACTTTGTGCTTTCTTCACAACTAATATATGTATAATAAACATGTTTGCTTATATTTTAAAATATCCTAAATTCAACCTGATACTAACAGTGTCCATCTTGTCAGTGGCCACTAACTATATCTTAATATTGAAATGTCATACTTACTTTTAATCTACACATAAATACATGGATAACTTGATTTCTCAATTAAGTGAAAAGGTAAAACATTTTTCCCCTTTTAGTAGAACTAATTTGCAATTATTATTATTCAAAAATTTCTATATAATTTATTTTTTTAATAAATAACACAGATACTTCTATGCAAATAGCTTTATTGGATCTGATGCTTATTTTATTATGCTTATTGATGTTGTCAGTTGTAGTAACTTTGCAATAAATTATCAGTAGAGCTAGATAATAAGAGATCTGAGGGCAGGAATAATGACTCACTTTTTTGTTTTTGTTTTTTAAATGATATATATATTTATTAATTAAATTAATACTTTTAGATTATTTTAAAAATCTGTTACTATTATTCATTGAGCCAATAATATTTATTATTTTTTAAGTCTCAAGTATGATTCTGAAGTTCCAAGAAAATTGTAGTGAACAAAATCATCAAGGATCTGACTCTGTCATGGAATTAATTAGCTTGCAGTAATGGATAATGCATATTTACTAACTGATTAAATGCTACTATTAGTTTTTCCATTTTGTCTAAATTTCAGAGAACAAGGGACTTAATATTAAATCTGGTTTTAATTTGTAGAGGGTTTCAAAATTTAATTTAATTTAATTTAAATTGTATGTCTACAGAGGTAAAGTGAAGTTCTGATTAAAGATAGTGTGAAGTGTATATACATATATATGTGTGTGTGTATATACTGTAAACTTACATATATTTACTGAATATATATATTTATATATATTTATCTTTATATATGTATATATATTTACTGAAAGAGCTACAATCACATGTCCATTTGTTCTGATGAAGTAAAACTCAATCTAAATGTTTTTATAATCATGAAAATCCAATGACTATTACAAAATCTCAAACACTGTCCTAAGTCCTCAAGAGCTAGATCTCTGTCTCTCATTTTTCCTTTCTGTTTATCTTTTTAAAAATAAAATAAATTGTGGATGATCCAAACAATTCACAAGAATCCTAAGTCAAAAACTAGGAATGATTCTGTTTTCTAGATATACACAATCTACTGTAATGTTTCTTGATGTAAGATACATTAATAGTCTATGAATCAGCTTATTAAGGAGCTCTGTTTAATGCTGCTACTAAATCCAATATAAGTTTCCACCCATTCACCTTAGGCTTTTTTAAAACCAAAATGTTCCACTTGAAAACCTATCTTCAGAGCCTCATAAGGTATAATAAGTCACAGTGTATCAGAATCATCACACAAATTTTACTGTATAATGATAAATTTTCCTGGACCTCCTAGGGATTGTTCAGTTTAGCAGTGGTAGAGGAATTTCTGTCAATATTTAATCTGTATTGACTGTTGGATTGATTACAATGCATGATACTTATTACATCCATCTTCCCATATAGTGTAGTCCCTGCTGGTGACAAAACTCTATTGATACACTCTCCCTGATCATGAAAAATTGCAAAACTGCTGAGATTTATACTTTTATATGATGTATTAGCCTTCCCTGATAATGTAAGAAGATATTAAATTATGTATTTTTTTCAACCTTTGTTGTATGGTGGTATCACACAGCCATTTTACCGCCTTTGCCCTTTGTCCTGTGTAGAGCACTGTATTAGTTGGCTTTCATGCTGCTAACAAAGACATACCAGAAACTGGACAATTTACAAAAGAAAGAGGATTTAGGAACTTACAGTTTCACATGGCTGGGGATGCCTCACAATCATGGTGGAAGGCAAAGAGGAGCAAGTCATGTCTTACATGGATGGCAGCAAGCGAAGAAAGAGGTTGTGCAGGGATACTTCCATGTTTAAAACCATCAGATCTTGTAGGACTCATTCACTATCATGAGAATAGCCCAAGAAAGACCCACCCCCATAATGCAATCACCTTCCACCCGGTTCCTCCCATGACACATGGTAACTGTGGGAGTTACAATTCAAGATGAGATTTGGGTGGGGCACGTTCAAACAAGAGCAAGCACCATTTTGTTAATTTAAAAAAAAAACATATTTTGTCATTGTTTAAAATACATAGGAAATGTGATACTACAAATTATATTGTTCTATGGAAACTTTGTATAAACTACAATGAAACAAATGAGCAATTTTTGTTTTTAAATTTTAAAACCTTTTGCCTATTGAAAATCAGCTGAATATATGGGAAAAATTATTCCTATTATTATAATGATACATGATACACAAGGCTTTAAAATAGCAGAAAAAGACAGTGTTTTTTATTCTTATTTCAGAAATCATGAATAATTATATTGAAAGCACATGCTATTTTGAGGTAAAATATTGGAACAACAGTATATGAAGGAATACCCTAAATGTCTACATTTAGTAAATGCCCAAAATGTCAAATGGAGATACTCAGAGAAGCTTGAACTTGATTTGGGGGCAAATCTAGCGGATTTTATTCTATAAAAGAGTCACTCATTCTGCAAAGGAAACTATAATTTTCTTATTTGAGCATGCAGAGAAAGTTGCATTAGTCTTATGATAAGAGATTCTGGGATGCACTATGATACCATAGAGTAGTGGTTGTGCTTCAACTGAATGAGAAATCAAACAGTAGAGTGGAGATTGACTGTACACAGCTAGCATCCCTGAAGCTGGGAATCTCTATTGACTGTGGAAAGATAAAAGCTAAAATAACTCTGACACAAAAAGGAAAACAAGCACATACCCTAGTACAAGAACATTCATAGACAAAAACCCAAACAAAAACATATTTTCATACATTTTCTGAGCCAGGAAGAATGTCTTCTGAAAAGAACATTAGCATGACCTTTACAAATATACACATTTTCAAAGTAGAAAGGAGTATGAAATCTGTAAAAAGATACACATATACAAAAAAATGAATTAGTTTTTAAAAGCTGTAAATGCACATTTGATAGAAAAGAGACACTATGGAGCAAATAAAATTCACTTCCAAACATATTACAAAAACTCAAAGAGTTTTAAAAAATCAGTCAAAATAAATTGACTCCAAGTTGAAATGCCACAACACTGGGAAAATACAGAAAGAGATAAAACATCTCTGGCAGGTTTGTTACATAGGTATACACCTGCCATGGTAGTTTGCTGCATCCATCAATCCGTCATCTACATCAAGTCTTTCTCCTAATGCTTTCCCTCCCCTTGACCCTCATCCCCCGACAGGCACCAGTGTGTGATGTTCACCTTGCTGTGCCCATGTGTTCTCATTGTTCAACTCCCACTTAGGAGTGAGAACATGCAGGGTTTGGTTTTCTGTTCCTGTGTTTGTTTGCTGAGAATGATGTTTCCAGTTTCATACATGTCCCTGCAAAGGACATGAACTCATTCTTTTTTATGGCTGCATGGTATTCCATGGTGTACATATGCCACATTTTCTTTACCTGGTCTATCATTGATGGGCATTTGGGTTGGTTCCAAGTCTTTGCTATTGTAAATAGTGCTGCAGTAAACATATGTGTGCATGTGTCTTTACAGTAGAATGATTTATAATCCTTTGGGTATATACCCAGTAATGGGATTGATGGGTCAAATGGTACTTCTAGTTCTATATCCTTGAGGAATCACCACACTGTCTTCCACAGTGGCTGAACTAATAACTCCCAACAACAGTGTAAAAGCATTCCTATTTCTCCACATTCTCTCCAGCATCTGTTGTTTCCTGACTTTTTAATGATTGCCATTCTATCTGGCATGAGATGGTATCTCATTGTGGTTTTAATTTGCATTTCTCTAATGACCAGTGATGATGAACTTTTTTTTTTCATATGTTTCTTGGTCACATAAATGTCTTCTTTTGAAAAGTGTCTGTTCATATCCTTCACTCACTTTTTGATGGGGTTGTTTGCTTTTTCTTGTAAATTTGTTGAAGTACCTTGTAGATTCTGGATACTAGCCCTTTGTTAGATGGATAGATTGCAAAAATTTTATCCCATTCTGTAGGTTGCCTTTTCATGCTGATGATAGTTTCTTTTGCCATGCAGAAGCTCTTTAGTTTAATCAGATCCCATTTATCACTTTTGGCTTTTGTTGCAATTGCTTTTGGTGTTTTAGTCATGAAGTCTTTGTGCACACCTATGTCCTGAATGGTATTGCCTAGGTTTTCTTCTAGGGTTTTTATGGTTTTATGTCTTACATTTAAATCTTTATTCCATCTACAGTTGTATAAAGTGTAAGGAATGGGTCCAGTTTCAGTCTTCTGCATATGTCTAGCCAGTTTTTCCAGAACCATGTATTAACTGAGGAATCCTTTCCCTGATGCGTGTTTATGTCAGGTTTGTCAAAGACCAGATGGTTGTAGATTTATGGTGTTATTTCTGAGGCCTCCCTCTGTTCTGTTCCATTGGCCTATATATCTGTTTTTGTACCACTATTATGCTGTTTTGGTTACTGTAGCCTTGCAGTATAGTTTGAATTCAGGTAGCGTGATGCCTCTAGCTTTGTTCCTTTTGCTTAGGATTATCTAGGCTATATGGGCTCTTTTTCGTTTCCATATGAAGTTTACAGTAGTTTTTTCCTAATTCTATGAAGAAATTCAGTGGTAGCTTGATGGGGATTGCATTGAACTTATAAATTACTTTGGGCAGTATTGCCATTTTCACAATAATTATTCTTCCCATTCATGAGCATGGAATGTTTTTCCATTTGTTTGTGTCCTCTCTTATTTCCTTGAGCAGTGGTTTGTATTTCTCCTTGAAGAAGTTCTTCACATCCCTTTAAGTTGTATTCCTAGGTATTTTATTCCCTTTGTAGCAATTGTGAATGGGAGTTTGCGTATGATTTGGCTGTCTGTCTATCATTGGTGTGTAGGAATGCTTGTGATTTTTGCACGTTGATTTTGTATCCTGAGACTGCTGAAACTGCTTATCAGCTTAAAGAGTTTTGGGGCTGAGACAATAGGGTTTTCTATATATACAAGCATGTCAACTGCAAACAGAGATAATTTGACTTCCTCTCTTCCACTTAAATACCCTTTTTTAAAAATCTTGCCTGATTGCCCTGGCCAGAACTTCCAATACTGTGTTGAACAGGAGTGGTGAGAGTGGGCATTCTTTTCTTGTGCCAGTTTTCAAAGGGAATGCTTCCAGCGTTTGCTCATTCAGTATGATATTAGCTTTGGGTTTGTCACAAATAGCTTTTATTATATGTCCCATCAATACCTAATTTATTGAGTGTTTTTAGCATGAAGGGGTGTTGAATTTTATGGAAGGCCTTTTCTGCATCCATTGAGATAATTCTGTGTTTTTTGTCATTGATTCTGTTTATGTGATGGATTATGTTTATTGATTTATATAGGTTGAACCAGCCTTGCATCCCAGGGATGAAGCCAGCTTGATTGTGGTGGATGAGCTTTTTATTGTGCTGCTGGATGCAGTTTGCCAGTATTTAATTGAGGATTTTCGCATTGATGTTCATCAGGGATATTGGCCTGAAATTTTCTTTACTCTAGACCCTGTTTGCCTGGGTATCACCAGCGGAGGCTGCAGAACAGCAAAGATTGCTGCCTGCTCCTTCCTTTAGAAGCTTCATCACAGAGGGGCACCTGCCAGAATCCAGCCGGAAATCTCCTGTATGAAGTGTCTGTCGACCCTTGCTGTGAGGTGTCCCCCATCAGGAAGCATGGGGGGTCAGCAATCCACTTAAGGAGGCAATCTGTCCTTTATCACAGCTTGAGCACTGTGCTCGGAGATCTGCTGCTCTGTTCAGAGCCAGCAGGCAAAACCCTTTAAATCTGTTGAAGCTGCACCCACAGCCACCCTTTTCCCCAGGTGCTCTGTCTCAGGGAGATGAGAGTTTTCTCTATAAGACCGTGACTGAGGCTGCTGCCTTTCTTTCAGAGATGGCTTGTCCAGAGAGGAGGAATCTAGAGAGGCAGTCTGACTACAGTGGCTTTGTGGCACTGAGGTGGGCTCTACCCAGTCAGAACTTTCAGGAGGCTTTGTTTACACTGTGAGGGGAGAAATGCCTACTCAAGCCTCAGTAATGGTGGACACCCCTCCCTCCACCAAGCTCCAGTGTCAACTTCAGACTGCTGTGCTGGCTGAATTTCAAGCCAGTGGATCTTAACTTGGTGGGTTCCTTGGGGGTGGGATCCACTAAATAAGAACACTTGGCTCCCTGGCTTCAGCCCCCTTTCCAGGAGAGTGAACGGTTCTGTCTCACCGATGTTCCAGGCATGACTGGGGTGCAAAACAAAACAAAACAAAACAAAACAAAACAAAAACACCTACAGCTTGCTTGCTGTCTGCCCAAACACCTGCCCAATTTTGTGCTTTAAATCCAGAGCACTTGTGTTTTAGGGACCTGAGGGAATCTCCTGCATTGAACATTAAATTACTTTGGGCAGTATTGCCATTTTCATGATTTGGCTCTCTGTCTATTATTGATGTATAGGAATGCTTGTGATTTTTGCACATTGATTTTGTATCCTGAGACTTTGCTGAAGCTGCTTATCAGCTTAAAGAGTTTTGGTTTGCAAAGACCATGGGAAAAGCATAGTATCCGGGCTAGATAGCACTGTTCCTCCTGGCAAAGTCCCCCAAGGCTTCCCTTGGCTAGGGGAGGGAGTTCCCTCACCCCTTGTGCTTCCCAGGTGAGGCAACAGCCCACCCTGCTTCTGCTCACCCTCCTGGGCTGCACCCACTCTCTAACCAGTCCCAATGACAGGAACCAGGTACCTCAGTTGAAAATGCAGAAATCACCAGCTTTCTGCATTGGTCCCACTGGGAGCTACAGAATGGAGCTGTTCTTATTTGGTCATTTTGCCTGGGAGCCATACATATTATTTTTAAGACTGTATCTTCTTAATCTATAGATTGGCTTTTTACTTTCTTAAATATTTTCATTAATAGAAATTGTTTTGGCTTAGAATTATTGCACAATCTTTCCCTTTATGGTTTGTGCTATTTTTTATCTTTAAAAAGGTTTTTCTGCCCTAAAATCACATTCTTCCTGATTTTCATTTAATTTTTAAACTTTTTATTTTGAAATAATTATAAATTAATAGAAAGTTGCAAAGATAGCACAGAGAATTCCCCAGTACCTTTCCCCTACTTCACCCAGTTTCCTCCATGGGTCACTTATTACATAACCATAATATAAGAACAATAGCTGGAAATCAGCAATGGTACACTACATGTGAATATTCTGTTATTTTATCACATGTGTAAATTCATAGAACCACCAAAAAAATCAAGATACAGGAATATTTTTTACACCAAATCTCCCTCATGCTGCACCTTCATCTTCATACCCACTACCTTTCCCCCATCATCTTAAACTCCGGGAAACCACTAATTTGGTCTTTATGTGTATAGTTGTGCCATATTGAGAATGCTATATAGACAGAATCTTATGGTACGTGAGATGACTCCAATTGTGTTTTTCCTCACTCAACATAAATCCATCGACATTGTTGCATCTATCAATAATTTGTTCCTTTTTTATTGCTGAGATGTGTATCTGGCTATGAATGTAGCAGTTTGTTTAACCATCACCAATTCTAGGGCATTTTGACTGTTTCAGTATTTTTGATCATTAGAAATAAAACTGTGAACGATCATGTGGAAGTTTATGTTGAAAATATGTTTTTATTTCTGTAAGTGCTAGGGAGTGTAATTGATTGCTGGGTCCTGTAGTAGGTATATGTCTAGTAATTTTTCTTTTAAAAAAACTTTTATTTTAACTTCAGGGGTACATGAGCAGATTTGTTACATAGGTGAATTTGTGTCATGTGGGTTTGTTGTCCAGATTCTTTCATCACCCAGGTATTAAGCCTAGTACCAATTAGTTATTTTTCCTGATCTTCTCCCTCCTCTCACCCTCTGATAGGCCCCAGTGTGTGTTGTTCTCCTCTATGTGTCCATCTCCTCTGTGTGTCCATGGGATCCCATTGGTTAGCTCCCACTTATAAATGAGAACATGTGGTATTTGGATTTATGCTCCTGCATTAGTTTGCTAAGGATAATGGCCTCCAGCTCCACCCATGTCCCTGCAAAGGACATAGTGTCATTCTTTTTTATAGCTGCATGGTACTCCATGGTGTATATATACACCACATTTTCTTTATCCAGTCTATCATTGATAGGCATTTAGGTTGATTCTATGTCTTTGCTATCGTGAGTAGTGCTACAATGAGCATACATGTGCATTATCTTTATAATAGAATGATTGTTTTATATTCCTTTGGGGATATACCCAGTAATGGGATTGCTGTTGAATGGTATTTCTGTCTTTAGTTCTTTGAGAAATTGCCACACTGTCTTCTACAAGGGGGATTGAACTAAGTTATACTCCCACCAACAGTATATTAGCATCCCTTTTCCTCTGCAACCTAACAGCCATCTGTTATTTTTTTACTTTTTAGTAACAGCCATTCTGACAAGTGTGAGATGGTATCTCATTGTGGTTTTGATTTGAATTTCTCTAATAATCAGTGATGTTGAGGGTTTCTTTTTATATTTGATTGTTGGCTGCATGTATGTCTTCTTTTGAAAAGTGTCTGTTCATGTCCTTGGCCCACTTTTTTATGGGATTGTTTATTTTTTTCTTGAAAATTTGTTTAAGTTCCTTATAGATGCTGTATATTAGAACTTTGTAGAATGCAGAAATTTTCTCCCATTGTGTAAGTTGTCTGTGTACTCTGTTTATAATTCATTTTGCTGTGCAGAATCTCTTTAGTTTAATTAGATCTCATTTGTCAAAGTTTGCCTTTGTTGCAATTGCTTTTGGCATCTTCGTCATGAAATCTTTGCCCCACCTATGTCCAGAATGGTATTGCCTAGGCTATGTTGTCTGTCAGGGTTTTAATTGTTTTTGGTTTTACATTTAAGTCTCAATCTATCTTGAGTTAATTTTTCTATATGGTGTAAGGAAGGGGTCCATTTTTCATCTCCTGCATATGACTGGCCAGCTATCCCAGCACCATTTATTGAATAGGGGATCCTTTCCCCATTGCTTGTTTTTTGTTGTTGTTGTTTTTGTTTTTGTTTTTTTTTTCCTCAGGTTTGTCAAAGTTCAGATAGTTGTAGTTGTGTGATCTTATTTCTGAATTCTCTATTGTGTTCCCTTGGTCCATGTGCCTGATTATTATTTTTTATTATTTTGTGTTTATTTATTTATTACCAGAACCATGCTGTTCTGTTACTGTAGCCCTGTAGCATAGTTTATAGTTGGGTAGCATGAAGCCTCCAGCTTTGTTCTTTTTGCTTAAGATTGCCTTGGCTATTGGGGCTCTCTTTCTGTTCTATATGAATTTTAAAATTGTTTTTTGTAGTTCTGTTAAGAATGTCAGTGGTAGTTTTGTAGGCATAGCATTGAATCTGTAAATTGCTTTGGGCAGTATGGCCATTTTAGCAATACTGATTTTTCCTATCCATGAGTATGGAATATTTTTCCATTTGTGTCATCTCTGATTTCCTTGAGCAGTGTTTTGTAGTTCTCTTTGTAGAGCTCTTTCACCTCCATAGTTACCTTTATTCCTAGGTATTTCATCTACTTTGTTAGATTTGTGTTTACATTCTTTATACTTCCAGAGTGACTGCACTACTTTACATTCCTACTGGCAGTGTACCAGCCTCAGTTTCTTCACATCTTTGACAGACTTTAATATGCTTTTCTATTTCCTTTTTAGATGTTCCACTAGTTATGTGGAGATATTACATCATAATCTTAATTTGCACTTTTTTGATGGCTAGTGATTTGAACATTTTTCTATGCTTGTCATCTTTATATTTACCTCAATGTCTCTATATGTATTTTGCCATATAGATAGGTAAATAAAATGTATGTATATATT
>NW_012117777.1:1099046-1108192 GCF_000951035.1 Colobus angolensis palliatus
TGGTGGTGCACACCTGTAGTCCCAGCTACTTGGGAGGCTGAGGCAGGAGAATTGCTTGAATCCGGGAGGCGGAGGTTGCAGTGAGCCGAGATCGTGCCACTGCACTCCAGCCTGGGCGACAGAGAGAGACTCCGTCTCAGAAAAAAAAAAAAAAATTAGCCGGTCGTGGTGGTGCACACCTGTAGTCCCAGCTACTTGGGAGGCTGAGGCAGGAGAATTGCTTGAATCCGGGAGGCGGAGGTTGCAGTGAGCAGAGATTGCGCCACTGCACTCCAGCCTGGGCGACAGAGAGACTCAGTTAAACAGAAAAAGACATACTCGCAGTTGTACTACTGGGGCTAGAAGCCAGCATTCTGATGCTTTGTAACTGGCTGTCTCCACTCTGTCAGGCTGTATTGTGTCAGCGAGACCCGTTCAGCAGCACATAAGGAATCATATGAGTTGCTTTTGCCAGGAAAACACAGCCATGATGCATTATGGCATCTGGATAGGAGGCAATCAGCCTAAAGCCTTGTCTTCTCTGACTGGCCAAAGTGTCTGCAAAATGAATCTCGAATACCCTCTCCTTTGTGAAGCCTTTTCTGGGGAAGAATTTGTTACCTCTTGCTTTTGTTAAAATAATTTTTTATTTTAAACTTTTGTGGGTACATATTAGGTGTATATATTTATGGGATATATATAAATATGTAACATAATATATAAATACGTTTTATATATTATATAAAAATATATATTATATATTTATTGTTGAGTTTTGAGAGTTCTTTCTATCCTCTAAATGCAAGTCCTTTGTCAGATATGTGATTTGCAAGTATTTCTTCATATTCTATAGGTTGTTTTTAACCCTTTATTTACAGGGCATTTAACAGAGTAAAGTTATTAATTTTGATAAAGCTGAATTCGTTATTTTTAAAAATTATTTTATAGTCCATGATTTGGTGCAATGTGTAAGAATTTGTGACTGAGCCCTAGGTCCCTAAGCTTACTTCTATGTCTTAGTCTTACAATTTATGATCCATTTTGAGTTAATTAATATAGAAGGTATGAGATTTACACTGAGGTTCACTTTTTTTTGCCTATGGATATCCAGTTGTTCCAGCAGCGTTTTCTGAAAAGACTATCCTTCTTTCACTAAATTGCTTTGCACTCTGTCAAGAATCAGTTAACTGTACTTGTGTGCAGTTATTTTTGTGTTCTCTATTCAGTTCTATTGATTTTTGTGTCTATTCCTTGCCAATGGCAGATAGTTTTGATTACTAAAGCTAGATAAAAAGTTTTAATGTTAAGTATAGTGATTCTTCTCACTGTGTTCTCTCTCTCTCTCTTTTAAAGGTATTGTTTGTCAGTTATTCTTAGGCTTGTGCCTTTCCCTGTACATTTCATAATAAGTATATCTATGTCTACATAACATTGCTCGTATGTTGATAGGAATTTGATTGAATAAGAAATCTGTAAACAAATTCGGGGAGGGAGAATTGATATCTTTACAATCTTAATTCTTCCAATCTGTGAGTACTATCTGTATTACACCATTCTCACACTGCTTTAAAGACTTACAAGAGCCTCGGTAATTTATTAACAACAACAACAACAAAAAAAAAGAGATTTAATCAGTTCTGAGGATTCTACAGGTTTCTGCTTCTGGGAGGTCTCAGGAGACTTACAGTCATGGCAGAAGGTGAAGGGGAAGCAGGCACATCTTCTAAAGGCCAGCAGGAGAGAGAGAGAGAGAGAAAGAGAGAGAGAAAGAGAGAGAGACAGAGAGAGAGAAGAGGAGGAAGTGCTATACATTTTCAAACAACCAGATGTCTTGTGATAACTTTATCATGAGAAAGCACTAGGGGGATGGTGCTAAACCATTAGAAACCACCCCCATGATTCAATCACTTCCCATCAGACCTCTCCTCCAACACCAGGGATTACAAATCCACATGATATTTGGGTGAGACACAAAGACAAAACATATCACCATTCTTTCATAATTTTTCTCAAACTTTCTTACATAATTTTCTATGCCTTTTCCTTAATATTTCATTCTTTCTCTGGTGATGTGCCATAACAATCCATACACAGGAAATT
The DNA here is from genome assembly GCF_000951035.1 of Colobus angolensis palliatus. Lineage (NCBI taxonomy): Eukaryota > Metazoa > Chordata > Mammalia > Primates > Cercopithecidae > Colobus > Colobus angolensis. Next base: position 1,101,126 of record NW_012117777.1, read on the forward strand.
TTCATGTATAAGTCAGTTTATTAGAAGAATCTATATCCTGTTTCCTTATTTAATTTGTATACTTCTGCTTCACTGCCACATTGTTGTAGTTTCAATCACTTTTTATTATGTTTTGATATCTGGAAGGGTAAATTCCTGATCATCTTTTACTACAAAATATACTTACTAATCTTCTTACAAAGTTATCATCAAATTATTGATTTCTATGAAATTAAATATTGGGATTGTATGGAATTTACAGATTTTTTTTTTCGGAGTCTCATTCTGTTGCCAGGCTGGAGTGCAGTGGCGCAATCTCAGCTCACCGCAACCTCCATCTCCTGGGTTCAAGTGATTCTCCTGCTCAGCCTCCCAAGTAGCTGGGACTACAGTTCACACGCCCCCATGCCCAGCTAATTTTTGTATTTTTAGTAGAGATGGGATTTCACCATGTTGTCCAGGATGGTCTAGATCTCTTGACATTGTGATCCGCCTGCCTCGGCCTCCCAAAATACTGGGATTATAGGCATGAGCCACCATGCTGGGCCAACAGGTTAATTTTGTTAAAAATTAGCATATTTATGGCAAAGAGGCTTCCTAACCATAGACAGATATATTTCTCTGACTATAAAGCACTAAAATCTTTCAATAAGGTTTTATTATCTTCATTATGGTCTTTCACTTACGTTGTTAGATTTTTGCTTAGGTTCTTTGTATCTATCACATGTACTATTGCAAATATCATTATTTTACATTACATTTCCTAACTCTCTGATGCTGGTATTGAAAAATATGCTTCATATTCAGATGTTGATCTTCTACTAACTAATACTTAGCAATTATCTTTTATTCTATTTGACAAATTATAATGATATAAGCGTAAAGGAGAATGAGATAGTGTCTAGAGTTGACTATCAGACCACCAAGAATCAATTTGTCTACCTTCTCAAAGAAGAGGATCATATTAAGTGTATTTTGTATGCTCCTTTTACCTATAATTTTTTTCTATTTTTAGCATTACATTTCACATAACCCCAACTTTATAAGACTAGCTAATAATTATTAAGATCCTTTTATGTGACCTAAGAAATTAAGCAAATTGCCAACGATTACATAGTTAGTAGATGGCAAAGCCAATGATGGAATCCAAAAATTTATCTTCCGCACTTGTGCTCTTAATTACTGTTATGTACTAGCACAATAATTGTTCTCCTTTTAGTATGGTGTTAGGAGAAATTAGAAACTGGTATATATTTACATAACAGTCAATGCAAGATATGTCTCCAAAATACCACTCTTCCTGTAGGTAACTTTTGCACCAGATAATTTATTTTCTGAAGTTTTTCATTACTTTACTACCATGATAAGAAAACACAAGGAAAAGGAACTCTAGTCAGATCCTTCATTACCAATTGACCTCTAGTTGTTCTTGTACAACTTTTTTCTTGTCGTGTAGGTCTCACCTATTCCCATTAAGGCTATTCCATGCCCCACCTGCCCTCTGTAGGCCCCATTATAAACTTTATCTTTTTATGAATAATCTTTTGAGGAAACGCTAATGACAAGTATCAACTCTTTTTCAGGGTTCTATATAAATATTTTTATAAAAGAGATTTTTCTAGCACAATTTGAGTACTAAATAATATTTTTATTCCCAAATGAAGAAATGGATGATAGATTTCTAGTAGAAGGAAGACCAGTTGCAACATCCTGACATTAAAAGGGAAATATACATAGTCATGATATAGATATTGCTGTTATGATGATAATTGGAGTGAAAGAGAAATAATTTAAGTAAAATTATGAAATAGGTATAAAAACTGCTGACACATCTTGTGTATCTATTCTTTTAAACTCATCTTGCATAAACAAGGTAACTTAATTTTTACATCTCTACGAAGTGGGAGATATTATTGTTTCCAATTACAGGTGAAGAAACAGAAAGGCTCAAGATTGCATAGTTAGTAAGCTGCAGAGCCAGGATGCCATCTTAGGCAGGCTGCCCCAGAGTCCAAAGTCTACAGTATCAAACAGCACATTTCTAGCACTGGTTGAGCATTAGCTGGCCTAAAATTGTGAGGGAGAACTGCTGCTCTTCATCCCAGGGCATCTATGTACAGTTCTCCATGTAAAAGGTAACTCTATTATGAATCAGTTTCTGAAAGTCAGAGTCTTCTTTGTGCTGTTTTGGTTTGCTTTGTTTTGTTCTCCATCCAAAGCATTCTACCAAATAGCATGTTTCTATCCATCAACAGTGTCATCGACATTTTATTTTATCCGTTTTCAGCTGTTCTGAAGAATTATTTACTTTGTTTGAGTGTTCTCCAAAGCCTTCAGTAAATTTAAAACCCAGAATGTAGACGATATTTTGAATCAAACACTTCCAAATCTAGTGAAAATCTAATAATCCCCTAATGTGTGATACAGTAACAAAGTCATAGAAATTCTAACTTATTTATGTATATTTTAATTGCCTATAACCATGGTATCCTTTTCACTTGCATTATACCTTTAATTTTATGGGATAGGTGACCAATTAAAAAGCAGAATTCAAAGACTGAATAAATTTATGACTAGTAAATGACAAAACCATGATGTGAACACAGTTGTCATTTTCAGTTATTAACTATGACTAATTCTGATGGCATATTTTTCAATTCATATTTTCAATATGACAAGGTGATGTATTTGTGGTTAATACTTTAATCAGTGGGGGAATACAATATATGTGTTCAGGTAGATGTGTGGCACGTTTAATTTCTTCATGGATAACTGCCATACACATTGAAATTTGATCACAGTAAAGACTTGTGATGATTATTTGCTGTGTCAACTTGGGTGGGCCAAGGAATTCCCAGCTATCTAGTAAAGCACACCATTTCTTTATGTTTCTATGAGGGTGTTCCTGGAAGATATTAACTGATATATATACATTATACATACAAAAATCTCCATATATTTTTATATAGCCATATATAACGTATATTATATATTTATTAAATGTATATTTATATTACATATATTTATATAAATATGTACTTATATTACATATAGTAATTAATTCTATAACTATATAAATATATTTATAGAATAAAATAATAAATATATGTAGGAAATATATTTATATTACATATATTATATATCTCTCACATATATATTCAATAAGTTCTGTTTCTCTGAAGAACACTAATATCAGAGATTTTAAAATGTTAAAATAATTCAAGCAATTATTTTGAATCTGAACACAGGCAGCTTTAGCTTAAATGAACCAGTAAAGCCATATTTGTGTGATAATTATATGAAAGAGTCAATGGTACTTAGAGATTAATTACATACGAAGAATGAGAGATATGTAGGAGTTAAATGTGACTGTAAAGGTTTGTAACATGAATGAACAGGTGTATAGCAAAATACAAAAAAAAAGAAAACAAATTTTAGAAATACTCAGAAGTCAGTTATTAACAAATTAAGCTGGAATGTATATAAAACTTTAAGCTATGAAAAGCTAGCATTCAGTCAGAAGTGAGGTTGGGGGCTGGGAGTTTTGGGGTCTTGAAATACACATTTAAATTTGTCAGCATATAAGTAGCATTTGAAACCTTGGGCTCAGATACCATTCTTTTAGAAGAACATATGGAAAGAGAAAACAAGGACAGAAACAACTGGAAACAAACACAAGAAAATTTAACAATTGAGCTAGTCCAATAAAGTATGTACGAGGGGGACCAGTGTGGTGGATGTGGATGATGCAAATGAATTATGGAAGAAATTGAATTTGGAATTGTCAATATTGTCTTATTTTTGAAGTTCAGTTTTAAAGAAAAGGAAGGAGTTTGGTCAGTAACTTGAAGATCAGTTTTGTATAAACCACATGATTTCATCATAGTTTTCAGACATCAGAACAGTTTTGTTTTTTTATGTGTGTTTTATAGACTATATAAAAGAGAAAAGTATTTTGAGGAAGGGGTAAATTGGCTTGATTTGATCCTTAATGTTTAGTTTAAAAACTGCTTAATATTAACCTACTAGATTGACTATTCATTTATTTAAGTAGTTACTGATGTTGAGAAGATGTTTGAATGGCAATCAGAATGGGATAATAACACAAGATTTTAATGTTTGTATATGACACTTTAGAGATCATAGGGTGTTTCTCTAAACATCACTATCTCGGCTTTGTTACTTTCCAATGCTGTGATATTACACAAGTTTCTTTTCTGTCACTTCTTCCTCTATTAATGATGACATTGAGTAAAAAGCTCATTTTCATCAAGCATTTACTTGGACCAGACCCTAGAGCCTAAGGAGCTCCCATGACCTCTCATTTAAAGGTCCCAGCAAGCTGATGAGCTAAGTATGACTGCAATGGGCGTCCATTTGTAAATAAACAAATGGTGAGTTGCCCAAGTTTACATAACTAATTAGCAGAGGAGTGGGGATTTGAAATTCAGGAGTTCACCCTTATTCATATGTCAAGCGTTTTCTCTAGTAAGAAAAGTCACTTGATATGTATTGACCTCTTAGGATTTTGCTGTGGCTTCAGTGTGATAACATATGTGAAATTTCTAGATTAATGTCAGCCAATTTTTTATTTTAAATACATATTTGGCCTGTAATCCCAGCATTTTGGGAGGCCGAGGCGGGCGGATCACGAGGTCAGGAGATCGAGACCATCCTGGCTAACACGGTGAAACCCCGTCTCTACTAAAAAGTACAAAAAACTAGCCGGGCGAGGTGGCGGCGCCTGTAGTCCCAGCTTCTTGGGAGGCTGAGGCAGGAGAATGGCATAAACCCGGGAGGCGGAGCTTGCAGTGAGCCACTGCACTCCAGCCCAGGCGACAGAGTGAGACTCTGTCTCCAAAAATAAAAATAAAAATAAAAAAATAAATAAATACATATTTGTATTAATTGGTGTTATAGCTTTTATTATATAATTTTATTTGAATTCATGGATACTCAAGAGTTAATTTTAATTTTTCCTACATCAATGTGGTTGTAATTTGAAAATCAGACTTTTAACAAAGGCCATAAGTTCTTTCTGCCTATATTATACACGCACATATACAGATGTGTTGCATCCATATATTTTGTTCCCCATGTTTTCTACGTTTTTAATGATAATTCAGTTTTTCCATCTGTTCGTTGTCATATTAAACTTAAATTGAGACAATTTTTCTGTGTACTGCTTCCTTCATTCTGTCTTCATTTGACCTGAAAATCTATTATCAAAAGCTGTACAAATTGAATCATTAGACTGACTTTAACAGCGTATTTTAGTTCAATTGCAATATCTCCATTGCCTCTGAAAGCAGTTGAATTTAAAAGAAATCATGCCTTCATACTTTATGAACATGTAAGTTTCCTGTCAAAGAAATGTGTTATCAACTTACTTCAAAGAGTGAAACCAAACTACCAGAACAGATTCATTTCTAACTGCAATCCTCACTTCAGTAGTTTGGCTAAAGTTCTGATTTCCAAAACGCTTCATCAGAATGACCTCCAGTAGAGGTTATTCCATTTCCTCTAGGCAGTGACTGTTCAGTGACACAACCAGAGAAATAACTTTCAACAGCTGTCATCATACATGCAGCAACAATGGGCATTTCCTTTGATATTCCAAAGTAAAAAGCTGTACTGTTTATATACCTAATGTTTATCCACTTTTGACTATTAACTGATGAACTGATAAATTAACAAGTTTTTAAAATTGTTTTTATCTCAGCTTTATCTTTTGCTATCTGTTTGACTTTGGATAGAATCCTTAACTCTAAGCGTTAATTATCCATTCAGCAAAATATAATAGGAATAACAAAATCATGACTTCATGAAGTTCTTATAAGAATTATCTAAGTAAACCTGAAGTATTTGTTGTTGTTGTTGTTTGTTTGTTTGTTAAAAGATAGTGTCTTGCTTTGTCGTTGGGGCTGGAGAGCATTGACAAGATCATAGCTCACTGAACCCTTAAACTCCTAGGCTCGAGCAATACTTCTGCCTCAGCCTCCCAAGTCACTGGGGTTACAGGCATAAAACACAATACCCAGTTATTTATGTGTTTATTTATTTATTTATTTATTTTTTATTTATTTAGTGGAGAACAGGTCTTGCTATGTTGCCCAGGCTGCTTTTTAACACCTGGGCTTCCAATCCTCCCACCTTAGCCCTTAGCCTCCCAAAGCACTGGGATTACAGGTGTGAGCGACTGCCCTCAGCCAAACTTTAGCTCCTTCACCCTTGATATATACAATATCCCCCTTCATCCCCTCTTAAATCCACCAGCTTCTCTACATTTCTCTCAGTTTCTTTTTTGTTTGAGATGACAGTTCTTCATATGACTTACAAGGTCTCTGTCTGGAAATGAGGTTCATTGAGATGCACCCTTCTGTTCCTTACTGGAGGTCTTTGGGCTCCAATTATTCTAAAATCCAATTCCCTGGATGCCTTCCTAGTTTACTGAAAAACATTCACTATTGGGGTTGCTGCAGTCTCCTGCCAAATTTGTAAAGAATTCAAAAATGATCAATCTAAAACTGGAAACTTCTCTACAGTATTATTTAAATTGTCAAGTACAGTCAAACTAATATAAACATTGAGTGCAAGATAGCTTAAAAATAAAAATTATTGCTATGGATAAAAATAACATAAATTTTACCATTTATCTTAAATGAGAATTGACAGTGATTTCTCCCCCTGTTAACAGATTTTAACATAAAGGCTCAATTTGAGGGCTCTGAAACATTAAGTCCTTAGGCCAAGAACTCATGTCTTCTCAGTTTGCCATGAGTTGGTTTTCAATAACTTTTTCTGCTGAAGTTAACCTTCAAATGATGTTTATGAAAAAGTACTCCCTTAAATATTACCCGACTGCACTTTTGTGGTAGCTTTATTGATTTCTTGTTGTAATTGTAACAGGATTTTACTTTTTCTTTTTTTGATGTTCTACATTATTATCATTCTCTGTGCCCCTGAACAGGGCCAAAGGCTTAGGAATCTCTATCTAGAATCCAGGGTGCGTTGTCAAGTCCTTGTCCCTATAGGCTGGGATCAAACTTGCTATTTCTTTCTTTCTTTCTTTTTTTTTTTTTTTTTTT
>NW_012117777.1:1108242-1124009 GCF_000951035.1 Colobus angolensis palliatus
TTTTTTTTTTATTATATACCTTTGTTCTTAAAAGCAGTTCATGGTGTTCTTCCTTAGTCCTTAAGAAATACATAGAACTCCCATTTTATTTGTAGAGATGAGGTGGCTTAGAGAGCTTACATTTCACTGAATTTCTGTAAAAGTTCCTTTACCTTTTCTACCTTGCCTTAGTGTTAACTCTTTTATCCTCCATTAACGCTGTATTTGCCCATCCTTACCCTTGCCATCAATCTCTTCCCACCTAATTTATCCTCCAAAGCATTGGCTGTCCTAGGGTGATTCCATCATGTCATCACTTGTGTTTTAATGACTTCCCTTGACATTTTGATAAAATACAAACTCTTTGGACATATACATAGGCTTATTAGATATATAGTCATGGGCTGCGTAGCAATGATTTGGTCAATGACGGCCACATATATGATGGTCGTCCTATAAGATTATAATGGAGCTGAAAATTTTCTATTGCATAATGATGGCCTAGCTGTCATAATCTCATAGTACAATGCATTACTCATGTGTTTGTGATGATGCTGGTGTAAACAAACTTACTCTGCTGCCAGTCATATAAAAGCATAGCACATACAATTATGGATAGTACAGAATACTTGAAATGATAATAAACTATGTTACTGCTTAATGTATTTACATTATACTTTTTATCATTATTTCAGAGTGTGCTTCTCCTACTTATGTAAAAATAAGTTTTTATGTAAAACACCTAATGTTTACATTTAAGTTAAGGTAAAACAGCTTAATGTTACTTTTAAATTAGATGTAAAACAGTTTCAGGCACGTCCTTGAGAAAATATTCCTCCAGTTATTATAGGAGGTTACAATGCCACATGTTATTGCCACTGAAGACCTTCCAGTGGAGCAAGATGTGGAGATGAAAGAAAGTGATATTGATTATCCTGATCCTGTGTAAGACTAGGCTAATGTTTGTGTTAGTGTCTTAGTTTTTAATAAAAAAGTTTCAAAAGTGAAAAAACTTATATGTAAAAATTCAAAAATGTTTAAAACTTTAAAAATGTTTATCAAACAAAAAGTTTATAAAGTTCAAAGAAATTATGGTAAGCTAAAGTTAATTTGTTATCTAAGAAGAGCTTTTTAAATAAATTAAGTGCAGCCTAATTGCATACAGTGTTGGTAAGTTATACAAGCAGTGTACAGTAATGTCTTATGCCTTTACATTCCCTCATCACTCACTCACTGACTCACCCAGAAGAGCATCTAATTCTGCAAGATCCATTAATTCTTAAGGGTCCTATACAGGTGTACCTTTAAAAAATTATATCATGTTTTAGTGTACTTTTCTACGTTTAAATATACAAATACTTACCATTGTGTTACACTTGTCTACAATATTCAGTGGGGCAGCATGTTGTACAAGTTTGTCACCTAGGAGCAATAAGCTATACCATATAGCCTAGATGTACAGTAGGCTGGAACATCTAGGTTTCTGTGTGTATACTCTGTGATGATCACAGAACAAGAAAATTGCCCAAGGATGCATTTTTCAGAAAGTAGCCCCATTGTTAAACATACACGACTGTAATCTCAACTACTAAACATCATCTTGCACCATACCTCCCCTGGGCTTGCTGCACCACAACCATACTTGTTTTTTTGTTTGTTTGTTTGTGTGTTTCTCTGTTTTTCTATCCATTTTGCAACACTGTCTTAAAAAAAAAATTAGACTACAGTTTTAAAGCAGTTTAGATTTACAGCTAAATTAAGCAGAAAGAATAGAAAGTTCCCATAAACTCACTCCTCTACTTATATTTTCTCCTTTTATTAACGCAAATATGTATATTTGATAGATCAACATTGATATTATTGATATTACTCAATTATTATTATCCAAAGTCTAAATTTACATCAGAATTCACTCTTCATCATGTACTTTCTATGGGTTTTGATATATATCTAATGACAAATGTTCAACCTTACAGTGCCGTACAGAATAGTTCCACTGCCCTAAAAATTCCCTATGCTATACCAACTCATCCCTTCCTCTCCTCACCCAAACCCTTGTCGACCACTGATCTTTGTTATAGTCACTATAGTTGTGACTCTTCCAGAATGTTATATAGTTGGAATTATAAAGAATGTAGCATTTTCAGATAGGCTTTTTTTCATATAGCAATATGCATTTAAGGTTTCTCTGTGTCTTTTCATACATTGACATCACATTTCTTTTTAGTCAACATATCATATTCCATGTTATGAATATATCACAGTTTATCTGTTAACTTATTGAAGCACATCTTGGTTACATGAAACTCTTGGCAATAATGAATGAATCTGCTCTCAACATCCATGTGCAGGTATTTTTGTGTACAGAACTTTCAACTCAAGTGGGTAAATACCAAGGAAAATGATTGCAGAATCCTATGATAAGTATATGTTTAACTTTCTAAGACACTGTCAAACTGTCTTTCAAAGTGGCCATACTGCTTTGTATTTCCATCAGAAATGAATGAGAGTTTTTAGTGCTCCATATCCTTGCCAGCATTTGGTGCTGTCAGTGTTTCATATTGTGGCCATTCCAATAGGTGTGTAGTGGTATCTTATTTTAATTAATGAAAGATATTAATTACACTCCCCTGGTAACATATGATGTTGAAGATTTTAATTTTTTTATTTGCCATGTGCTAAATTGCCATTTGGCAACAGGTTTGTTGTGTTATTTTGCTTATTGTTATCTTGGGTTGTTTTCTTATTGTTGAGTTTGAAGAGCTCTTTGTATATGTTGAATAACTTTTCTTTATCACATGTGTCTTCTGGAAATATTTTCTACCAGTCTGTGACTTGTCTTATCCCGATTATATCTTTCACAGGGCAGAATTATTTAATATAATGAAGTCAGTTTTTCAATAATTTTATGGATTATGACTGGTGTTGCATGTAAAATGTCATGGCTATACTCTAAGTCATCTAGGTTTTCTCCTATATTAGCTTTTAATAGCTTTATAGTTTTATGTTTTACATTTAAGACTATAACTTATTTTGAGTCAGCCTGAGGAAGGATATAATGTCTGTGTCTAGATTCATTTTTTACATGTGGATGTGCATTTGTTTCAATGCCATTTTTCACAAAGGCCACTTTGCCTCGTTTTATTGTCTTTAGTTCCTTTATCAAAGAATAGTTGGCTATATTTATGTCATTTCTGGGTCTATTTCTGGGCTCTCTATCCTATTCCATTGATCTATTTGTCTGTTCTTTTGGCAATGCCACACTGTTTTAATTGCATTTTTACAGTAAGTCTTAAGGTCAGGTGATGTCAGTCCTCAAACTTTATTCTTTTCCTTCAATATCGTGTTGGTTATTCTTAGTATTTTACCTTTTCAGATGCATTTTAGTATTAGTTTGTTGATATCCACAAAATAACTTGTTGGGATTTTTGTTATGATTGAATCTACAGATCAAGATGAAAGAAAACTGAAGTGATATCTTGACAATATTGAGTTTCCTATCCGTGAAAATGAAATATCTCTCTATTTCATTCTTCTTTAATATCTTTCGTCATAGATCTTCTCATACGACCTTGTACATATTTTGTTCAGTTTATACTAAGTATTTCATTTGTTGTGCTAGTGTAAATAGTTTTAGGTTTCTAACTTCAAATTCCAATGATTCATTGCTTTTATATTTTAAAAAATCAAGGGAATTTTATATATTAACCCTGTACCCTGCAACCTTGGCACAATTACTTATGACTTCTAAGAGGTATTTTTGATCGTTTATTCTTTGGGGTTTTTTACATAGAAAAATCACATAATTTGTGAACAAAGACAGTTGTATTTCTTCTCTCCCAATCTGTGCACCTGTTTATTTCCTTTTCTTTTCTTATTGACTAAGCAAGTAATTCCACTACAATGTTAAATGGGAGTAGTGAGAGAGAATATCTTTGCCTTGATCCTAATCTTACTAGATGGAAAGCAACTAATTTCTCACCATTAGGCATTGTTTTAGCAATAGGATTTTCATATTTGTCTCTTATTAGATTGAAAAAGTTCCCATCTGTATTTAGTTTTCTGAGAGTTTTTAATTATAAATTAGTGATAGATTGTGTTAATTTTCTTCTGCATCTATTGGTATAATCATATTATTTTTCTTGGAGATAAAAGGTAACCACATGTAATTCAAAACTCCCATTTGCTCCAATGTTTACCTCATTAGTTTCTAAAGGTTAAACATGTACTTCACTATTGTATCCAAGATTTTCTTCTGAGCCACAGAAATGAACTCTGTATTACTAGTGCTATTATTGTTTCATTTATTCTTGTACACATAATGGTAACTACATCATAATAAACAGCAATTATAGATGTCACCAATTCAAAGGTGCACTATAATTCCAGAAATATTAACATGTGATAAAATTTTCATATTATAATCAATGACCTATGATATTAGTGCTTTAAAATCTTCAATACACAAAGTTTTAAAAATCAATATTGATTAAGAATACATTCTATTAATTTCCTAAGATCATCACCTCTGGAAACACACAGAAACATTCTTAGGATGTAATAAATCCAGAAACACAACACTTTAATTTGTCACTGAATACCACTAAAATATGTTCAAATGTGAACAAGTATTATAAGTCAGAATGGAACAGCTGATTTGTAAGGGCGATGAAGTGATAGGTTTGTTTTCACCAATTTTTATTTAATTTTTATATTGTGATGTAGTTACACTAAATAAAACAAATAGTAAAAATATAGGAAAAATTAAAAAGTAGAAGGAATAATAGATTTGCCTTTAGTTTTTTTCTATTATTATTACTATTATCATTATTATACTTTAAGTTCTGGGATACATGTGCAGCCTTTAGTTTTTTTCTAAAAGCTCTAGGACAGCATGTAGAGAACTATTGAACTCTCTCTTTGGGAGAGGGAAGGAGGATCTCTTCCAGGAAGATTTTTAGAAAAGCTTTTTATAAAGGATTGGTGGGTTGGATCCTGATGATTAGTTTATTTGAATTCATCTTGAGGGATACATATACAATAAATCAAATTTTAGGGAAGTAAAGGTTTGATGCCAACACTGAATCCATTGATAAACTAATTATTTCGAAAATGACATGCAGAGATAAAGAGAAATGCCTGCCCACAGGAGTTTGTGAAAATTTTGCTGAGTAGACTAATGCAGAGTGCACATAGGTTTGGTGCATGGAATGTCAAATCTTGAGAAACACAAAGAAAATAACACCCACCCCTTGACAAGTGCTTTCCTTTTAGATACAGCAGCCATTCATAGGGATCATCCAAAGCCTGCTATTTAATACTTAAGTGAGAAACTATCTGAATGTGATGCATAATGCAAAGCCATGTTTCACAAGTAGAGAGTAAACACATTTCAATACCTTGTGTTGGATTATGTATGATTCCTATGAAGAAGAAAATGTTGAAGCTCAAGATGATGCTATCCTAAAAGGTATGTACTTGCTTTATAATATGTTTGGCCTATTGCCAGACCTACTTTCTGATCCTTCTAATCTGCTCCAAAACTATCATGACCCCCAGAATATTTATAAACCATGAAACCTCATCTCTTGCAATACTTTCTGGTAGAAACATGACAGAATCAATGATTTAAATATCATTTGCTTACTGATTAGTTTATTAAATATTTAATAGAGACCTATTACATAATAGTTACTGCAGTAAGCTTTGCCGGAGGAATGATGAGTAAACACCATTAAAACTCTGACAAATGCAATGACATACAATTATACGTGATGCCTAGAATGCTATAAGAGTGACTAAAAAGGTAATCTTATCTATTTATGGGCAAGGATATTATTCCATGTAGAATACACATTCCTGCTACAATATGAAAGATAACAAATAGAGGTATGAGAAGAGAGTCTGGGGCACAAGAAATGGCATGTGCAAACACATTGGTAGGAAATAGGCAGAAATGGCATGATTGAGGGACAGCAGCAGTTATTTATAGACAGAGAATAGACAGTTTTATAGACAGCTATTTATAGACTTACATACCCAAGTCTTTTCCCTGTATTTTCATTATGTTTTCTTGATTCCTTAATTTTTCCAGTTTGCCTACTTAACTTTCCTTTTTTCAAAAAGGTCTCATCTATTCTAACTTTTTATTCGTATGAGCAAAAATTACAATCATTTACTAGTAATATAAAAATAAATTCACTGTCATTGTAAATAGTGAGGCTTTTTGTTTATAGACATATTTGGAAACACATGGAATTTTAAAAGTTAATATTTCAACAAACGTTGTTTCTTCCTGTTACCTATGTATAGCAGCTTTTTTGATATTTATTCTTTGTTGGTTTCTGCTCTAGTAGTGTCTGTGAGAGTAAGGATCATCTTGTACTTCAACACTTATGACTTTAGAGCAGAGTTTCCAAATCGTGTTCTCTGAAATATTATTTCTGTAGTATTTAATAGATTTTTTACAAACATTCCTCTATTTTAATTGTAAATTCCACTAGAGTGGAATTCAGTTTCACTGCAGAGAAGTTATGTGTCCAAATTTATATTAGGAGAAGAAAGATTCTGCTATTGGATCAAATCTCCTAATTCTATTAGCTCATGCTGCCCTGATGGATTAATTTATTTTACCTACCCCTCTAATCTCCTTAGACAGAAATAACAAATATGTTTGCTGTTACTTTTCCTTTGCACCAGCAATCAATCATTGTAGTAATTCTTCTCAACATGCTGCTTTAGCCTGGACACCGGCATACTATTGAGGTTGGCAAATGGAAGAAAACCTGTATGTTATCTATACCTACACTGGGTTCTCTGTTTTCCTGTTTACACGTGAAAACATGTGTATACACAAACATATGTGAGTGTGTTTCAATATTACATATTTGACCTTGAAAAATTATGGTTTTCTTAACTGCCCTCACCACCTTGCCTCCCTCCTTGTATCACTCCTTTTCTATTTTTTTAATTAAAAAACCCAAAGAACAAATTTTATTTTAATAGGCCTAATATCTCTTAAAATATTCTGATATCATTTTATATAACTGTCATTTTGGGTACATAGGCATATATCCTATGTGTTCTCATCTCTTCATTTTTAATTTTTTAAAATTTACAAACAATAAAATTTACAATTTGTTGTATACAGTTTTCTCCATGTTGAAAAATACATGCAGTCATACATTCACTATGAAAATCAAGATTTAGAACAGTTCCATCATCACCCTCACCAAATTCCTTTCTGTTGTCTGTTCAGATCAACCGCTCTCACCTCTCTAAATCCCTGTAACTATTGATTTAGCCCCATTCCTAGGGTTTGCATTTTTATAGAATATTATAAAAATGAATTATAAATGTATAGCTTTTTGGCTCTGACTTTTTTCATTCAGAAGAATTCATTAGCAATTTATCTGTGTTGGTATATATATATGATATATCATATATCTGTGTTGATATATATCATATACGATATCATATATATCATATACCGTATATGGTCTCATATATATCATATACCATATATGGTCTCATATATATCATATACATATATAGTATCATATATATCATATACCATATATGGTATCATATATATCATATATATATGTGATACGCTGTGTGGTTCTAAATAGCCTTTCCTAATATCTAATTATTTTGATAACTTCTTTGTGTTTGTCATCTGGGTGATATCTATATCTATATCTATATATTTCTTACCTTTTGAATATTGAGAAATATTCCATCATATGCATGTTTCACAGCTTATTCGCCAGCTGAAGGACATTTGGATTGTTTCCAATTTTTGGCAATTATGAGTATTACTACTATAAACAGTAGCATAAAGGTTTTCCTTTCTCTTGGATAAAGGAGTAGGGTCGTTTGGTAATATGATAAGTGAAGGATTAACTTTATAAGAAACTGCTATGCTATTTTCCAAAGAGGCTATAGCGTTTTCATTCCCACTGTAATATGTGTGTGTTACAATTGCTCCACATGCTCAAAAACACTTGATATTGTCATTTTAATTTTTATGAACAAAATATTTCAGTTAATAGCAATAGTAAAAATTTAAATTTGAAATGAGTAAAATATATATTATCTGGGGGTGGCAGATAATGATTGAATAATTATCAAATTATGAAGAGTTTTCTTCCTGCCAACTGCAGGAATTTGCATGACCTTGATTAGTATCTCAATGCATCACTTGATGACATACTTCGGTCAAATAATATTCTGTGTGGTTTTAAATAGCCTTTCATTATATCTAATCATGTTGATGATTTTTTGTCATCCACTACTTTCTTTAGTTAATTGTCTGGTCAAGTCTTTTTCCCCCAATTCTGTATTAGGTTGCTTGTTTTCTTATTCTTGATCATTTACTTTTGAGCATAATCTTAATTTCTCTGGATTTACTATACTTAAGGTGGTTCTATATGGTTATTTATGCCTCATATCAGGCTATTGGTGACCAAATAGATGACTTAGCCATAACTGAAGAAGAAGTGATTGTAATGAAACTACTGCCATTCATTTATTATTGATTATCTAAGAATCCTTTTTTTTTTTTTTTTTTTTTTGAGACGGAGTCTTGCTCTGTTGCCAGGCTGGAGTGCAGTGGCATGATCTCGGCTCACTGCAAGCTCTGCCTCCTGGTTCGTGCCATTCTCCTGCCTCAGCCTCCTGAGTAGCCAGGACTACAGATGCGTGCCACCATGCCAAGCTAATTTTTGTATTTTTAGTAGAGATGGGGTTTCACCATTTTGGCCAGGATGGTCTCCATCTCTTGACCTCGTGATCTGCCCTCCTCAGCCTCCCAAAGTGCTGGGATTACAGGCGTGAGCCACCGCGCCCAGCCTATCTAAGAATTCTTAAAAGGCTACATCTAAAAGAAATAGTAAATCTAATCACACCTTATTTAATAAAGAAGCAAACTCAGCTAAATAAAACTTCAGAAAATTGCTTCAACTAACTAATTTTAAAGGTGCTTGAGAAGCCAACACAAGTATTTAAAATTATATATATATATATACACACACACATTTATGTATATATATTATACATACACACATGTGCACATTTAAATCCATAATCCCCTCAGACGAGCAGTTAGGGGTTATTTACTCTTGAGAGCTTGTTTGGAGGTTCTAGCAGGGGAGTATAGCTATTGCTACACTCTTGACTAAATACTGGTCCTCTCTGGGGGGTGGTTGTCCCCTTACCCAGAACGCAACTTCCGGAGGGACACACCTGGAATGGCAAAGGAGGAAGCAGACAGCTGCCTAGCCAGCCAGATAAGACGAATCAACCCTGGCGATCAACGGGGTGACAGATGTCACAGCCAGATCACCCTCACATCCAGTTAGGGATTATTTACTTGTTAGTTGACAAATACATCTAACAATTTGTGTTTTTAAGTCTTAATTTACAGTCAAGAAATTTGAATTGAGTTAAAGACTGCTAAAGGCAGATTCAATGCTTCTTACAAGAAAAAATTACTGATAATTCTTCAGAGGGGAAAATAAAGTAGAAGATACAAGAATTTTTTTTTTTTTTTAAAGCAAGCAGTGAGTCCATTTAGAAATCAATATGTGATATATTCAGTAGTAATATACTGTGGACCAATTATACATTTTGCAAATGATCAAAGTTAAAAATTGAAAGTACCATTAGGTTTAATATTCTGTTTAATAGTCTGTATAAATTATCTTGGAGACATTTACACATAATGAAGACATTGTTTTATAGTTAGTATATGGTGGTGAGAAGAAACTAAGTCCTAGTTCACACTTCTGGAAAAATTCCTTGTATGCTACAGCTACTTTTTTGACACTGTCAGATAAACCTATGACTATATTGTAACATAGGAGAAAGCCTTTCTGCTCTATTGGAATAATTTTCCTGCTACAAAAAGAGAATGATATTTAAGAAAATTGAGAAACTAACTTTGAAGTAAAGAAATGTGTTAAAACAACAACACAGCAAAAATTTCTTATTATGGAATAAAATAGCACACGTTTATGTGTAAGCAGAGATTTAAATAAAAATATTTTGGAAATGGCCAAGATATCTCACACATCTTCACTTTTGCAAATCATTTGCAATGATTTATTTGCATGTCTTAGAACTGTGATATGCTTCCATTCGAATGCTCTGTTATCTTACCTTCCAGTCCTAGGATATGTGATTAATGCTTTATTGTTAGTCATAACTCAGCCCTACTCACACTGTGTAGTTCTTTGCCATTTGCCAAAATACAGACATTGTTGTTGTATTTTTTTGAATGAATTGATTTTATCAAATTATTCTTTCTGTATTTTTTCTGGTTCCAAGTTGTTCTTTCAATTTACATAGCACTGTATCCTTTTGTTTAATTTCCTAACTTGGTAAGAGAGCTAGATAGTATTTCAAAAAGGAACTTGGGACTTTGATTTAGAAATTAGAATTCCAAATAAATCACAATGCCCCCACTTTTATAATTAGCAAATATTTCAGATATCTACATGTTGTATTTCTTGTTAAAAATTATCTTCTTATTTTAAAGGAAGAAATTCTTAAACTCTAGTGAGTTCCCTTAAGAGTGACAGAAATTGATATGTCTCTCACAAATCACGAACACATCTGAATAAAGAAGACCTCTTGGTTAATAGAAGTAACTTGAACTCATTGTACTTTTGAGATGAATGCAGTATATGGCTTTTTATTGGCAGGTGATTAATCAATATATATATAACATTGTGAAGAATTTCTTCCTGTCAAAAGCTTCTGCGTTGCATGACCCTGATTTATATCATGTTGTACTAACTTCATTCAAGTAATTTACTTTCTTGGGTTAAATACATTATTTCAGTGGAAGTAAGTATTCAAATGAGCAAGAGAAGTTTCAGAGTTAAATATCGTATATTCAGTCCCAAACCTGAATTCAGCACTGCATGCCTGGGTAATTGTTGGCACTTTATAGCAAAACACTTAGCTGAGATCAGTTGTAGCTTTTTCAGTAAAATCCCAGAGCTCATCTCTAGGAAGAACATGTGGTTAAAGCAAAGGGGGAGGGGATGAGGAATGTTAAAAATTGCTTAGCTGAGTCTGACATTTTACCTTTTAAATATTAATTATACTGTGGGCTTCTTCCTATTTACATACCTAAGTGTTTGCTTGGGACATAAATGCTACTAAATTGTCTTGAGAAAGTCATAGAGCAGCTTTGTTAGATAAAACTTCTTGCAGCTGGTAATTTTTGGCAATTAATATTATGAATGCTAATGCAATGGGGAGTAGAGAAGGTGCTTTCAGGATGCCACTTATCTCTGTAAAACGAAAGAAAATGTCACAAGTGGTGAGCCTGCTGAGAGTATTACTTCTGGGAAGGAAATAGATGGCAAATGTTAAAATTATCATATTTATGGACAGGCTAGAATTTAGGACCAGATTATCTAATAAATAGACTAGTAAATAGGGTATATTGTAAATATTTTTAAATGCTTGTTTTGGATTGCTTATTATAAGTTATAGCCTTTTTTAAGGAAAAAATTATATGAGCATATACCTGGCCTGATGCAACAACTGAAATCAGATTCACATAAATCAACTCATTGGATTATCTTAATAATTGGTGAGATAATTAGGGGCAGTTCCATTGATGCTTAGGATCAATATTTGAGATAAATATTAAAATGAGATATTTACTAGGATTAAAGTTATGTTGATACAGAAAAAATGTAAAAAATCTCAAATTATGAGGAAAAAAACTCATCTTAGCTATAGGAATCTATTACTAAGATGTTAGAATTGCCAGCATACACTTCCAAAGTAGTTACATTCTCTTACACTTTCCAAATAAATTTAAAAAACTGTAGTTATACTATCAGTGCTCATTAGGCTATGTAATTTAAACCAGACTAATTCTTCACTGGAAATAATCCAGGGGAAGGTAGCAATACAGGCATTATTAACTTATGAGTTATTTACAAATCAGAAATGAAAATATATTCTCCTTTCGCACATTTTTTGTTTATGATCTAAACTTCAGTTTATGCTGTTTTCTCTGAGATTTCACATTTCCAGGTAAATTAATTTTATACGATCTTAGGAAATACATGGCTTTAACATCCTGCATTGCATCTTTGACTCAGGTATAAGCTTGAATTATATTACTATGAGAAGGAGTATTTTGGTCAGTAAAGTAGAAGCTCTTCTTTTTATGTGGGATGTTCAAATGTGGAGATAAGAGTGAAGTTATTATATTTAGCTATTTTACTATGCTCATTTGTAAGTGAAGATATCATGATGAGAGAGATGTTGCTGACATAAAATAAGCATCCCTAATTTTGTGTGACAGTCTAAATCTCTAGTTTCAGTAATCATATCCCATATGCACACAAGCATATTCACAAGGGACATGCTATGTATACTAATTTTTTGTCTGTTAAACATGGTCACAATTTTAAAAACATGAGAAAAATGATAAATCAAGAAAATATTTATTTTCTCTTTAATTCATTAAACATCTGTTTTATACTTTCAGGTCTGTAAAATAGAGTATTAAAATATGCTCTTCTCAAAGAAGCTACATAATTTTTTTCAGAAATAAATTTGTATATATACAAAACGTTAAATTTAAATGAGAGTAGGCATCCAAAAAGATAAACACAAGTCAGCATACACTAGAATCAATTTTAATAGTATATAGGGAAAAATTCCCAGAATTATTTCTACCTAGGTAGCATTAGGCACTTATATTGCAAGTTTGATAATGTGCTCCTGCTTGAAATTCATTTGGAAGTCAGAAAAGAAAAAAAAAACTAATGAAAAAATATTCAGAATTATAGTAAAATCTTCATATATATATATAAATGTTTATTGTGAGGTTATTTATAATAACAAACGGTTTAAAAACAACTCTAAGTGAATGAATAAAATGTAAAATGGAATGCCATGAAAGAATAAAATGTGTATTTAGAATACTTTGCATGGCAAACTGTTCATAAAACATTGCTAGGTGAACAAAGCAGGTTGCAAAATACATGATATTAACTCTATAAAAAGTAGACACAGTGAAAAACATTAACGGGACAACTAAAAGTTATTTCCAAATGAAAAGAATCCCAATGGTTTTAAAAAAAATGTTTCTACCGCCTAGTATTATCCAGCTTATGTATAGTTACTCATGGGTTGAACCAGAAAAATAATATATATTGAAAGAGAGACAACAAGAGAAGGGAGAAAGAGAGAGAGTCAATTCATAGTGGATAAGGAAATATTTCAGGGCATAAACACATTGATTTAATACAATGCTAATTAAGAGGGAAAAATTAATAATTAATAATTTTTATTATATTGGAACTAGATATGAGAAAATAGAGCTTTCACTACTTGATAAAAGGTGAGAGAGGAAAATGGGAGCAACAAGAAAATTATGTCTTGTAAAGGCACAGCAGGCTGTTGAAGTACTTTATTATTTTCCAATAAGGAAGATTCTTTCTGATAAAATTATTACATATTAAATTTTATCCTTAGGGGGAAATTTGTGTTGACTGGAATATGAGAAGTAGCCTTATAAAGTAGTAAAAACTTGAGAAATTATGTTGGAACTTGAAGGCTTTATAAGAGCTTAACTGGGAGTTTTCAAACATGACTGCATTGTAGAATCAGCTAAGGAATGTCTAAAGTTCCCGTCCCAGTCTCCTTGCTGAGATCCTAATTTAACTTCTATGTGGTTGTGTCCAAGGATGGATATTTTGAAATGACTCCTAAGTAATCAAAATAATACAGACTGGTTTGAGAATGGCTGATGAGAACATTCTATCATAAATTGGGGTTAATTGGCATAATAATCCTGAATGGATGAGAGCTGGAATTTAACCAAATATGCATGAAGACCCCATCTTGTTTGCAGAGTAAGTGGGTGGTCTCATGAAAATTATATTCTAACCTTAATTGGTAGTTGTGAAGAATTTGAGTAAAATGTCACTAGTCATAGTGAAATTTCAGGGTATCAGGCTAGAATTAAGATTGAGAGAGAGAAAGAAGCCATAGCCTAAATTTTCTGTAATTTTAAAAAGGTAACAGAGCTAGGTAGCAATGAGAGTGATTGTCTCCTAATTAGATGACTTTCTTATTAAGGGAAGTTTTAGGAATAGACGACATGAATAACTAGGTAACTGGATTATGTCAGAATATTTTCTGATATTTGGTGAGGAGTGGGCAGGGGGATTTATAACATTAACTCCGTTAAAATTCAATGTTAAATTAATATCATTTTATACTCCAAGATTAAAAGGATAGTGGGAAATTATAAAGAAAAAAAGAATTGAGAGCATTGAAAAAGTTTAGAATTAACAGTTTTCTTCGTCTCCCCCACTTTGTGAATGTCTACTGCATACAGTACCTTGCAAAAATATACACTTAATATACTCCAGCAGGAAATCTTTCTATCTTCAGAGCACCATGTGATCACGAGTCAGATGAATTTAGAGGGAAAATCATGACTAAAGATTCAGATATGTTGAATTTAAAGTGAACTCACTTTAAATTTTGTATATTCAAGGATGTTTGTATGTTCAAGGATGACTAATCTGAATACAATTTGAAACCTGAGATATGCTATTAGGGAAATAAATTTTGATGAGAGATGCTGTGGAGTTGGTAAAAGTAGTAAACCAATGTTGAACTCAGTACGAAGAGTGCAGAACATGAGGGAAGTGAGCAGAATAGCTGGATCCTTCAGATATATGAGTAAAATACATGTGCCAAGAATTGATGGAAGGTCTTGATTTTATGAGGCATCAAGAAGACAACATTGTCCTTTGCATTATTTCATTCCCTTCACTCTGCTCTATAAACAAACAGGCAAGTATCAGGTGGATGCCATGAATTAATGACAAGGCTATGAGTCACTTACATCACTTGCGTTTGTAGTGAAATGAGAGTCAATAAGCTAGATAGAAAACCTGTTGAGGGTTTGGCACATTTATCTTGCATTGCATAGAAATCTATTAAGTACTTAATAAGTGTTTGAAAATAAAAAAAATTAATTCTAACAGCATAATATGGACTCTTGATTTTGAAAAAAACAGTGAGTTATATATCTCTTTATTTTTAACATCTCCCAAACATCTACATAAAAATGAGATGCCACATAAAAATGAGATCTCAGAGAGAGAGTAAACTTAGAAGATACCGAACTTTTCCAGGAAATGCAAGAAAAATTTTCAGTCCTAAATCTTAGTGCTGAATATAAAGATTAAATTATCTCTAAGAATCTGTTACCCTAATCTGGCCTTCAGAATGATTAGCAGAGAAAATTCATATTACCTGTGTAGTTCCAAACACCTCAAACTCAGAATTTCAACAAGCCATGAGTAAAGCACCCAGTTTCATGGCAGAAGCAAACAGAACTCTTCCAGAAGGAAAAGGCAAAAGGTTGAATAAAACAATTAAAAGGGACTGTACACAAGAGGCACAACCGTTAAATATAAGGCTAAAGAAAGGTTGAAAGTAAAAAGAAAATTAAAATGAATTTATTAGAATTAATAAAATTAATAAAAATTAAAATTATACACCAGAGAGACATTAGGCAAAAGGGAGCTGGCATTGCTATGCAAATTTTAATATAAAATACATGTGAAGACATAAAACTTTGTTGAGGTAATGAGAGTCAATTTGTGATTATAAACATTTCAATCCACTAGGAAGATACAAGTTTTTTTTGTTTGTTTGTTTGTTTTTTATTATACTTTAAGTTCTAGGGTACATGTGCATAGCGTGCAGGTTTGTTACATATGTATACTTGT
>NW_012117777.1:1130374-1139020 GCF_000951035.1 Colobus angolensis palliatus
GCGCTTCCCAGGTGAGGCGATGCCTCGCCCTGTTTCAGCTCTTGCTGGTCGGGCTGCAACAGCTGACCAGCACCGATTGTCCGGCACTCACTAGTGAGATGACCCCAGTACCTCAGTTGCAACTGCAGAAATCACCAGTCTTCTGTGTCCTTCGCGCTGGGAGTTGGAGACTGGAGCTGTTCCTATTCGGCCAGCTTGCTCCGCCGCCACAAGTTTTAAATTTGTAGAAATCTAACAATGTTGCCACAAAATGAATTAAAACTTGACAGGACTGCAGAGAAAAAAAGAGACTAATCTAACATCCTATTTAGAGATGTTACATACATATTTTAATAATTGATAGATAAAGTAGGAAAAAATCACTTATAAAATATGGAAACTCCAATAATAGTCACTTGGAGAATTCTATGCCCTATTTTATTTACATAAATAACATAAATAATGTATTTTGATATTAACATCTCATTTGCAAATATTATTTCTCTATATAGAGTCTGTGTTTCCTGCAATTGAAAAATTTCCTAAGACTTTCAAGGAAAAAAATACTAAACCAGGTATCCAAAGAATATATTGGGCATGTGCTAGAAGGGAAAAATTAGGCTTTTGCCAACTGAGAATCTTTTGTTTCTGAATCCTAGACCCTTCGTCCCAGGGCAGAAGAGTAGCATCTTAGATGAACATTATTAAATACTTTCAGGTGTAGTCAAAAATTCATTTTGAAAGCTTTGAAATGAAATTGAAGATAATTCTGATAACGTTTGTTCTACATTTGACATGGCTGCTTCAAAGTATTGCAAGATATTGAAATTTGATGGCCTGTAAAAATAGCTAAGCTACATCTTTTTACTTCTTTTTAACCAAAGTTGGCTTTTCCTCCCCTCAGAATTTACCTTTCTATATTTGTGGTTATGAAATTATGTGAATTAATATTTTGATGTGTGTGTGTGTCTGTCTCAGTGTATGATTTTATGGTGTCATCTCTATTTTTTAAGTAAGAGATTTTCTCATTTATGATGAATTGGGGCATGGACAATTAAGAACCCCCCCTTTTAAAAAAATCTCTTTTTTTTTTTTTTTTTTGGCCTTGTTCTTCCTTCTTGAGTACTTGGGCCTTGCTGACACTGCTTCTGTGACTCTTAGCAAATGATGCTTAGTGATATATTATTGCATTAATGGCTTCCAATTCTATACTTGCAATTCCTTTAGCATATAAAAAGTGCCTCACCTGTTCTGAGATTCTCATATCATTCTCCACAAATATTAAATATTCAAGGAATGCTATATTGGAGGTATATGAATGTATGCATAAAAGGTTAGCTAGAATATAAGTCCCATTAGCTTAGTAAATACAATTATTTGACCCAAGACATCTTTCTTTTTCTACTCTACCGTCTGTCTTCCTAGAGCTCAAGCCAGTGCTAAGGATGAGGCCTGAAGCCATGTGACTCTTTGGTGCAAGCACTGGGGGAATTCACTCAAGAAAGTTCTTTCTTGGGCATTAAAATCAGATGTAATGGTTAAAAGGAACTAGTGGTATCATTTGCAGAGTTATAAAAGTAGTATAAACAATGTGCAAGCACTTCAGAAAGAAGAATGAGGGAACAAAATAGGTTTATTTAAAAAAAAAAAGAAAAGAAAAAAAGTCCTTTTAAATTCTCCTATGCTGTGGTTAATTATAATTGAGTGATTTTTTTCTACTTAAAAATCTTTCCTTTTAAAAAACGTTCACTCTGGTATAACTGCAACCTTATAGAATTAATCTGTGTTTTTTGTTTTTGTCACAATGTCTTTTCTAATAGGTGAGTTCATCACATAATGGGCTATACCAATACCAACATCCTGAAACAACCCTGAATACCCTTTTCTCTAAACAGCACACCTTCACCTGAAGACAACACACACACACACACACACACATGCACACACACAACTTTTACTAAATTTTGCCCTATAAACTTTTCAAATTGTATTTTGGCTGAAAGTAAGTAACATTACCTAGAGATCTCAAAATACATCAAGTTTCACACAAAATGAATACATTTGGTATATTAATACATACATGTAAAAAATCTACATGCAGATTTTATAAAGGCACATACATACAATTGTGCCATAAATTACATTCACTTAACACAATAGAGTGTCATAAGTAGGAAGAGCAAACAATACCTTATTTTGTGGGTTCTATAGGAGGAGTTCCCAAATGTTTGACTGTGTATGATTTAGCATAATAAAAAATCTATGACAGTTCCACAATATTTTTTCTTAGCATGAGTTTCCTACATAAAGAAGCATAGATATTGATTCTTACGCAAAGGATTTGGTGGTTGAGTGATGCCAGATGAAGCCTGTAAGAGGGTGAAGGAAGTGGGAAAAGGAATGAAGCCAAGCAGAAGTTTGGGTTCAACTGAAGGCCATAGAGAACTCTGGGAAATAAATGCCACCACAAAGTTGTCACACCTTGAGACAAAGGTCAGTCGTTTGTACTTCCAACTCAATCAGCCATTAGCTGTTGCTGCCTCTTATGAGAGAACATAAATTCCTAGGCATTTCTTGGCAAAGAAGCTCTTCTGGGTGCTAGGTCATTCTCAGAAGGGGAAACTGTGAGCCATTAGCAGCTAACACTCTCAGAACTTGAGGGTACACTCCTCCATTAGAGGGCATCTGTGCAGAGCACCAGCAGTGTCTGCTACACCCATGCATTCTTCCTTTTCAGTGTGTGTGTATAGGTAGCAGCCCTTGGAAGGGGAAATGCAAATGCTACCTGGGAAAGTGCCATACTAATCAAAATTATATCCTTTTATTGTTTGTGATGTTGTAAAATAATCTATTAATAGCAATTTCACTAACTAGGAAATGGGAACTAGGATAAACCAATGTAATACTTTATCTTGTAATTAAATGTAATACACTCTGGAGTTATATTCCTGGACTCCTTAGAGCTCCTTTTCTAACAAGACAGTAACAGCTCAAATCCTTGATCTTGAAATGGTGATAGAAAGACCTAAAGTGACAACATCAAGTCGTCCAGGGGCTAGACCTACTGAACTGCCAAAGGAATGAGAGCTACACATGGGAGATCATTCTCAAATTCTCCTGTGTCTTCTTTAGGACCTTGCAGTGCTGCATCAAACACATTTAAGAAGGATCAAAACGTTTAATTTAATGTATTCTTATGGAATCAAAAGTTAAAATATAGACAGTATTTAAATTTATAAAGTGACCCTCGTTAATTTTCCACTATTCCCATACTGAAAGCAAACTCTACCATAGATTAAAAAGCACTCCTATTTCTATTATCCTGACGTCTTTCCCTGAAGTCTTTGGAAGACTATTATTTCTACTGGCTTATAACACGTGGTAGTTTGTCTTCTGAGCTGTCTTGTATTTTTTGATGATTAGTTCATTTTTTCTTGGGATTTTTTTCTGTTAAAATTTTTTAGAGCTTTGTTGAATATGTTCTAGAATAGATTAGCATTTACTTCTCCTGGGCACTGAGGAGCAGTTTTCTGCTTAAGATTTACTGTGGAACACAATTCTACATGGGAGCCTACTTGTAGTGAAAATTTTGTCTTGATAGTTTTTTTTTTTTTCCTTTCTTCTACCCAATGTTAAAAGTTTCCATGCTGCTTATTATATTACAGAGGATTGTTTTATTCTAGTTCATGCTTGACAAAATTAGGGAGTTAGCTTTGTGTAGGGTAACTCTATTAGAGTGAGTCCTAATTTTGCGTCTGTTTCAATGGGTCCTGCATGACCAAGAAAAAAAAAAAGCTAAAGGCCAGAGAATAAAATATATTTTCAACTAGTCAGAAACTTCAACTCCACCTCCTTGAATTGTTGTTTTAGCTTGATTTCTATCCTTGAGTATTTCCCTTAGTTTGTGGGCAATACAATGGTCATAAATATATAAATAAATATATATTGTATGTATTTGTATAATATATGAATATATACTTATTTATCTATACTTTATATATTTGTGAATATAAAATGATGATAGGGAGAAAGAGATGGATGAATAATAAAGAGTTATGTGCATGTTTTACAAAACCTTGAATATAAGGTGTAGTTTATACTCTTCATGTAATTGATACTAATATATCAGTTACTTCAACCGCACCAATTATATTCACCAATCCTTTTTTTATATTTTGGTCTACTAGTTTTATTAATGTTTAAGAGATGAGTATTTAAATATCTCCCAAAACAGCCTATAATTTTTAATATAGGTATTCAGATATATATGGTAATATTGTATTACAAATGTTCATTATATTAAAAATTAATTAAAGAAAAAAGGTTTCTTTGATTTTATTGTTATTGTTAATTAGGCAACAGACTTTTCTTGTTGCATAGTAACCGGAACATATATACATATATACACATTACATCCATCTGCTGTCTTCTTTGCATTCATTCGATATAGAGCAATGAGAGATTAGCTCTGCATGTGAATTTCTTAACGGGACTATGGTTTTCAGCTCAGTTTACTATTCTCTTGTGCCTTTGCTTGTTTTCTATTTATTTACTTTCAAAATTCCAAATGCTGATTATCAACTGAAAGTATACCAGTTAGTTGAACTTATTACATTTTTTCTTTATTTTCTTTGAATTCTAAGAAAATATTCCCAGATTGTCCTTTATAACATGTGCATTTGCTATTACATTATTTGTATATAATTTTTTTAAATTATGGTAAAGTCCCTCAGTTAAAGCTGTGGAGTATTACAAGGTAACGACTGATATACAATAACTAGTCTAGAAAAATACTACAAATACAGATTTAAGCTATTTTGCATATACTCTATTTACTTCCCAATCCTAGATTGTCTAATATATTAAATTTATTTTTCATTGGTCATTTTGTTTTTTTATAAGTTACACATCTGTTGGTGAAAATATCTTTAATTTTACTTCTTTCCCAAAATGATCATTTACTTTAATACATAGTCCAAAACTTATAGTTACTATTTCTCAGAACTTTAAAGAAAGGACCTTACCATATTCAGGTTTCTCTTAATGTTCATGAGCAATTTACTGTCAAAATAACTGTGGTTCATTGACTGATAATCTGCTTTTTCTCTTTGATCTTTCTAAAGTTTTTTTCTTGATTTTGCTGTTTTTCATCTCTTCAGTTTTGTTCAATATTGTATTACATCTGTGTATTGAATTTTTATATAACCGTGAGTTCATTTTTTGAACTTCTATTTTGTTCTTTAAAAATATCCTGGAGCACTTTTTTAATCTTTTGATCTTTGATTGAATTTTTAGTCCTTGAATTATATCTACATTTATGTATACTCATGTTATATCCTGTAGTTGTAAATTCCGTATTTGAAGTTGTTGGAATTTAATTCTATTTGCTATTTCTGCTACCTTTTCATGATGGTGGCTTTCCACATCTATGTATTAGTTTTTGTGCTTACATTAGTAATCTTGTCTAAATCTGTGGACATTATGAGGGGTATCAGGTAAAAATACTTTTAGGGAAAGAATTTGCACTTGTTTCTGTGAGATGCCTCATGATACTTGCAAATAAAGACAATTTTAGATTAAATTTTTACATGGTGGTTTCAGTGACCACACAGATTATATAAAATTTAAACTTGAAATTTATATAAAGACAGAGTATAACTACACAATTTCAGATTGGTATATTTTTGTGTTAGGAGGAGGGGGCATTTTTAATAATCAGAGCTGAGACAATGTCTAATAGGATATTTTGCAATCTCCCATTGCTAGAAGGTATGTTAGGTTTCTTTTACTCAAGCCAGTTTCCAAGAATAAAATCTTACAGAAGTATCAGCTAAAATAGTTATAACTGTAAATATAGATCAATCTGATAAACATTAAATTTATATTTTAAGTAACTTTTATGGCTGCTGTAACAAATTATCATAAACCTAGTGGCTTAAGACAACATGAATTTATTATCATACAGTTCTAGAATTCAGAAGTCTGAAACTAATTTCATTGGTCTCAAAGCAAGGTGTTGGAAGAAGGCATTCATGTTTGGAGGCTCTAGGGGATAATTGTTTTTCTACTTTCTAGCTCCTAGGGCCCCTCAATCTTTTGGCTCTTCCCTCTTGAAAGCCAGGAATGGCAGATTGTGTCTTCACATCTCCACTATCTTACTCTGTCATCACAACCTCTCTGATACTGACTCACCTGCCTCCTTCCTATAAGGACTATTGTGATTACATTGGGCCCATCTGGATATTACAGAATACTATCTTGTACCAAGTTCAGCTGATTCCTTTAAGGTAAACTTAATTTCATCTACCCACTTTATTCTTTTTAGTTAAGTGACCTTACATAGTCACAGGTTTGGGAATTAGAACATGAACATAGTGGGGGGAGGGCATTATTATGCATAACACAGTATTTATGATGAAAACAACTAAAAATAATTTTCTTGCACAGTTGTACATGACTAACTTGTAACTATTCTGGCTGAAGAATTAGTGCTTTTTAATGTTAAAAATTCTGGTCATAGTTTTCATCTGCTGCATCATAGTGACTTTCTATTTATTACAGTGTATTATATTATATAAATGAACAAATAAGATGACCCCAAATAAATCAGATTTATTTTTCTAGTGTTGATTGCTTTAATGCCTAACTGTGACAGTGTACTGGCAGGATAATGTACGTATTAGTCAAACTATTGCACACATTCTGCAAAATTAACAAAGCATACAGTAAAACTTCTCTACTAAAAAATTTAGAATTTCATACTTATAATAAATCATATGCTAATAGCCAATTTAATCTGCTGTATTATGCAACTATATCACTTTTTATCAGAAGAATCAGTAAGAAGTAATAATAAGTGATGTAAAATCAAGAATTCTTTTCAGAGCTTTGTCCTTGAAATGAGCTTCAGTTTCCTTATTTTCAAAGGCCAGAGTATTTGTATATCTGAATCCAGAATCTGGAATACAATTTCTTCTCCCAATTCTACTGTAAGCATCTCAATTCCTGTTACCATAAAGAACAATAATCTCTAACTGTTCACCCATCTCCCATCATTATCTCCTACCTTCTTTTCAACACAATAGCCCACATTATCCTCTAGAAATGCAAGTCAGTTGCATATAATTCCTCTGTTTCAAATTTTCCAAAGATTCCAATATTTCAGGAAAAGACAAGCCAGGCTGTTTAGAGCAACATGATGTTTCTTCCATCTTCTACTTATCTGACCTTGTCCCTTAAATGTTCTCTCAATCCAATCCACAAACACTGCCTTGGTTACTATTCTTCATACACACCAGACATATTCCTATTTTAGGGAAGGCCAAATACAGTTAATGAGAAGCAAAGTCAAAATTAAAATTAATCTGCTCGATGATAAAAGAAGTATATTAAATTTCCTCATTTTTGCCTCGATTGTCCTCCCAACCTGCCCCCGCTTGGTCTATTTAAGAAAAATGTGTAATATACTGATTCTGAATCCCTGGCCTGCATTCTTCCTATCCCTCATATCTGTGACCATTTGATACCTACGTAGGACCATCCAGGCCAGAAGTAGAAAAGTTTGAAGAGCTCTAGACTACCTCTTCACATGCCAGCATCAAACTCCCTTTCTTGTATTCTTGTTCCAACTTTGTATCCTAGATCTCCTAAGTGGGATTCTGCCTTATTTCTAATAATCACTTATGCCCCAGTTTTGCCTATTGGATTCTAATTTTGGTATCGCACCCCCTGTTCTGAGGAGTGACCTCTTTCTTGCTTATTGTAACTGAGTAACTTAAGTCCTGCTCTGAGTTGTGATCACTAGAATAGAACCAAGTTTTCTTGCTAGTGAACTTTGTGAATGCCTTTCTCTTCTGTTTTACTTTCTCTTGGACCATCCATTCCTTTGGGGGACCTTCCCATAATGCTGTCACGCATTTTAGATTGTCATCTGCTGGCTGGGCAAGGCTCCTCTCAGCTCCCGTAAGTTTTTCATGTTATTCACATCCTCTTTCTTCAGTAGACAAGTCCAGTTTCTTACTTGACTCATCTTCATCTGTTTCCTTCTACTGGAATTATTGAGGCCATTCATATCAGTTTTTCTTTCAATAAGTGCAACAAAACAGGAAAAGTGGACATTGTTTTTCAGATTCTAAAATGTGTTGGCTGACTTTTTAAAAAATAATTTAAAACGTGCTGGCTATTTTTTGTGACATTTTTAAATCTCCATTTTCAAAATATGTTGTTAGGGCATGATACATATTATACATTTTGCAGAAATTGTGTTAACATATAGGACTGTGTTTTTATATCAATAGAATGCACAAAGGATGCAGGTTTTTAGGTTAACCACTTTGTTATATGGTATTTCCTGAAAAGACCATCAAAAGGTCACCACCTTTCATACAATTAATGTGTCTTAAAATTGTCTTGGCAATGCGGGCTCTTTTTTGGTTCCATATGAACTTTAAAGCAGTTTTTTCCAATTCTGTGAAGGAAGTCATTGGTAGCTTCATGGGGATGGTATTGAATCTATAAATTACCTTGGATAGTATGACCATTTTCACGATATTGGTTCTTCTTATCCATGAGCATGAAATGTTCTTCCATTTGTTTGTGTCCTCTTTTATTTCACTGAGCAGTGGTTTGTAGTTCTCCTTGAAGAGGTCCTTTACATCCCTTGTAAGT
>NW_012117777.1:1140670-1156541 GCF_000951035.1 Colobus angolensis palliatus
TTCTCAGCAAACTATCGCAAGAACAGAAAACCAAACACCGCATGTTCTCACTCATAGGTGGGAATTGAGCAATGAGATCACTTGGAATCAGGAAGGGGGAACATCACACACCGGGGCCTATTATGGGGAGGGGGAAGGGGGGAAGGATGGCACTGGGAATTATACCTGATGTAAATGACGAGTTGATGGGTGCTGACGAGTTGATGGGTGCAGCACACCAACATGGCACAAGTATATATATGTAACAAACCTGCACGTTATGCACATGTACCCTAGAACTTAAAGTATAATAAAAAAAATACGTCTTAAAATAGAGAGTGGTAATAATAAGAAAGACTAATGAATGAATAAAAAATATAAGTTATTGCAAAGTATGTCTTTGAATGTGCATGTGTACCTGTAGTAATAAGACCATATCTCTCCATTGCCCATTGAATGTCAGAGCAAGTGTTTATTTAAGTGTCATTATTCTTAGATATTACCATTACATGAAAATCGGTTTTAAAAAGTATACATGAATCATTTTACATTAGGAATAACCATGCATATATGTTGCTTCCAGTAATACCACCATATACTCACTAATCAAGAGTACAATATATTAAGCATGACGATTTTGTATTTTTATGCAAAGAAAACCCACATGTGTCTATGCCAGCTTTTATTGCTACTCCCAACCCTTTGTCTGGATGAGAACACTTAAGTTTGGTTAATAATCCAAGTAGGGTATTCCACAGATACTTATTTATTTTAAAATTATTTATTGGATGCTTATAATATTCCACTCACTGAAGATACATTAATAATCAGCCAAGATAAAGATCTCTGCTCTCCTGGAATTTTTATGAGTAGAATAGTGGAAAAAGGACTGAGAATGTCTGTGTTTTAGGACTGCTTCTTCTACATGCTAGCTGTGTGCCCATGGCTAGAACACCTGTATTACCTTAGCAAACACTGATATAAAAATGTTGAACCCTATGCTTCTGTCAGTGCTTCATTTGAGGTCTCTTTGTCTATGTAGACTTTGTTTTATCTTAGTGCTAATAGAGTTTATTCACATGGCAGGATAGATTATCATAATAGCAAATTTTACACACTACATAATCTGCCACTAGAAAAGTCTGTTCCTGACACTGATACAAGTTTGAAAATTCTAGAGAAGAGAATCATTGGCCTGGCCGAAGCCAAGTGCCAATGCCTGGGCTAATAAAATACAACCAGGGGTAGCTACATGCAAAAATATGTCATTCTTCATGGTGGTTATGTGAATGGGATGGAAAGAGGGAGGTCCTAAGGGATTGAGGTCCCAGGTAGACAATCCAAAGATATGTCTACTATAAAGAATAAAGGGTATAGTAGAGAAATATAAGCATGATTTAACCTGTCTTGCTCTTCCTAATGAAATATTGTGAGAAAAAATGAGTTCCAATTAATACACAATAAACTAAATTCATTTGAGCTTATTTAGATGTTGTTTGTATGCACTCCTGAAGAAATACAAGAATTACATTCTATAGTAAAGCCTAAGGATGTATGTGATTCCTTGTAATGAAACCTATCATAGCCTATAGAGCATTATGAGAAGCAGTGAAGATGTGATTACTTTCAGTCATTGGGAAAGACTATCCTCCAGTATTTCTCACATTCAAATTTACAGGCAATCTGGAAATAAAACAATAGATACAGTAAATGGCATCTATTTATATTCAGGCAAACTATTGTTAATATAGATTTATTTTAAGTGTTGCACACTTTACAGAACAGCACTAGAGATTTATCTTTAACACATTTTATATCCTCAAGGGAAAAATTGATCAAGTCTTTATAAAATGCTTTTTATTGTATCCTAGTAAAGAATTTTACTGTCTTCCATTCTGATATTATTAGTTACCATAATAATCACAGCCTTTCAATTTTACCATTAAAATAGTTTCTGCTTTCTTCTCATGTTTGTCTGAAAGATTTTTATAAGTTATGAAGTGAAAACTGTCCTCCAGTAAAAATCCATCACAGATCCTCATGGAAATTTCTGTACCTGGTACTCTTAAAAGTTGATGCTTCACAGACTAGAGTCTTGGTACTGGGATCTGTGCTGGCATTGCACTGCTTAGAAAACTTTCAGACAATACTAGAGGACTAAGGATTATCAGAACTCTTTTTAGATCAGAAACAAACATAATTCATGAAAGTAAACTGCCAACCTGAAATCCAGAGGAACAACGTTGGTTATTCAGGACTGAATAAACTGATGAAGGAAATTTTATTGTGTTTTCTATGTTGAAATTGTTGGTATTTTTTAATGTTCTCTTTTCTGATAGACATATGAGTAAACCATTACTTTTACTCTTATTTATCTTTAATTCCTCCTGATTTAATAAATTATACTTTTCCGTGGTTAAATACATGTTAATGATACTCCATTCTTACTAACTCCTCAAAAATCAGAAACAAATACTTTTGCTGAGGTAGCAATATTTTCATAATTTGGTTTATTTATGTAGATTCAATAAGCATAGCGATAGGATTAGACCAACTGATGGTGAGACTAAGTTCGAACTTGTGTCATATTTGAGAATGAATTTTATTTCATTTAATCAGGCATTACTAAACACCTGATTATTAAAGAACAAGGGGGTTACTTCATTTGTGGAGACAACGTCCATAAGCCCTTATTTGGATGCCTGAACGCTGGCTGAACTTGACTTGCAAAGAAAGACTGTGCCTGCCTCAGCAGCTGCCCGAAGTACCCATGTGACATATTTTGGAAGTGCAGGGCATTTGGCCATTGAGTGTTGGGAGGGTTAAAGTATGCAGTGCCTGAAATCACTTGCCTTTCCTTCATCGGTGTATTGCTGTGAGATATAGGTCCACGGGACTCCTCTAAAGATGACAAAACGTTTGGACATTGAGCTGTTTGTTATAAAGTTACCACCACCTCAGTAAAAAAATAATAAACCCACTTCCATTTGTTTCCAATGAATACATTTATAAATAAATGTAAAGCTACAAAAAAAAAAAAAAAAAAAAAGGCCAGGTGCGGTGGCTCACACCTGTAATCCCAGCACTTTGGGAGGCCCAGGCAGGCGGATCTGAGGTCAGGAGATCAAGACCATTCTGGCTAACACGGTGAAACCCTGTCTCTACTAAAAATACAAAAAAAACTAGCTGGGCGAGGTGGCGGGTGCCTGTAGTCCCAGCTACTCCGGAGGCTGAGGCAGGAGAATGGCGTGAACCCGGGAGGTGGAGCTTGCATTGAGCAGAGATCACGCCACTGCACTCCAGCCTGAGCGACAGAGTGAGACTCCATCTCAAGCAAACAAACAAATACACAAACAAAGAAACAAGAAGAAATCCACATAGCAAGTCGAAATTATGGTTTAAACTCAAGGATAAAGAATAATCAAAAATTTAAAGTGGATGTGGTTTAAAAAGAAGACATCATATGCATGTGCAATCATCTCTTCCCTGGTCAAGGATAGTTAAATATGTAGTAATGTTAAATTTTAACGTAATTTTTAGCTGTAATCAAAAAAATTTTGGTATTTTATCAAGTAAGCGGCCAGGCTGAATCTTCAAATACAAGGGCAAAGGAACAGCGTGAGATACAATAGCTGTCCCCGTCCAACCGCCAGAAGATAGTTAAAAAATTGGATAAGATCCTATTTCCTGTGTATCTTCCTAAGTCAGAGGAAAGGGGTCATTTAGACAAGGAAAGAAAGCAAATATCTGCATCACACTAAAATTTATTTATTTTTAATGTAACAGTTTTATGTCAAGAAAAGAGAGGTATCTTGACATATAAATATTCAATCTGGGGCTTTCACTGAGTTTTTTCATAGAGAAGTTTTGAAATATTTACCTTGTCTTCTGTATTTGTAACCCTAACATGAGAAAGGCATTGTATATGCAGAAGTGGGTGCTATTAACATATCTGACAGTGATTTGTTTAAAATTATTGTTAAAAGTGATTATTCTCAAATGTCTTAGTTTGACAGAAACATATTCTTTTATCTAGGCTATACATGGCTAAAAAATTAAGGTAGTTCTATACATAGTCTTTGTATTAGAAGAAATAATGCCATTAGAAAAACCATATTATGCGATTTTACATTTTTTAAGTTCTATTCCAGATTCATTGTCTATTTGCCCCTTTGCTCCCTTTACTACTTTATTTGTCCAAGTTTACAAGCAACGAAATCAATCCACGCAGCATCCAACCATTGGATTTTACTTCTTTAGACTTTGATTATGCAGTATGCTATTGATATGGGCATCTGTTTTTATCTGCATCCAAATAATTAAGCCTACTTAGCATGCCCTGGCAACTCCTTAGCACAGTCCCTTTATCTATGAGTTTCCTCATAAGCAACCCTGATTACATATCCTCTACCTTAGTTTTTTCCAGATGTTCCTGGGGATAAAAATTACCTGAGGTATTTCTGAAAACAAATTCCCAAGCTCCATGTCAGTTCCACTACATAAAATCTCTAGATCTCATGATAGGTTCATAAAATAATGTATGTTTAATAAAGCATTCCAAGCAAGTGTTTTACATTTGGCAAATCTGAGGAGACAATGCCCTTATCTGTTACTTCCTTTCCATTTATTTTGTATTGGTTCTCTCTTCTGTTATTGTAGTTGCCAACTAACTTTTAAAAATTTTACTGTAATCTCTCCTCTTCTAATATATTATACACAACAATTTTTTGTATACACTCATTATATCAAAAATCTTTGATATCATATTATTACTAAGATATTACTAAGATAGTATAAAAAGTATTTAATGTAACAAATATACATAGCCACAATCTGATCTCACTGCCTTTAAACCTTTCTTTTCTATCAAGTTCCTGTGCATACTGTATTACTATTACCTTATACCATTTGGAGAATACATTTTGCCTGCCACATAGCTATATTTTGTGACTATGGTTATTTGCTCTGATTGGATTGTCCTTCTCTCCACACAGCCTCTCTATTAAGACACTACTTCAAAATCTCTATAAATACCTCATCTCCTCAATTAAGTGCACCCTCCCCGGAAATCTACCAATTCTTCCTCAGTCTGTGCAAATTTCAGTCTTGAGCCTTTTCTAAATAGACAGATGACAGAGAGAGAGAAAGAGAGACAGAGAGAGAGAGAGAGAGAGAGTATTATAGGAGCCTTGGAGGGATGGTTATTACATTTCTTTGTTGTGCTTTTCCCTAAGTATTCAGTACAACATCTACACATGCAAGTGATATGTAAATGCTTCTTAAAATCATAACTGAATGGGTGGGCAAAAATAAACATTTCAAGAATCACCTGAAATGTTTACTTTTACCTTTTATATACCCACCTTATTTGGATGCACTCTCTTTGAAATAATTCCACACTGGGTTATTGGGTTTGTCCTCCCACCTCCCCACTTTACTCTTGCCCTCTTGGCCTCCTAACCTCTATCTTCCACCTCCTCCTAATTTTTCCTCAGTCTCTGCCAGCAATGGCTAATGACTTGATGTTGACTGAACATTATTAAACTAGATCCTTTGACAAGATTCTTAAAATAACTTGTTTAAGTGGGAAAATAAATTTGAAGGCTGATCTGCTGTTGGTGAAATGCTGTAATGCACATTGTTTTGTATGAAGCAGATAGCTGCTCTAGTAGCTTTTGATGCTTGGTTACTTGCAGAATGCTTTAGAATAACAGTGTCCTAACCCTCAAGAATACATTGCCATAGAAAAAAAACAACATCATGTCCTTTTCAGCAACATGAATGAAACTGGACGTCGTAATTCTAGGTGAACTAATGCAGAAAACCAAATACCACATGTTCTCACTTGTAAGTGGGAGCTAAATGTTGACTACACATGGACAAAAAGGACACTGGGGCCTACTTGAGGGTGAAGGATAGGAGGAGGGAGAAGATAGAAAAACTATCTGTTGGGTACTATGCTTATTACTGGGTGACAAAATAATCCATGCGCTATACCCCTGTGAAACACAATTTACCTATATAAAATAGTGCACATGTACCCCTGAAACTAAAATAGAAGTTTAAGAAATTAAAAATCTAAAACACACACACAAAACAACTCATATTGTGGAGGCTTTTCCAGCCTTCATGCAAATCAAAGTTTTTGTGACGAATACCCATTTAATCCAACCGTACTGTGCAATTATAATGTATTACACCTATTTGCATATTTGTTATAATTTTCACTGGATTATGGACTTCAGTATTTCATTTAACTTACTTTTTCATTATACCTGGTGTTTAATAGATGCTTAATAAAAGTTTGTTGAATACAAATTTTTTTAAAAAATTTGCATTGCATTGAGGTTCACTGCACACCTGGCTGCCTCATTCTCTCGGCACTCAAGAAATTCTGGGACTGCTCTTGGGCTATTTGTCATGGAAGAACTTAAGTGTTTCAAATGACAAGTTCCATATTTAAGTTCTTTATAAAACACAATCGACTTGAAAGCAGCCCAAATTTTTGAAACTGCAAGTTGATTTCACTGAGTGCCCTTTCAGGATTTTAAGTAGTTATGGAGCAGGGGAAGCCAGGCAAGATTGTTTGAAAAGATACTGAAACCATAAACATGTCCTTCTTCTCCCAAAGTGCTGTCACCACTATATAAAATAAAATGAAGCTTTAGACCATGGGAACTTTCTAGCTTATTGCCATTCTAGGAAAAGAGAATTTTAGCATTTCTGAAGGGCTGCAAAAGGAAAATTATATGATTATATGATTACTCTTTTAAAAGTGTAATGGCTGATGAAGTACTAGGCAAACATCAATGAATTATTAATATCAGTACTCAGCTTTGCAGGTGGACAATTGGGATTTCTTATTCTCACTTTCCTTCGCTGAAGTGTTTTTAGAGCAGGTGGGTCAATGCTATAATATCTTAAGGAGCCCATTTCAGATTCTATGTAAGGATCTAAACTCTGACGAGACCATGAAGATTTCTTTAATTTTTAGAGTTAACCTTGGAAATAATATCTTATTTGAAATGGGTGATAAGGATAGGAGAAAAATTAAAGATGATAGTAATGATGATGATGATGATGATGACGTCTTTTTTTAACAATGCAGCTTTGGCCGAAGTTAACAAAAGTAAAGCAAGTACACCAGAGACTGAGATATAAGTCTACCTATTAAGACAGACTCAACTAGGAAGTATGAAAAAAAGTTGATGCAACTAAGGATTAAGTGTTTACTATTTTTGTTTTTGAAGTTACCGTGGGAAACTCAGGCTATTCCTATGTAGTGAAAAAGTGTTAAACAATTATGCTGGACACATATGATTCCTCCCTCTACTACATTGTTCTAAGAAGATCAAGTAAACTTTGTGTTCATACTTTTGTGTCTAAAGCATCAAAAATTCTCTGAATCTATGGATTCATTGTGGGTCCAGGTGATACAAACTAGATATTCTCTATATTAAAAATAACCCGATCTAGTTGCCTCTGATTAGACACAACTCTAATTTTCTTCTACTTGATTCCAAGAGGCAATTTGCATGATTCCTAGAGATGTAATAGGAGAGCAAGTGAATATTTCTATTAATTAAAGTGCATGCTTTAATTAATGTGCATTAAACATCATCAGAGAGTTCTGGAAGTAAAGGCAGGGAAAGGAAGTAGATCTATTCATCATTGCCCTTTAGGGCTCAATGAAGTTTTATTGTCATTTTCCTCACAGCTTGACAGAAGCAAAGTAATGGTGAAGAGGTCTGTGGTCCCTCTTTGCAGCCTCCTGGCTAAATAAAGCTAATGAAGTAGAAACATGTTATTGATAAAAGTAGCCTGTGTTTCATAATATGCCCCATCAGCTGGAAACTGTTCAGTGTTTGTGTTAATCTGTTCTGACCTCAATCATCTTTCTTCTTTTGGCTTCCAAATGCTAAATGGTGGCTTGTTATTTGTCCTCATTAAGCTGAAAAATAATCTCACTCTTAAGTTCCCCACAATACTTCAATACACTGTATAAAGGCAAAACCAACAATATGCATTTTTTTCTGTAAGGAGATAAAAGGACTATATGGATTTTTCAAGACTTAATGGTAGAAAAGTCGTAGAAATAACTCTTTCAGTTGATAGCTCCACTAATGTAAATCTTTTGACTCTCATTTCTTTAAATGCAACACTGAACTGAAAATGAACTGCTGTAAAATTATGTACCTTGTACATGATTTTATGTACATTAAAAATTAAACGTTAATTCCAGTCCCACACTAATTAATTTGAGTGAAAATTTCTTGACAACAGAGGTTTTATATCTTGTTTTCCATTGTATCTGCAAGAACACAGACGAGTGTCTAATGCATGGTAAATGCTCAAAAATATCCAAAGAGATTTCAAGAATATAGATACTTTACTGCACTACTGAATTGTTAATTTTTCACTATTCTGTTCCCTCTTTACTAAGAAAATGCATTATTTTACTATTTTAAATTTTATTTTAAAGCCATGTGTTATTTTACAAACCATAGAAGTATCTTTGATTCAGATTTTCCAAATTATGGCAAAGTAAACTGGATATGGTGAGTCATTTTCAAGAGGATTTTAGCATACTCGTCCCCAACATTCGATGGAGAATTTATTGCACAACTCACAAAAGTGCCTGAAAGTTAGCTTGTCACTCACTCAGAGAACCACAAGGCCGTATCATTTAAGCCTTGGCATTTCTATCTAGTGATATGCCAAATTGGCCTCCAAAAAAATGGTTATGTGGGCCGGGCGCGGTGGCTCAAGCCTGTAATCCCAGCACTTTGGGAGGCCGAGACGGGCGGATCACGAGGTCAGGAGATCGAGACCATCCTGGCTAACACGGTGAAACCCTGTCTCTACTAAAAAATACAAAAAAACTAGCCGGGCGAGGTGGCGGGCGCCTGTAGTCCCAGCTACTCGGGAGGCTGAGGCAGGAGAATGGCGTAAACCCGAGAGGCGGAGCTTGCAGTGAGCTGAGATCCGGCCACTGCACTCCAGCCCGGGCGACAGAGCAAGACTCCGTCTCAAAAAAAAAAAAAAAAAAAATGGTTATGTGAAGTTAAAGAATTTATATCAAAAGCATTGTGCAGGAATCCCTGAAAATGTGTAATGTCCACCTAGAGAACGGTACTTAATATCTAACTATAG
Source organism: Colobus angolensis palliatus (assembly GCF_000951035.1). Classification (NCBI taxonomy): domain Eukaryota; kingdom Metazoa; phylum Chordata; class Mammalia; order Primates; family Cercopithecidae; genus Colobus; species Colobus angolensis. The sequence continues at coordinate 1,149,803 of NW_012117777.1, forward strand.
GGTTGGTTAAAGAAATAGCAACGCTTAAAAATATACTACCTCCAAGGTATTTCAAGGCAAAGAGAGCCACTGCAATGCACTTTTGTTACAATTCACCCAGAGTTTTTCAGTTTCCCTATCCTGCTGATTATTAACAGATTGTTATTGTTGAATACTTAGTAGAGACAAAAATATTTCATGTTAAATGAGAATCAATAAAAACATCTGAACGTACAAATGAACAGGTGATCATTTTCATCAGAAACTTTACTGCTTCTTATCTTTGTGTAAAGGCACACTTCTTTTGTTGTTATAATTTTAATTGAATTTTGAGAAGAAACTGATGAAATTAATTTAAAACAATGTCAACTGTTCTTTAGGGACAGCTTTGTTAAGGGCTGGCTGTAATCCAAGGCTTTGCCTCTAAGTCAAGGTTCCAGGGTTCATATAAAGTTTTCTAATTAGTTCTATTGTGGCACCTTAAAATTGCTATCTCTTCTGTTTAGGTAATTTGCCCCAATATATTATTGTACTAAGATGTTGGAGATAAAATCGTACACACAGTGACAAAAATCAAGAAGACTAAATAATTTACATTTTAAAAGTCATTAAAGTTCAAACATTTTGAGCCATGAGAGTTATTATTGGCAGGAAAACAGCTGGCATGCAAATGATAGAATACAGACCATTTCCATTGCTATTGCATGCATTAGAATTATTGATTTTAAATTTGTCAAATGGAACGGGACTGCAAGTGATTACTTTTGCTATGAATATTAGACAGTGGTTAATCATAGTAATGACTACTATTTACTTAGCTTCAACTACGTACCCCAATGTATGTACTAAGATTTTCATTCAACAGATGAGAACCATAAAACTCAAGGTAACTGCTATTTGCTTAAGCTCCCAAAGCTATAATGTGAATGAATCTCAAATCTAAGTTGAGCTCTCTCAAATCTAAACTGAGTATTTCTGACAGTGTGCTCAAAATAAGTATGGAAGACTAACATAAGAGTGCTAAAAAAGAAAACTATTTTTATCTCCACTGGAAAGTCAGTCATCATGAAAAAATAAGTCAAAAATTATGAAAGAAAAATGATCAACTAGGGACTACTAGAGGGAGGAGGAAGAAAGGGCAGCGTGGGCTGAAAATTTATCTATTGGGTGCTATGCTCACTGCCTGGGTGATGGGATCACTATTAACCCCAAATGTCAGCATGACACATTATAACCATGTAACAAATCTGCCCATGTACCCTCAGGATCCGAAATAAAAGTTGACAAAAATGAATAAAACAAAAATTATTCTCACATTCCCCCAAATTCCATTTCTCTCTAATGTAAATGAGATCCATAAGAATGTTCCAAAGTTATAGCCATGAGGATGTAAATAACTTATTAATACACAACCAGCAAATGTAGTACTTATCATTTCTTAATAATCATGTTTCTATGTTAATTACTAACTATCCCTATTATAATAAGTTGCTGCTTTACAAAGACCAGAGGAGCTATTTACTGGATCTCCAGGGCCTAGGCAGAAGTGGAATGCAATGAGGAAGAGAGGCCTGAGAATTTATGTTAATCACAGTGAAGAATGACATGTGGGAAATATCTGAAAATGGAAGGGTTGGATTAATAGAATGAGTGCTAGTAGAATATACTTATTTTTCTCATTTTAGACAGTATTATTTAGAATTAAACTTTGTAATTTAAAGCAATTTTAGTAAGTAGTCCATATTTCATTGGACTAGGGCCTACACAAAATAACATTTTAAAATGTACGTGTTTTAAGGATAAATAAATGAATACACCCACACACACACATTTACAGTAATTTTGCATTGTTTCCTGAAAATGTGTTCTGCTTGTTTGAAATTAATGTTAGTTTATTTTGTAGCTGAATATATTTTTAAAAGAGAGTCATGGCTAATTGAAAAGAGAGAAGTATTTTCTGCTCCAGAGTATACTGTCCAGGATATATATATATACACACACATACACACACACACACACACAACACACATACATATAATCACTTTTATAAATAAAATACTCACATATTCTATTTTCTTTCTTCTTTCATCTACTAAGAGATAAGTTAAAAATTCCCAATATTATCATATTCATATTAATTTTTCCATCATATTTTCTACTGGTTTGTCTATGTATTTTGATGCCATTTTAGGTTATTTTCACAAATGGATTTCTGACCGACTTCTTAAACCTTACAGTTTTTTAATAAAGGGGTTAAGAAGTAGTACATCAAAGTGTCAGTTTCTCCACTTTCAGCCCAGAACTTGTTAAAGGTCACCCTTTAATTTGAGCTACTTTAATAAGTGAACACTGGTATCCCATTGTGTTTTCCACCTGTTTTCCTGAAAAGTAATAATGTTGAGCCGATTTTTCTGTTTATTGCCATAAGCACACCACTTTGGTTATTCAAAATTTCTGAACAATTTTAAATCAGTGGGATTTTTTTTCTGCTAATTGAATGGTAAGAGTTATTTTAAATTCTGAAATATTGTTTCTTTCTGCATTTAAATAATATTGCTCCCCCGTCTTCTAGCCTTTATGGTTTCAGAAGAGAAGCCCATTGCTATTCACATTATGTTGCCCTGTATGCAGTACAACATGTTTCATTGGCTACTTCGAATTTATTTGTCTTTAATTTTAACTAATTTTAATATGATGTTCCTAGGAGTTGTTCTATTTCTATGTATCATGTCTGTAATTCTTTTGCTTCTGAAAGCTGTACATTTACATATTTCATCAAATTTGGAAAGTTTGGGGTCATTGTTCATTTGCTTATTTATTTGTTTTTGAATTGTTATTCTCTTATCTGATAGAACTTTAATAATCCATATGTCAGACATTTTAATAGCACGCCATAGGTTCCTTAGGCTCAATTCATTTTGTGAATTTTTATACATCTCCTTTCTATTGGGTAATTTCTGTTAATCTATCTTCAAGTTCATTCACTCTTTAATCATCTCTATTTTGCTACTAAGGCAACAAGTGAATGGCTTGTGAATGAAGTATTTCAGATACTGTATTTTTAGATACTGAAAATCCATTGAATCTTTTTATGTTTTCTATTTTTCCATGCTGAATGTATAACTTTTCATTATTAGGAGTGTCTTTTTCAGCTTCATTGAGTATTGTTCTCATAGCTCCTTTATAGTCCTTGTCTGACTGTCCTACATCTAGTCACCATGAGTTACAATGTGTTAATTTTCTCATAATTTTCACTTTATTCTAGATAATGTGTATGCTAATATGTAAATTTGTGATTCAGTTACATTGTTTAGACATGTGTTGCTGTTTTGATTTTAGTAGCCAATTAACTGTGTTACAGTCATACCACAATCTTTACAAAGCCTGCAGTTGAGTGATGTCTCACTTCAGTCCTTTAACTGCTTTTAGCCAACAGTTCAGGGGTGGGCATATACAGAGAATTAGGGTTTTCCTTCTGTGACTTCTTTTCTGTCTTTTTTTTATTATTACTATACTTTAAGTTCTGGGATACATGTGCAGAACATGCAGGTTTGTTACATAGGTATATACATACCATTGTGGTTTGCTGCACCCATCAACCCATCATCTACATTAGATATTTCTCCTAATGCTATCCCTCCCCTAGTCCCCCACCCCCTGACAGGCCCCAGTGTGTGATGTTCCCCTCCCTGTGTCCATGTATTCTCATTGCTCAACTCCCATTTGTAAGTGATAACATGTGGTGTTTGGTTTTCTGTTTCTGTGTTAGTTTGCTGAGAATGATGGTTTCCAGCTTCGTTCATGTCCCTGCAAAGGACATGAACTCATTCTTTTTTATGGCTGCATAGTATTCCATGGTTTATATATGCCACATTTTCTTTATCCAGTCTATCACTGAGGGGCATTTGGGTTGGCTCCAAATCTTTGCTCTTGTGAATAGTGCTGCAATAAACATAAATGTGCACGTGTCCTTATAGCAGAATGATTTATAACCATTTGGGTATATACCCAGTAATGGGATGGCTGGGTCAAATGGTATTTCTAGTTCTAGATCCTTGAGGAATTTCCATACTGTTTTCCACGATGGTTGAACTAATTTACATTCACACCAACAGTGTAAAAGTGTTTCTATTTCTCCACATCCTCTCCACCATCTGTTGTTTCCTCACTTTTTAATGATCACCATTCTAACTGGCATGAGATGGTGTCTGATTGTGATTTTGATTTGCATTTCTCTTATGACCAGTGATGATGAGCTTTTTTTCATATGTTTGATGGCCACATAAATGTCTTTTGAGAAGTGTCTGTTCATAATCTTCACTCACTTTTGATGGGGTTGTTTGATTTTTTTCTTGTAAAATTGTTGAAGTTCTTTGTAGATTCTGGATATTAGCCCTTTGTCAGATGGATAGATTGCAGAAATTTTCTCCTATTCTGTCGGTTGCCTGTTCACTTTGCTGATAGCTTCTTTTGCTGTGCAGAAGCTCTTTAGTTTAATTAGAGCCAGTTTGTCTATTCTGACTTTTGTTGCCATTGCTTTTGGTGTTTTAGTCATGAAGTCTTTGCCCATGACTATGTCCTGAATGGTATCGCCTAGGTTTTCTTCTAGGGTTTTTATGGTTTTAGGTCTTATGTTTAAATGTTTAATTCATCTGGAGTAAATTTTTGTATGAGGTGTGAAGAAGGGGTCCAGTTTCCGTTTTCTGCATATGACTAGCCAGTTTTCCCAACACTATGTATTACTAGGGAATCCTTTCCCATTCCTTGTTTTCATCAGGTTTTTCAAAGATCAGATGGTTGTACATATATGGTGTTACTTATGAGGCCTCTGATCTATTCCATTGGTCTATGTATCTGTCTTGGTACCAGTACCATGTTGTTTTGATTACTGTTGCTTTATAGTATAGTTTGAAGTCAGGTAGCTTGATGCCTACCACTTTGCTCTTTTTTCTTAGAATTGTCTTGGCTATACTGGCTCTTTTTTGGTTCCATATGAAATTTAAAGTAGTTTTTTTCTAATTTCTGTGAAGACAGTCCGTGGTAGCTTTATGGATATAGCATTAAATCAATAAATTACTTTGGTCAGTATGGCATTTTCACAATATTTTCTGGAGGTCCCCACTCACCTTTTGGCATCTCTGGTGATCCAGACCTATTTGCACTGGTTTTAGAAAGACAGCGAGGTGTACTACAGGAGTTTTAAACACACTGAGCTGCCACTGTTGAAACTATTGTGCACTTTAGGGTGAAAGTTTGAATAATGGAGAAGCCACCAGGATAGATAACTTCCAACTTCCCATAAATTTTGATTCTTTTCTTCAAATGTCCTGCTTTTTTTTAAAAAAAAATATTTTTGATTTTTTTTTTTTCCAGAGTTCCTAACTATCATTTGCAGGACTGATTCATAACAAACTAACTCCTCAATCCTATTTTTGTTTGCTTTGCTTATGTACTTTTGTTCTTTTGCTCATCATTTTATGTTTAATCTTTATGAATCTCTGCATTACAGAGGCATTTTTAGTGTATATTTTGTCCTAATTTCTTTCTCATTCCCAGTTAATTGCTTACATAGTGTCTAAAATTTGGAAAAGCTAGAAATAGATTTCTATTTATAATTTATGCTTATCCAAATAAGCATTTGAACAACTAAACCCAGAAAGGACCTTAAATATTGAGATAAATATACTTGTACACAGTCATCCAATTTATGCCAAAACAAAAGATGTAAAGAAAGATTAAAAACGGATAAGCCTTCAAATACAATAATATATTTAGACAATGTGTCATAACAATACATATTTTAAAAGATTCAGGCCTTCCTTCAATTTAGGTGTTTTCTATCAATATCTTCAAGATTTTTTCTCTTTTTAAGGAGTACTAATTATGCATACAATATCCTGTGTATAATCTAACTATCATATTCTCTTCTACCACTTTTACCTTTTTCTGTTTAGGGTGATTTTTCTAAAGATTTTTCTCCCTATTACTAACTCTATTTTCTGCATTTTTTCTATTGCTTTTATTGCACTTCTATAACACATTTACTATGTAACTCCTATTTATTTCATGAATTATTCCAATTTTACACTTACTCTGTTGTCTTATCCTTTCTTTTTTTAAATAACTGTATCTCCCTTTTTGTTTTTTCCAGGCATTTTGTTTGTTTGTTTGTTTTACTTTCTTTGAGGAAATAGCAAGACATCTGTCTTAAGTCTGTTATGATTGCTTTGAGATTCTTAATCTGTTGCATATTTATCATCTGCTTGCTAGTTTAGTTTTTTTTTTTTCTTTTCTTTTTTCTTTTTTAAAAAATTTTGGTATCAATGCATTGTTCCTTTTGACTTATAACTCAACTTTGAATAAGTTCAGTTGAATCTGAGTTTACAACTTGCACAAAAATGTAAGGCCTCTAAAAATAGGAGTTGGTAAGGGTGAGCTGGTAAAAGAAAGTCTTGGACACCCTGAGTTACCACCAGTGAAACTGTTGTGATCTTCAAAAGATAAGACAGCCAGCCCTTCAATTAAAATGTTTTTCTGTTACTTTATTATTTTATCTGTTGGTTTGTTTTTATAATGGCCCCATATTCCCTTAATTTTTAAAATTTCTCATCAAAACCATTTAGAATATGTCAATAATTAATACAAATAACATTTTAAAAATTTGATTGTTTTGCAAACACTTTTTTTTGTATGTCAGGCACTAATAACTATAAATTTCCAATTTCAATTTATTTCTTGTTTTTCGTTTCTTCTTTTTTTT
>NW_012117777.1:1156591-1177440 GCF_000951035.1 Colobus angolensis palliatus
TTTTTTGACAGGGTCTCACTTTGTTGCCCAGGCTAGAGTGCAGTGGTATGATCATGGCTAACTGCAGCCTCAACCTCCTGGGCTCAAGCCATTCTTCTAAATTCAGCCTGCTTCAACTCTACATTCCTTCCACCATTATCCCACACCCTTAATATCCATTCTCATGCCCGTTCTCCAGATTTCTGTTTATATAAATTAGAAAACTCAAGCAATTATTTTTGAATGTAGTGGACCTCCTCATAGGTCACACTCTCAACCTCACCTCTTGGGGCCTGCTGGGACTTTAGTCTAGTTATCGGTCTAGAAGCAAACAGTGGTGTTGGGGGTGGCTCCTGAGAATAATCAACATTATCTTGCCTGGCAATTACCTCAGAGGAGGCCAGCACTGTTGCCTCAGGTAGTGTAGGGTTTATCTCCTCAGACATAGGTGGAAAGGCTGATGGCAGCATGGGTCAGAGAGGGATTCTTGCCACTGGGAATGGGGAAGCTGTTTCTTGTGACAAAAAAGGTTCATCAGAGTTTACAAACTCGATGTCCCCAGCTTCATCAGGGTCCTCCCACACATCCCTATTCCAAGTTTCAGGGCTCCATTCTTTTCCAATCAATGCCCTCACTTTAACAGTAGACATCTTGTGAGGCATGCACCTTTTCATTGCACATCAGCCATTTGCATCATAAGAGTTTTTATCTGTTTTTCCACAATTTCGGCTCTTTCTCAACAGGAGATAAGACTCTCACTCAGGCAATCTTAGTAGATTTGAGGCTCAGTATCTGCTTCTGAAGCTGGGAGAGAGAATCCCTGAATTCATTATTTTCTTTCATCACTATGTCCACTGAACTTAGGAGCAACCAACCAGCTTCATTATGTTCCTTGGTTCTCCATATATGGTCAAAGGTATTATGTGTAGTGTTACTAAACTCCTTGTCTCTCCTGAGCAATGAATCAGGAGTGTCAAATGCATTTATTTTGCATAACTCTCTACACAATTCACACCAAAGACCATCAGTGTTCTCCATACTATCAGAAGTAGAGTCTTAGCATTTTGGGGTCTAATCATATTAAGCAGCCAACTGCAGAAACCCCAAACCAATGAAAGAACTCCATCCTTAATATTCTGTTCCTCTAGAACCACTCCTGGTACCAAAATATGTATTAGTCAGGGTTCTCTAGAGGGACAGAACTAATGACTAATGGAATATATATATATATAATTATATTTATATATATATGCCATCCGCAGGCTGAGGAGCAAGGAGAGCAAGTCTGAGTTCCAAAACTGAAGAACTTGGAGTCCAACATTCGAGGGCAGGAAGTATCCAGCACAGGAAAACGATGTAGGCTGGGAGTCTAGGCCCATCTCTCTTTTCACACTTTTTTGCCTGCTTATATTTTAGGCATGCTGGCAGCTGATTAGATTGTGCCCATCCAGATTAAGGGTGGGTCTGCCTTCCCATGTCCACTGACTCAAATGTTAATCTCCTTTGGCAACACCCGCACAGACACAACTCACAAGATCAATACTTTGTATCCTACAATCCAATAAAGTTGAGACTCTGTGTTAACCATCACAATATTTTTTCTTCTAAGTAAAATGGAATAAGAATCTCAGTTATCAAAAGTACTGATAGAGCTAGATATTATAATTAAATTTCTGTTTAGAAAACCATATACTGCATATTATCACTTGTAAATGGGAGCTAAATGATGAGAACACCAGGACACATAGAAGGAAAGAACATACACTAGGGCCTTTCAGAGGGGGGAGGATGGGAGGAGGGAGAGGATATGGAAAAATAACTAATGGATACTAGGCTTAATACCTGGGTGATAAAACAACAAACTCACATGACACAAGTCTACCTATGTAACAAACCTACACCTGTACCCCTGAACTTAAAATAAAAGTTAAAAAAAAATACATTTTTGTTTAACGAAAGAATGATGAGAAATGTCACTTGTTTTCAGTACTTGATGTTAGAAAGCTTATGCAAATACATTTATTGTCTCATTTAAATACAAAATATATCGTTTTATATTTGATCATTTATGATCTGAAATAGCATAGAGTTCATGGCTTAGTGACTCAGTTCAATTAAAATAACTGAGACACAAGTTTATGCCAAGCCCTATTGTTTAGTGCTGGACTTGTTAAAATAAGTCACAGGATTTGATTATATTATACAATAATTGTTTTTAAAAAGCAATAACGGCCTGGCATGGTGGCACACACCTGTAATTCCAGCATTTTGGGAGGCCAAGACCGGTGGGTCACCTGAGGTCAGGAGTTTGAGACCGGCCTGACTAACATGGTGGAACCTCATCTTAAATAAATACAAGAAATTAGCCAGGCGTGGTGGCGCATGCCTGTAATCCCAGCTGATTGGGAGGCTGGGGCAGGAGAATCTCTTGAAGCTTGCATGCAATGAGCTGAGATCGCACCATTGCACTCCTGCCTGAACAAGAGGGAAACTCCATCTTATTAAAAAAAAAAAAAAAAGAAAAAAGGCAACAATACATTAAGCACCGTAAGAGAAGCATAAACACAGTGCAGTGAAAGAGTAGAGAAGGATAAATTTGTTAGCTGTGTCACAATAAACTAGTAATATTTGAATATTTAAAATTTTTTTAAAACCCTCATTTGAGTTTACATTAGTTTTGTTCATCTCTATGAAAAGTGGACTTTTTAAAAGATGTTTTATAGATAAATTATACATGTTCAAGAATTTGTTTTATGGTGTTATTTTTGAAAGAGAAGATAGTGGTGAATAACGTTAAGTGAATAGAAAGTTAATATATATACTATTATTTGGCATTTATAATTATTTTATTTGCTTTAATTTCCGTTCTTTGTCTTTTCCCCAGTGTAGACCATGCTTTGGTTCTACCTAAAATATGGAAATTGATAAAGAGGTACATATTTTACTTTTAAAAAGTCTTGAGAGAAGAAAAACACTTTTTTGGGGGACGGATGGAGTCTTGCTCTGTCACCGAGGCTGGAGTGCAATGGTGCTATCTCAGCTCACTGCAAGCTCTGCCTCCCGGGTTTAAGCGATTCTTCTGCCTCAGCCTCCTGAGTAGCTGGGACTACAGGCGCCCGCCACCACGCCCAGCTAATTTTTTGTATTTTCAGTAGAGACAGAGTTTCACCGCGTTAGCCAGGTTAGTCTCAATCTCCTGACCTGGTGATCCGTCTACCTCGGCCGCCCAAAGTGCTGGGATTACAGATGTGAGCCACCACCCAGCCAGAAAAACACTTATTTTTACCTTTCAACATCTGAGGAAAGTCAGAACAAGAGAAACTAGGTGAACTGTTCAAGTTGACCCAAGTGATTCACCTTATCATTACTCTATTAGGAGAAAATAAAAATATATTAGCTATAGATACAGGACGTTAATCCAAACAAACAAACAAACCAAAAAAAACCAGATCCTGAACCATGAAGGATTATGAAAAGCAGATGATAATGTAAATATAGTCTAATGTAAATATCATAGACAAGAACCATGTTTCTGTCTGGCCTATTCAAAATTCACAGGCTAGCCAGGCACGGTGGCTGACGTCTGTAATCCCAGCACTTTGGGAGGCAGAGGCGGGCTGATCGCCTGAGGTCAGGAGTGTGAGACCAGTTTGGCCAACATGGTGAAACCCCATCTCTAGTAAAAATAAAAGAATTAGCCAGCCGTGGTTTTGGGCACCTGTAGTCCCAGCTAGTCGGGAAGCTGAGGCAGGAGAATCACTTGAACCTGGGAGGTGGAGGTTGTAGTGAGCCAAGATTGGGCTACAGAACTCCAGCCTGGATCACAGAGTGAGACTCTGTCTCAAAAAATAAAAATAAAAACTTACAGCAAAATTTGCTTGGAATACAAAACCATGTATACACTGTGAGTCTAACATAAACTTTTATATCATTTGAGGTGGTGGTTCTGAAACTATGTAATTGAGGACTTTATTATTTTTCTTTTCCCTTTCCCCCAAAATGATCTAGTCAAGTTGCTGATGCAAAAGTCAGGATCTAATGTAATAAAAAATGTAAGACAAAGCCCACAAAGCCAGTAAATAACCTCTTTGTTTCTGATGCATGTCAGGAAATTGAAGTAAATAGATTTAAAACTCTAGCATTACAGACGATGAGATTAAAAAGCCATTAGTAGTCATAAACCCATTATAACTCTGGGCACCCAAAGACTGTTATGGAGAAATTTCTTGGCCAAATAAAAAACATATTGATATTATCCTTCTTTCATTATTCGATAAAAGGTTTTATTTAAGGCCATGCTGTTAGCATGATATTGCTTTCTGTAATGTGTGCTTTTAAGAAGAAAAACTTCCATATGTATCCTTACCTTTTTAAAAGACACAAAGATAAAAGAACAAGAAAGGTGACCAGTTGCTTCATTGACATCATAAGTAAGGCAGCATCATTTAATGGTCGAAAGGAGAAAAACCCTTGCCTGCTTTCAGTTTCTCCATCAGCTTTCTTAGTCTTTTCTCTTTCTGCCCTGCCACTTACCAATATTCTTCAGAAACAATGAACCATGGTAGCTGGAACAATAAATGTCTCTTCTAGGCTCCTAAAAATAGAACTGTGTACTTCAGCAGACAAGGAAGAGGGGATTCTATTCTTATTGTTTCCCTTCAGGTATTCCTTTCATAAAATGGATCCAAGGTGAAAGGAAATAACTCAAAGCCTATATTGTAAATATATGGCCAGAATAGGCACTTTATGGGAAGAATCATGAGATACAGAAAAAAAAAAAAAAAACTGCTGGTCAGTAGGTATGACTGTCTAAGACACTGGTGGAATCAGGTAATGAATAAAATAAAACTCAATATTTTAAGATGTGAACTTATTCTCAATTATTAAGGGTACCTTTTGGCACATTCACTAAAATTCCAAATTCTCTAAAATATGTTCGCATTTATGTTCATATATTAAATGAAATACGACCTCTATAAATGCATGCAGTATACTAGTTTGCCACTCCCATTCTCATATTCCTGAAGAAAATCAACTGGAATGAAATTAACATTAAAGGGGAACTGTGTCATGAAATGATTGGTAACTCAGACTTGGTAGAGTTCTACTTCATTTTATAAATGTTTCAATTACATCACTGCATTTCCTCCTTCTTTTTCAGCATTTTACTTTATCTTATTAATTCCTCACTTTAGTACACTTACAGTTATTTCTCCATCATTTTAAGAAAATTTACTCTAGGTTACAAGCTTTCTGATATTAAATGTGGAGGATAGGGGACCTCAAAATGTACTGAAATACCTGTGCAATTTTAAAAAGATTTCTACTACATTAATAAGGCACTAGTTGAAAACTAGAAAAGATCCTTCCACAGAATAAGTCAAAATTATTATTAAAATAATCCACACTGGAATGTATTTTTAAATTATTTTTTGAGAAACAATTAAAATATTTCTTTGATTAGCATATGAATATATACTGGTTAAAAAAGAGGATAAAGAAATCAAAAAGTGATTTAAAAACTATGACTGCCTCATGAAAAATAGCTGGTTGTAATTGGTATTGTTTATTTATTTAGTACATTATTTAGTAAACTGACTAGTAGTTGGATGAAATTAGCAATACTATTTTGTGTAAGTATTCATATCATTAACTATGCTCCTTATGAAATTGAGGTCCCTTAAGTTTTCAGGAAAAAAAAAAAAGTATTACCTACCACCTATCACCAGGGCAGCATCCTAGAGGTCATCAAAAACCAATGTACTTTTTAAAGCATGTAACAAATAAAAGAATGGTCAGAGCAGTGTTTCAGCTTTCAGTAAATAACTAATGAGCTAGCTAGGTTCTCTATATCTACTCCTAGCTTAACTTGAGGCCCAGAAACTGTGGACCCATTACTTGCTCATATAGGGGCCTGAGCCTCTTGATTCTAGCATACTGTACAGCCAATCCATTACAAATATGTTAACCACACATGGGGTGTTAATTGGAGCTTGGCATCCTCTGGAGCATGACAAATTAATTCTCCACCAGTTAGAAATAAATAAAACTCAAAAGAGCTTTTATTAATTACCTTTTATTTAGAAAATTTTAACCCTTTTTGGACTACCTCATTTACTTTCAACCAGTGTAAATAAAATTAATAGCAAAATATACCTATATCTATTCTGATCGCACAAAATATATTAGTGTAGACTTGTGATTAACATGGAGTTTTCTTATATGTTTTATTTATTGCATGATACAATTGCTTTCATTGATTGAAAAGTCACTCCACAGGTGATTGTTGCAAACTTGCTGCAGTATAATCTAATTGGAAGGCAATGTTGCATAATTGTTAGGAGAATACCCAAAAAGACAGGTGGGACTGGACTCAGATTTTCTGTCTTAAAACTGGCTCTACTAATTACTACATATGTGATCGGAAAAACTTTGATTCATTTTGTTCTCATATGTAAAATGAGGATTCAAAATATCTTAAGGTTGCTGTGAAGATTAGATGTAAATAGCACACATATTGCTGAGTGTAAAATCTCTGCATATGGATTGTAACAATTCATATCTATAAATCATGGATTATATTCAGAAAATTTCATCACATTTTCTGGTCTTGAGCAAATTTTACAAGATCATATGATTTTAAAGTTCCTTTCAATGTTTGGCAAGCCTGTAACTTCCTTTTGATCAGGTTAACAGAGTTATCAGACCCACCCTTGTAAATGCACCTCGTCATGTTACTTCTCTGTACAAGATCCTTTCCAATAGCTTTTCATTACAGTCAAAGACAAAGCCTATCTTTTCATGTCTTCCTAGGCCTTGCATTCTCCACCATTCTCTCCACCACTCATTCTGCTCCTGGCACACTGCTCTGCTCTCTGACCCTCCAACCTTCCAAAGGAAATAACTCCTGCCTCAGGATTTTTAATATTTGTTCCCCAAGTTTCTGAATGATTTATCTGTACACGTCCTTAAAGTTTCTAGTCAAATACCACCTTATTAGAGAACATTGATGGCCCCATTATATAAAATAAAAAATAATCCTCCATCCTTCGTCTTCCATCCTTTAACCCTTTTTAGTTAGCCTAAACCAGAATATAAATTCCATGAGAGGAAGGATTTTTTTTAACTGCCTACAACAATCACAGTCACATGGCAGGGACTTGAATGAGTTAGAATGAGGTTTGGCTAATAATTTTAAAATCCAAAGTGACAATGGCTTAAACAAAACAGAAGTTTGTTACATTCTCTTGTAAAAGTCCCCTATAGGTTTTCTAGGACTGGCATCATGCTCCCACTATCAGGATTGAGTGTTTCTTCATTTCAAGCCTTAACTTTCATGTGTCAGCTTCAGTTCCAGACCTCCAGATACCCTATCTGTATTCTAGCCAGCATAAAGAAGAGAAGAAAAGAAGGCCACCCCCACATCCCCATTTAAGGACACTTTGCAAAATTTGCACACATTACTTCCAGTATATCATGCTGAATATTAATTAGTCATACAACCAAACTGAACTGTCAAGGAGTTTGCAAAATAGAGTATTCTGAGCAGATAGATGTATGGCTAAAATTTTACTGTTATATTATTACAGAAAATAAGAAAAATAAATATTGGTGAACAATTAGTAGACTTGGGATATTTCTCGATAAATATTTGCAGTAAAACTACATTTTTAAAAAAAGACTAATTTTTACTTCAGTTTTGATTCCATGAATTGCAAAGCGAATTCATGCAAGAACAAAATATTCATTATATGGAGATATGATGATGATGGTCTAGGCATAGCTGTTTTTCATTCTTAACAAACTATTTTAATAATGTTGAATATTCATTGAAATACTTCACTTTTAATTTAGAAGAAAATACACTGTATGTAAAAACTGAACATACACAGTAAAATATTTATTTTGCCATTAGACTCAGAGTCACTTAACCTCTCATTCTTCTTTTTGATCTACCTAATAGAGAATAAAGATTGATCAGCTCTCAAAGATATCCTGGAGTTCAATAAACCCTATTCTGTTCTGTTTCATTACATTTTATCTCAATGTTATTATTAGTAAAGTCTGCTTTTTAACAAACAAACAAAATACCTACTAAAAACAATCTCAGTTTCTTTTAAAAAATAAACTTCAATGAATTTCCCCCATCAATTGCATTTTCTGCCTCTGAGCCTTCTCTATTTCCCTAATCTGTGAGGCAAGGGATTCTGCCTGCCAGCTTCCTGAACAGATCTAGGGGAAAATTAACACATCCACAGCTGAGCTCAAGTATTGCTGACATCTGGTTTACTCATTTTCACAGCACAGTTGCACTACACCCTATTGCCATTTTCTTATACACTGTTTTATCATGTGGCTCATTTCAAGAAAATGCATTTAACTTTTAGGTACTACTCTGTGGTATGAAGTGTGGCAAATAGGAAATAAAATAACCTTGAAATAGCATTTCCACATATATGCAGCTATGATAATCACTTAATATCAAACCTCAGAACTTATGATATGCTCTTTTTGATAGAAGCTTATGAAACCAGGGACAATGTTGATATGTAAAGAAACTAACCTCATGTGCTAAGAATAAGAATAAAGTAACAATTAAAAAATTACCTCTTTGTGTAGGTTGGAGTTTATCGTTATCCTAGAAAGAGAATAAAGAATAACTCTTATTCACTTATTTGTTTAATGGTAATTTTTTAATAGCAGGAAAATAAAACCAAATTTGCAGACCTTTTGTTTGATTTTGAAAACTACCTTTGAAAATCACTGTGTTTATTTTTTGTGTTCCACTAGTAATTTGATTGCCCCAATTTATATAAAAGTTAACTTAGAGAAATCTCCTTAATGTAGACATCATTTAGTTTAGAATTTTTAATAAAATACACAGTACTAAAGATTGCTTAGCATTCTATGAATAAAGATTCTGCTAAGAAATTTACATAATAAAAATGACATATTGTAATACACACAATGACAAATATAATCAAATCATGCTTTATAAGGAATAGAAAATTAATGAAGAATCTCTATCTGCCAATAATTAGTTTAATTTCAATGTTTTTATAAACTTAGTATTATTGAAGCCACACATGAAAATGTCCCTCTTCCATATTTGTATTGCAATTTTTTCTTCTACTCAGCCATTAACAATGCATTCTTGAATGTTCTGTTTTTTAAAAAATAGATAAATTCTTCAGTTATATATTATTAATCTACACCAAAATTTCAGCTCATATAATATTGTTATGCTCTTCGGGAGAAGAACTACAGAACTTAGAAGGAGAAAAAACTGTAGCATAACATTTATGAATGTTGAAATAGAAAATTAATAATTTTATGAAAGTAGAAGATGCTAATTTAAATGTCTCTGTGATATTTGACAACGTTTATCAACTGTCACTTGGAAATGCATATTAAAAATATATTTACAACCCTATTTATCAGGTAGAAATATGTAGGCATAGTTATGTAGAAGGTAGAGTGTTAAACTTCAGCAGATTCCCCATGTAGTCATGAGAAAAATCTTTAAAAGTTAGCTTAAATTTTATTGCAAATTCCATGTTGCAGTTATAAATGTATATAGTTGTATGGCTAATAAAACTCTACTTTTGCTAAAGTAAGATTTTCTTTTTCATTATTAAATAGTTATAATACCTAATTTTAAATTACATAAGTGAATAACAATTTTGAAAATGGATAGTTTTTAAAATCTTAAAAGTGTTTGAAAATTAAATAACACTTTTAAAACCAAATTATCAAATGAATTAGTTTTCTTCTATATTTTTTAATCAGCTTGAATTTCACTACTGTGCATAGTATATTTGGAAAAGATATGAAGTTTTTACTCTTCATGAGACCACAAAAAAAAAAATCCATTGAGCAAAAGTTAAATTTATTAGACCTCGTCACTCAAGGAAAGCCCACCATAAAAGAGTCTCAGCAGTTTTTTAGAATGGGAGCATTAGAGGGAAATATTTACAGAGTCTTAAGACTGGACTTAATTGTTTTAAGACAGATATTGCAAGACAGAGTACTGGTTGAGTGTGGTTGGAATATTTGACGTAATGGCTTAGGATAGGTGTGTGTAGAGAGTCAACAATTTTGGATTGCTGTTTACAAATTTAATACAGATAGTTCCAAACTTAAGATGGCATGACTTATGATTTTTTGACTTTATGATGTTGTGAGAACAATATACATCCAGTAGAAACTGTACTTAAATTACCCATACAACTATTATATTTTCCATTTTCAGTATAGTAGTCAGTAAAATACATGACATATTCAACACTTTAACATAAAATAGGTTTTAAGTTAGTTGATTTTGCCCAACTATAGGCTAATTACTGTATTCTGAGGCTGTTTAAAGTAGGCTAGGCTAAGCTATAATGTTTGGAAATAGATGTACTCAGGGCATTATCAACTTACAATATTTTCCATTTACATTGGGTTTATTGGGATATCACCCCATCATACATTGAGGAGGACTTGTCTATATGTCTAAAAGTTTCTATTTATGTCTACTTATTCCTTTTAGTGCTATCTCATTACTTACCTTTGTTTATATACACTACTGTACACACCCACAACCAAAGGCAAAGACTTCCACCGTACCAACATGATAGATACATCTAAGGAAAAATCTTTTTCTATGAAAACTACTCCATGAAATTGGAAGGAGTGACTGTTACACCAGATGCACATATTTCAATATAAGGACACAAAAAAACATGAAAAAGCAAAGAAACATAACACTCCAAAGAAACACAATTTTCCAGCAACAGACTCCAAGGAAAAGAAAATCTATTGAAAATCTATTGAATACTTAAAAAGAAAATTAAAATAATGGCCTTAAAGAAATTCAATGAGATACAAGAAAACACAGGTAGAGACTCCCTCTACCAAGAAATACAAAAGATCAACAAAATGAAAAGTTGACTTTTCAGAAAAGATAAACAAAATTGACAAACCATTAGCTACACTAACCAAAAAAAAAAGAGAGAAAAGTCAAGTAAGTAAAATCACAAACAAAAAAGAAGTTATTACAAACAATACCACAGAAATGCAAAGGATCATTTGAGTCTATCATGAACAAATATACACAAACAAATTGGAAAACTTAGAAAACGGTTAAGTCCTAGACACATATAACCTACAAAAATTGAACCAGGAGGAAACAGAAAGTGTAAACAGAACAATCACATGTAACAAAATTAAATCAGTAATAAAAAGTCTTCCAACAAAGTAAATTCCAGGATCAATGTCTTCACTGCTAAAGTCTATAAAACATTTAAGGAGTAACATCATTTTTCCAAATGATTCCAAAAATTTGGAGAGGAAGAAATTTTTTCTAACTCATTCCACAAATCCAGCACAATTCTAACACCAAAACCAATCAAGAACATGAGAACAAAAAAGAAACTACAGGTAAATATACCTGATGTACACAGATGGATACATTTTTAACAAAATAGTACCAAATCAAATCCAAATGCACACACACACACACAAAAAAAATCGTACCCTATGATCAAATGAGATTCAAATGAGGTTTATCCCAGGGATGTAAGAATGGCTTGGCATACACAAATTAATAAATGTAATGAATCATGTCGACAGATTGAAAAATACAAAACCATAATCATTGTGTTGACACAGATAAAGCACTTGATAAAATTGAACATCCCTTCATGATGAAAAATCCCAACAAATTTATGTGGAAGAAACATATCTCAACAAAATAAAGGCAGTAGACAAACCCACAGCTAACATATTGAACACAGAAAAGATTCCAACTTTCACCACTTTTATTCAGCATAGCTGGATGCATCACCCTACCTGGCTTCAAAATATGCAGCAAAGGTGTGTAACTCAAACAGCATGGTATTGGTACAAAAACAGAAAGTTATGTCAATAGAACATAATAGAAACCCAATGAATAAATCCACATATTCACAGCCAACTGATTTCTGACAAGGGCACTAAAATCTTACATCTAGAAAAGGCACCCTCCTTCAATAAACGGAGCTAGGAAAACTGGATACTTATATGCAGAAAAAAAAAAAATCTAGATCCCCAACTCTCACCATACACAAAAATCAACGTAAAATGGATTAAAGACTTAGATGTAAGGCCCAAAACTATAAAACTATTAGAAGAAAACACAGGTAAAATGCTTCAGATTTAAACATAGGCAAAATGCTTCAGAATATTGGTCTAGGAAAAGATTTTACGGAGAAGACTTCAAACAACAGCAACAAAAGCAACAAAAGCAAAAATAGAAAAACAAACTATATCAAACTAAAAAGCTTCTATAAAACAAAGGAAAAAATTCACAGGGTAAACAGATTACCTGGTAGAATGAAAGAAAATATTTACAATCTATTCATCTAGCAGGAACTAGTACCCAGTATTTACAAGGAACTCAAACAACTAAACAGTAATAATAATACTAATAATAATCCATTTAAAAATAGGCAAAAAATTAAATAAACATTTCTCTACTGAAGGCATACGAATGGTCAACAAGTACATGAAAAATTGCTAAACATTGTTAATCATCAAGAAAATGCAATCAAAACCACAATGAGATATTTTATCACCCCACTTAAAATGACTGTTATCAAAAAGACAGGAAATAACAAAATTTGGTGAGGATGCAGAGAAAAATAACTCTTATACACTGTTGGTGGAAATGCAAATTATTAAAGACATTATGGCAAACAGTATGGACATTTCTCAAAAAAAACTAAAAATAGAACTTTCGTATAATCCCAGCAAGTAGCTATCCCACTACTTGGTATTTATCCAGAGGAAAGGAAGTACTATATCAAAGAAATAGCTACACCTTCATGTTTGTTTGTTTATTTATTATTATTATTATTATTATTTGAGATAGAGTCTCACTCTTTTCGCCCAGGCTGGAGTGCAATGACACGTTCTTGGCTCACTGCAACCTCTGCCTCCCAGTTTCAAGCAATTCTCCTGCCTCAACCTTCCGAGTACCTGGGATTACAGGTACGTGCCACCACTCCTGGCTAATTTTTTTTTAATTTTTAGTTAGCAGACAGGGTTTCACCATATTGACCAGGCTGGTCTCAAACTCCTGACCTCAGGTGATCCACTCACCTCAGCCTCACGAAGTGCTGGGATTACAGGCGTGAGCCAATGAGCCTGGCCACCTTCATGTTTATTAGAGCATTTTTCACAATAGCACAGATATAGAACCAACCTAAATGTTCACCAGCCTATGAATGGTTAAAGACAATGTGGTATATAGGCACAATGGAATACTATTCAGCCATAAAAAGTATGAAATCTGTGGCAACATGGATGAGCCCGGAGGACATTATATTAAGTAAAGTAAGCCAGGCACAGAAAGACAAATACCATGTGTTTTCACTCATATATGAAAGGTAAAAAAAGAAGAGCTCATAGAGGTTAAAAATAGAATTGTAGTTATTAAAGACTGAGAAAGGGAGGGAAGAGGGAAGGATAGAAATGTGGTTAATAAATACAAATTTACAGCAAGATAGGATGAATAAGTTCTATTATTCTATCACACTACAGAGTGACTATAGTTAACAATAATAAACTACCTATTTTTAAACAGAAGAGAGGATTTTAAATGTTCCCAATACACACAAAAAATAAATGTTTGAGATGATGTGTATACCAGTTACCCTGATTTGATCATTGCATATTCTATACATGTATTAAAATATCACTTTGTATTTGATAAATATGTACAATTATTAAATATCAACTAAAAATAAAAGGAACAAAAATATCTATACTACCCAAACTGATATGCAGATACACAGATTCAACAAAACGTCTAATGAAATTCCAATAGCATTTTTCAAAAAAAAATTCTCAAATTCACATGGAACCACAAAAGACCCTGAATAGCCAAAGCAACCTTGAGAAAGAAGAAGATTGGAAGGACCATACTTCCTGGATTCAAATTATATTACAAAATATAGTAATCAAAATACTATAGTAGTGGCGTAAAAATAGACAAATAGGACAATGGAACAGACTAGAGAGACCAGAAAACAAAACCAAAGCAAATAGGGTCAACTAATTTTTTGATGAGGACATTGAGAATATATAATTAAGAAAGAATTCTTCAATGACTGATGCTGGAAAACTGAATATTCTCATACAAAAAAATGAAATCAGAACATTGTTGTACACCATGCATAAGAGTCAACTAAAAATTTATTAAAGACTTAAACTAAGTCCTAAAACCATAAAACTTCTAAAAGAAAGCGCAGGGAAAAAGCCCCTTGACTTTGACAACAGCGGTTTTTGTTATTGTTGTTTTGGTTATAACACCAAAAGCTCAGGCAACAAAAGCGAAAATAAACATTTTGTAGTTTGACTACATCAAACTAAAAAGCTTCTATACAACAAAAGAGACAATCAACAAAATGAAAAAGTTATGTATGGATTAGTATAAAATATTTGCAAACCACATATCTGATAAAGAGTTAATCTCTAAAATTTACAAGGATCTCTCACACAACTCAATACCAAAAATATAAAAATAAAAAATAAATGATCAGATTATGAAGTGAGCAAATGAACTGAATAGACATTTTCCAAAGAGGACAGACAAATGGCCAACACGTATATGAAAAGCTGTTCAACATCATTAGTCATCTGGGGAATACAAATCATAGTGCAATGAGATATCTCCTCATGCCTGTCAGCATTGCTATTCTCAAAAAGACAAAACATAAGTGTTGGCAAAGGTGTGGTGAAAAGGAACCCTGATACAGCCATTATGGAAAACAGTATGGAGGCTTTGCAAAAAAATAAAAATACATAGCATTATCATACAATCCAGCAATCTCACTTCTGGGTGTATAGCAAATGGGAACAAAATCAGTAACACTTAGACATGTTATTTCTGTCTCGTTCGGTGCAGCATTATTTACAAAGGCCAAGATACAAAAACAACCTGAGTATCCATCAATGGATAAATGGCTAAATAAATTGTGAGATATATACTCACACTATTCAGCCATCTGTGACAACATAGATGAACCTGCAGGATGTTGTGCTAAGTGAATATGCCAGACACAGAAAGAAACGTATCGCATGATCTCACTTATGTGTGGAATATTTAAAAGTCTAACTCAGAAACAGAGTCAAAACGTGGTTTCTGTGAATGGGCGGTTCAGGGGAGCAGATAAGGAGATAATGGTCAAAGGGTACAAGGTTGGAGTTATGTAGGATGAATAAGTCTAAAAATGTAATGTAAAGTGTGATGACTATAGGTTATAATATTGTATTGTATATTGAAAATCTGTCAAGAGAAATATATTTCAGGTGCTATTACCAAACACACGCACGCACACACACACACACACACACACACAGAGTGGAGGGGGCAGAGAGAGAGAAGGTAAATATATGAAGAGATATTAATTAGCTCGACCGAAGTAATCAGTTTAATATGTGTATGTATATAAAAACATCATGTTATACACCTTAAATATATATAATAAATTTAAAGACACATGTATAAAAAATAAGAGCTTCCTGAGTTCTAACACTCTATTATGAAAATACATCAAAATATGTAAATAAATAGCAACCCAATTTTTCAAATTAATTATGATGAGAATAATAAAATTAATAATGGTTATGCTTTATGTTTATTATAAGATTTATCTATAATCATATGCTACTGTTATCTCCACTTAAAGCACACAGATACCAAGACAGACAAGATTTAAACAATTTGAGAGGATGATCCACAGGTTGTGGCTAGAATTTGACTCAAATGCCTAAGTTTACCCACTAGGGTGAAAGGAACATTTCTAATTAAAATAATTTAAAACAATATTGAGTAAGTGAAAAAGAAAGATATTATAGGTTTTGATTGTAAAACTAGGTGTTTCTATCCCAGAAAATGATCCAAGTGTTCTTCTCTAAAGATGGAATGAGTTATTTGGGAGACCTAGAACATTTAGTGGCCTAGAAGAGTAAGAGGCGAAGTTGGCAAGTAATTTTTCCATGTCCAGGATTTTAATCAACCACATTTTTTGGACCAATATCCTATGATTTTGGGACCAATATATCTCTCTCTGCCATTTCATGCATATATTATGTAGACTTTCTGGCATCCTCCAAGGCATTTTTAATCTCTCATTACCTCTATCTAACTTAAACTGTGGCTTTCTCCCTTTGCACCTATACCTAATACTCCTTAAGTTGATTCTCTTAGTGTCAAACTTGCTGAAATTTCTCATTGGTTATCTCTCTATATTTGACATTGTTCTAACAGTCATATTATCTGTTGTTTGGAGTTTATATGTAGTATTTTCCTTACAATATCATGCTTTTGAACAGCAAATCAATGGCCTGGGAAAAAAATCAGAGGACATAGTGCCTCACTACCTCTCTCTTTGTTAATGTTTTTCTACCTCAATCCTTACAACTTTTATCCCATGTAAGGACTTAAAACAGTATGTGTTGTTGGTTGGGGGAAGATCATAAGTGAAGACAAGTGAGATTGAGTAAATAGATAGAGTTTGACAATGGGGCATTCTGGGAGAAGTTAACACTATGGAGTAGAAAACTTTAATTGTTAGATACTGAGATATCTGGAAACTTTAGGCATTAATATGTGTGAAAATTTCTACATGAGTTCATAATAATGTATAAAAAGAACCTTCAAAGCAAATAGACTTGATGCTGAACTTGTGTATACCTTCCAAAGAGCAAAAAATTGAGAAAGCACTCGTAAAAATTAATATCCAACCTCCACTTTCAAATGGCAGTATGACAAACTTCATGGAATAACTTCCCAGCAAAACAAATGAAACTGGTGAAAATTACTTTAAAACATCACGTAATACCTGTTGAAATTGTCTTAAGGGTATAAGAAAAAAAAAAGTCACATTTATTCAGAGAAATCTATAGCTAAGAAAAGCCCTCCTGATGCCAAAACAAATCTTACAGAATTGCCTCAAAAATTGTTCCTGCAAAGGGGCCTGTCTGAGTCTATTTAGCAATGCCATAATAGAATACCTGAGACTAGGTAGTTTATAAACAGAATTTTTTTGGCTCACAGTTTCAAAGGCTTTAAGTTTAAAATCAAGGTGCCAATAGGTGATTTTCTTCTTTCTCTAACAAAACTGACTGAAGAAGAAATAGAAAATCAGAATAAAACTATAACAAGTAAAAGACTGATTAATCTAAAACTACTCACGCCGGGCGCAGTGGCTCACGCCTGTAATCCCAGCACTTTGGGAGGCCGAGGCGGGCGGATCACAAGGTCAGGAGATCGAGACCACAGTGAAACCCCGTCTCTACTAAAAATACAAATAAAAGCCGGGCGCCATGGCGGGCGCCTGTAGTCCCAGCTACTAGGGAGGCTGAGGCAGGAGAATGGCGGGAACCCGGGAGGCGGAGCTTGCAGTGAGCCGAGATAGCGCCACTGCACTCCAGCCTAGTGGACAGAGAGAGAGACTCCGTCTCAAAAATAAATAAATAAATAAATAAATAAATAAATAAATAAATAAATAAATAAATAAATAAAACTACTAAAAATAGTGCAAGATGGCATCTTGCATTCTGTGTCCTTTAGACAGAAAAATGTTGTATTCTCACACAGCAGAAAGCAAAAAGGCCAAAAGGCAAAAGGGAGCCAAACTCACCCTTTTATAATAGTATTAATTTCATGTATGAGATAATTCTCATGACCTTATCACCTCTTAAAGTCTCCACCCCTTAAATTGCTACAATGGCAATTAAATTTCAACTTGGGTTTTGGAGGGGGCAAACATTTAAATTATAGTAGGTCTAAATTTTACTAGATCAAATGGTGAAGTAATGTGTGCTCCAAAGCTTTGTTGAAAATTATAGATTAGTCAGCTGTCATTAGCGAGTCCAACAGCTGTATATGACATCAGCATAAGAAGACAGCTTAATAGAGAGATCAAGGGAAAAGGAAAAGAGAACTTTGATAAAGCCATTGCCATCCAAATGGCATATGCCTAGGACTGTGCCTCTAAAAAGCGAAATATCAAGCTTCACACTGAAGGAAAAATAGATTTTACAAAAATAAACCTGCCAAATCACTATATAAATAAGTGGGAAAAATAAGAAAAACAAGTCCTGAGGTGAAGTGGGAATCAGTATTTAGAGTTATTACAGTATATTCTCTAAATGTCTCCTTTTCCACAGAAAATTACAAGAGACATAAACACACAGGATAGTATAGGAAAAAATAAGGCAACAGAAATTTCTTGGGAGAGGGTCCACATCTCAAATTTAACATCAGACACACAGATTTTAAAACAACAAAATAATGACTACAGTTAAGGGAATATTTTATGATGATACAAGAGTCAACCCATCAGGAAGATATTACAATTTTAAACACATATGCACCTAAAAACAGAGACTTAAATTACATACAACACAAACTTTAAAAATGGAAGAGAAATAAATAACTCAACAATAATAGTTGCAGACTTCAATATGCTACTTTTAATAATGTATAAAATTACTAAGCAGAAGATGAAAAAAGAAATAGATGGTTTGGACAACATTATAAAGTAAATAGAACTAACAGACATCTATAGCACACTCCATTCAACAACAGTAGAATAAACATTTTTCTCAAGTGCACATAGAATATTCCCTGTGAATGATAATATGCTAGCCCATATGCCAAGAATAAATAAATTTAAAAGTATTAAAATTATATAAACAATGTTCTCTGATAACAATGGAATTAAGTTAAAAATTAACACCAATAGGAAAGTTGAGTACTTAATATGCAAAAAAAAACCATATTCCTAAATAGCTAATAGGTTAAACAAGAGATTCCAAAATAAATCAAAACATATGTTTTTATAATTAAACAGAAAATTCACATTAAACTTATGGAATGCAATTAAAGTTGCAAAATAAATTAGTTAACATTGATGAAACTGACAAATCCTAGAAAATCACAGAGTAATAAAACTGACTCAAGAAGAATTAGAAAATTAGAATAAAATTATAACAAGTAAAAAGACAGATTTAGTAATCAAAAATTTCTCAAAAGAAAAGTTCAGGACTAAATGGCTTCACTGGTGAGCTCTACCAAATATTTAAAAAATGTTTAATACCATTTTTTTCACAAATTATTCAAAACATAGAAGAAGTAGAAATATTACTCAATTCATTTTATGAGGCTTGTATCATTCAATTTTAAAGCCAACAAAGTCATAACAAGGAAATTACTGCCCAATTACTCAAATGGGTATAGATACAAAAATCCTCAATGAAGTATAAAAAAACTACATTAAGCAACATATAAAAAAGAATTAGGCACCATCAACAATTGAGATTTGAACAATTGAGATTTCTTCATGTTGCATAGGAATGCAAGTTTGTTTTACATCTGAAGGTCAATTAAGATAATATACTATATATTATACAATAAAGAGTAAAAGCCATGTTATCTCAATAGATATAGAAGTGCCATTTAACAAAATATACTGATCTTGCATTATAGAAATATTCAACACACTTAGAAAAGAACTTCCTCAATTTGAAAAAAGGCATCTACAAAAAAACTCAGCTAACCTCAGAATAAATGGGGGAAGAGTGAATGGTTTGTCCCTTAGATTAGGAACATGACAAATATGTCGTTTTTCACAATTTGTTTTTAACATTTTAGTGGAAGTTCTAGTCAAGGCAATTTAGCAATAAATTAAATAAAAGGCTTTTAGATGATAAAAAAAGAAATAAAACTATGTGTATTTGTAGATGCATTATCTATATAAGAAAACCTTTAAGAACCCACTAAATTATACTATAAGGATTAATGAACAAGTTCCAATAAGTTTCAGGATACAAATAAATACATTTTTACAGCAAATTATTTTCTCTGTATGCTAGCAATACGTCACCCAGAAAAATAGTAAGAAAAACCATACTAGTTATAAAAGTAAAATAATAAAATTTTAAAAAGAAATTTCATGAAAGAAGCATAAAACTTATATTGCAAAAATTACAAAACATTGTAAACACTAAAAGAAGAGTTAAGGAAATGGAAATATATCCCATATTCATGAATTGGAAGACTTAATATCACTAAGATGGCACTATTCTGTAAATTGATATACAAATTAAATGCCATATCCAATTCTTACCAAAATTCTATATGATTTATTTGAAGAATTTCCAAGCTGATACACAAAGTCATATGGAAACTCAAGCGCTCAGAATAGGCAAAACAATCTTGAAAAATAACAAAGTTGGAAGAATCAGACTTCCCAATTTCAAAATTTATTGCAGTATCAGTGTCTTGTGACTGCAGTTAAGACAGTGTGGTACTATCATAAGGAGAGACATATAAATCGATGGAATATAATTGAGAGTCCAGAAATCCTGATAATTATGGCCAATTAATTTTCAACAAGGATGTTAATATAATTCAATGATAAAAGGTAGTTGTTTTTTAACAAATGGTGCTGGAGCAACTGGATAGCTGTATGCAAAAAATATATATATATAATCCCTATACAATATCAAAAATTAACTCAAAATGGAATAAGTCTCTGAACATGAGTTAAAAGTTCTAAACTTGTGAAAGAAAATGGTTTCTTGACACCAAAATCACAAGCACCAGAAAGAAAAACTGTATAAATTAAACTTGATCAAATTAAAAACCTTTTTTGCTTCCAATAATACCATAAAGAAAGAACAAAGACAACCCAGGGAGGTGGAGAAAGTATTCACATGATGCATATCTGACAAAAGGCTTGTATCTGTAATATATAAAGAACTCTTACATTTGTTTGTGTCCTTTTTTATTTCACTGAGCAGTGGTTTGTAGTTCTCCTTGAAGAGGTCCTTTA
>NW_012117777.1:1177810-1189643 GCF_000951035.1 Colobus angolensis palliatus
GCTGTGGGTTTGTCATAAGTAGCTCTTATTATTTTGAGATACGTTCCATCAATACCGAATTTATTGAGAGTTTTTATCATGAAGGGCTGTCGAATTTTGTCAAAGGCCTTTTCTGCATCTATTGAGATAATCATGTGGTTTTTGTTTTGGTTCTGTTTATATGCTGGATCATGTTTATTGATTTGTGTATGTTGAGCCAGGCTTGCATCCCAGGGATGAAGCCCACTTGATCATGTTGGCTAAGCTTTTTGATGTATTGCTGGATTTGGTTTGCCAGTATTTTACTGAGGATTTTTGCATCGATGTTCACCAGGGATATTGGTCTAAAATTCTCTTTTTTTTTTGTTGTATCTTTGTCAGGCTTTGTTATCAGGATGATGTTGATCTCGTAAAATGAGATCACTTGGACACAGGAAGGGAATCATCACACACCGGGTCCTATTGTTGGGTGGGGGGAGGGACAGCATTAGGAGATATACCTAACATAAATGACTAGTTAATAGGTGCAGTACACCAACATGGTACATGTATACATATGCAATAAACCTGCACATTGTGCTCATGTACCCTAGAACTTAAATTAAAAAAAAAAAAGAACTCTGACAACATAGCAATGAAAAGGCAAATAACCCAATAAAAAATGGACAAACAGTATTCAAAAAAGATAAATTATTATCTTCAACTTTTTTGGCAAACACAAGACATTAATTTACACTTATGCAGATTAATATAATAAAAAAGACATGATGACTGTTGATAAGAATGTGGAGAAATCAGAACCTTCAAGTATGGCTGTTGAGACTGTAAATGTTGAGACTGTAAATCTCCTTTTGGGAAATATTCTGGAAGATCCTCAAAGGTAAAACATAGAGTTCTTACAAGACCCAGCAATTCTATTCATAGATACATATCCAAAATAAGTGATAATATATGTCCACACAGTAATATTACACGAATGTTCATAGCAGCATTATTCTTTATAACTAGAAAGTAGAAAAAACCCAAATGTCCATGAATTGTTAAATGGATAAACAAAGCATGGTATATTCATTAAATAGACCACTATTTAAAATAAAATAGGAATCAAATCAAATACTGATAGATGCTGTAAAGTGAATAATATTTGAAAACATTTTTCTACGTGTAATAATCCAGTTACAAATATTCCCATCACATTATTTTATTTATATTACATGTACAGAATAGGCAAATAGATTATTATTGGTTGCCTAGCACTTGGGGGGAAGTGGGGAGGTGAGAGAGGGAGGAGTTAAGGAGAAACAGAGGATTACTGCAGATGTGTTTGAGGTTTCCTTCTGGAGTGATGAAAATATTCTAAAATTGATGATGGTGATAATGCACAACCCTGTGAATATGCTAAAACCCATAGAGTTATACACTTCAAATAGGTGAATTGTATATATTTGAATTATATAATAATACAGTTGTTAAATTAGTATCTATTTCATATTACTTACATTTTATGTATAATTAGTAATACATGTATATATTTATGTGCATGAGTAAAAGTACTTAAATGCATATATTTATTTGTGAGAGAAAGTAAAAAGTACAGCATGTATGTCTTTGAATGATGTCTAGAATCCTGAAATAATCATTTATCTTTATATAAATGAACATTCTATTTTCTGAATAACATTTATTCTTTCTAACTTATTGTAGTATTAGTGCCCGCTAAGTGAACAGTCTTCCAGAATATTTCTGATGGTTATGGTTACTAATAAAACTTCAACTACTGAATTTTCATCACTAAGACTGACAAATCCATAGGAAAGGACAGTATGAAGTAAGAGCAAAATTCCATAATCTTTAAGAATTTCCTTAAGGAGATATCAATTTTGAATAAATCATGAAAATTTGCTCCCCTGGTTTGTAAACAAATGGTTACTTAATTGAAAATTTGTCCTAAAGTGCTACAGTGATAATCTCACTTCCATATTATTCAGACTTTGCTCCAAGCATTTGCATTTCGATACACATTTTGGCATTTTGCAATATGTACATGCTACATAATCAAATGGCATGAAATATTCAGATAAAACATAACACATCTATATGGTGTTTTGAAAAATACAGTTACAAAAAGTGTCTTTATTTGTAACTTGAAAAATAAAGTTACAAAAAAGTGTTCATTAGGAGATAACATATACATTAGGAAATGTGTGTATAAATGGGAAATATGTATATGCTATTTGTATACATGAGAAATACAGGATTAGTTTTATAATTGACAAGCTTATTTACAGTATTAGTATTTATAGAAATTATTTTTTTCCCTACAGAAATGCTGTATGGATGTACTTTCCTCTCATTCACCACTACTGAATTGTTTACTTTTATTCCAAATGTCACAACTACAAGAATTTATTGCAAAAACATTCTAACCACTGATATGAAATTAACTTCATGCTTTCTGGGAATTTAGACATCTTAGAATATAATTATGAAAGATGATCTCTGAATTTGTTTTTTCTATTCCAGTATTAGGCAACAGTACCAATTCATCTAATTCTGACCTCCTTGAATAGCATCAAATATCTAAATCAGCGTTGTGATCTTTGCTGATAATCTTCTATAACATTTGTTTTATTTCTTGTTTACTTTTGAGAAAATTTCCCTAAAAAGTGAAAGCTGAAGTCAAGAACAATGTATAGTGAAATAAAAGAAATCTGGGTTTTCACATTCTGCTTTTAATTCAAGAGGAAAAAAAAAAAACAAAACACCTCAACCTTTTTCCTGTAAGTAAATTTTTATATAGAAACATTTTATTCTTAACCTATAAAACTGGTCAAAGAATAATAATAAACTACCAGTATGGCTAACATCTTCCTGATTCAGCCTTACCCAAACAACAGAATTACCTTATGCTGCAAAGAATTTGACTCTCTTGGCCAGCAATAAGGTCTAAAAGATCTGAAGCAATCTAGCCGCACTAAAATTCTGAGGACTCCCTTCTCACTGAAGAACAACTTGAGGGTTTGGTGCCAAATTTAAGCAAGACAGAGACCTTAGAGAGGCAGGCAAGTCAAGTTCCACATAAAAGTCATTCTCAGCAAACTATCACAAGAACAGAAAACCAAACACCGCATGTTCTCACTCATAAGTGGGAGTCGAACAATGAGAACACATGGACACAGCGAGGGGAACATCATACACCGGGACCTGTCGCGGGCTGGGGGGCTAGCAGAGGGATAGCATTAGGAGAAATACTTAGCGTAGGTGACAGGTTGATGGGTGCAGCGAACCACCATGGCACGTGTATACCTATGTAACAAACCTGCACGTTCTGCACGTGTAACCCAGAACTTAAAGTAGAAAAATAAACAAATAAATAGAAGTCTAAAATTAGAGGAGGGAAATGGAAGCAGGAGATCTGACAAAGCAACCTACCATAGATTTTAATGCTACCCTAAAATGACAGAAGTTGAAGTTCTGTAAAGCTGGAAACGCTATGAGTCAAACTTTTTTCTTTATGTTTGCAAAAACAAATTAAAATAGGAATAAACAAGGGACAAGTATTGAATGCAAATTCCATAGAAAATTATTTTAAGAAGAATAGGAATAAGGAGCATTATAACATCCTGACAAACATTTTAAACATACTAGAAAGAAAATAATAATACTAAAGGAACCAATTTGTAATATATTATTTCAAAACAGGTTGGAAGACATTATTATACACAAAAATGTGAAAGAACAACATAAAAAGCATTACAAAAACTCAGAAATAGATGACAATTCAAGACAGATGAATTAATATGAAAGGAAATAATGTGAAAGGAATATTTATTTTAATGAAGACTAAACTAGGAGAAATGCACATGGTTTAATATGCACAACAAAAATTTCTCAAGAGAAATAGATGAACAAAAAACATTTTTAAAATATACAATAACAAAGAATGGGATGAAAAATATTAGAGAGAAAGTAATGAGTATTGAGGATTGATAGAGGATTGAACATATAGACACTACAGTTCCTGAAGAACCTAAGGAAAGTATCAGAGAAAATAATTATTAATATGTTCCTTTAAGGTAAATTGCCTTTTTAAAAGTTTAAATTTTACATTAATGGATGTACTGTGCATCTGAGAATATTGACTAAAATGATAAAAATCTATCCAAGTGAAACTATTGCACTTCAAGGAAGATAAGGAAAAAATTAAACATATGACTTTGAAGGAAAATGAAACTAGAATCTTATCAGACTTTCAACAGCAATGTTCATGTGAAGATAGAGTAATATATCTAAGATATTCAAGGAAAGAACATGTGAACCATGGATTTTAGATTTAGGAAATTTGAGCTTCAAATGTGCAGGATAGAGTCAAACTGTTATCAAGTGGCAGAAACTCAGGGAATGTAGTTCCCGGGAGTTCTTCCTAAAGATTTTACTCAGAGCAGGCTTCAGGAAAGCCAGACAACCAGAGAGATTCAGGCACAAAAGGTGGTGTGAGCACTAATTGTTTCTATAGGATCAAAATTCAGTGAGAATTAAAAAGGGGAGAAAATAGCATGCAATGGCTATGTGATCTGATAATTAAGATATATTGCAACCATTACCAAATGAGAAGATAATGAGGTTAGCGTATGTCAACATTTAAAAGCATGTTCAATAATAATTGGTGATAAATAAAAATATTAATATTGTTAATCTGTAACTGTTGTATGTAAAGAAGATACTGAAAATATGTAATTATCAGTTATCAGTTATCCTATCAGTTGTCCTATCATCACCTATTGTCATTGAAAACCAGAATTCTCAGTATGGAATTAAGAAGATTCAGATGTAACATGGAAGAGATTAAGTAAAATCCTTGTGATGCTGCCACATAAGGAAAAGAAATAGCGCAATGAAACATGAGGTATTTTACCATTAAAAATACACACACACACACAGAGAGAGAGAGAGAAAGAGAGAGAGAGAGAGAGAGATTTCCTAGATAGTATATATGCCTAGTTTCATTTATTAAAAATGTCCTAGAAACAATGACCAGTGCAGAAGCAGTTGGCTTCCATAACACCAATAATGGACCTGATACGTCATTTCCTATTAGAAGAAACCAGAGTTTCATGGAGCAACAATTGGTTCTCACTGTGGGGCAGAAAATATACAATAATCCTGAGACATCTTGACATACAGTTATTTAAGAAAGATCTCCAAGATATAAAAGGACTCTGGACCTCTCCCCAATATAAAAGCATTACTGAATGAAAATAATAGCAACTTATTCTTGAATTAGGTTTGTTCTTGCATTAGGTTAAAAAACATAGTACCTAAAGTAAGAATTTAAGTTCAGACAAAATATTGACAATAATCAATATGTCCTTGTTAGTAATTTTTTTTTTTAATTTTGCTTTAAATTCTGGGATACATGTGCAGAACGTGCAGGTTTGTTTAATAGGTATATATGTGCCATGGTGATTTGCTGCACCTATCAACCTGTCACCTAGGTTTTAACCCCCGCATGCATTAGGTATTTGTCCTAATGCTCTCCCTCCCCATGCTCCCAACCCCCTGACTGGTCCCTGTGTGTGATATTCCCCTCCCTGTGTCCATGTGTTCCCATTGTTCAATTCCTGATTATGAGTGAGAACATACAGTGTTTTTTTGTTTTTTGTTTTTTTGTTTTTCTCAGTTAGTTTGCTGAGACAGATGGCTTCCAGCTTCATTCATGTCCTTGCAAGGGACATGAACTCATTCTTTTTTATGGCTGCGTAGTATCCCATGGTGTATATGTGACACACTTTTAATAATACACTTCTGTGACCAAATGCAGGCTAAATTCTCAAAATATGAAAAACGTTGTGCATTCTGGACAAACTCCTAAAAAGAATGCTTAAGTATTTAGGAGATGGGGTCATTGCTTTCACACAATGAACACCAATTGATTTTTAGACCAACTTCAAGTTAGTTGGTTATCAAACCATTTTGAAAAGGTCATTTTTTGTGTTAGTTTTGAATTTGCATTATGCATCAAAGCAGCAGTTTATCTGGTACAGGTCATAGGATTTTGATATATTGTAAGAGAGATTTTTTTTAAAAAATTTCTCTAATGAGGCACATCTAGAATAACAGAAAGTTGTTTGTGGTTTCTGGAATTAAGCTAAACAAATAATTCTCTCCCTAGTGATTACCTATCATATCAAAATCTAAATGAATAATTGATATAGATAATATAAAGGAGTTTTTATCATAGTAGAAAACATTCATCTGTTATATATTCACAATAAATTATTAGACATCAATAAACCTATTTTTATGACAAGAATTTAATACAATGTATAATTTTAAATGGTCACAGTGAATGAATAACTGCCACTTCTAAGGCCCACCCACCAACTCAATCCAATTACAGGAAACATGGATATTTTTATGATTCTAGTTTTGCAAATAATCGTAATATTTTTTAAAATAATTATGTGTTTACCTAGAACCCAGAACCACACTAACAGGCAAAAAAAAAAAAAAAAAATCTTTCTAGCATTACTAGGTTGAGGTTTTAATCAAAAGGAGTTCAGAAATTGTGAATACCTCAGTTGACTAAGGTATAAATATTAATTTCTAAATATTAGAAATAGCTGAAAAGTAACAGAAGTCTAGTTCATTATTGATCTCATGATCAATCCCTGCTTACTCTAGAAAAATCACTTTCCTATCTATTGGTAATTTCACTGCTTTATGGATTTGATGCCTCCTTTAATATCCCTATTGATAGCTAGATCAACACTTACTTATTTATAACTATACTTGTATTGCTTTACTTTGTGTAAACAGAAGTCCCTTGAAACCTGAACACTTAATCATTCTCCTATTTTTACAATACTAAAGGGGTAAATGTCGCTAGAGAAGAACCTGTGAAATTGCTATAAAAGTTAGCAATTAGAAAAGTGGTCAACTTGCTGATATCTTCCAAGTAACAGTTGGTTATTTATTTTAAAGCATCTAAGAAGTACTCTATTATTTATCTTGAAGCCTAGATATTTCCCATGTCTATTCAAATGTAAATACAAAGATTTATAACACATGATCCCAAATGATTCTTACCTAAATCTAGCATCTTCTGAATCATATACTCAAATTTGACAAATGAAATATCATTAACCTAATGTAAATCCTCCATTTTCTGCATTGACATAATGACATAATGACATAATGACATTTTCTGCATTGACAAAAGGAAATCCCTTCTACCAGATGTTGTTTCAATCCTAGTAAATTTGTTCACACTCATGTCCATCTGGGGAATGTAGACCAGGCTTGGACTTAAGAAGATAGAACATGACAGATTTATAAAACTAGAGTTCCTAGATTAATACACTCTCAGCAGTAATTTGAAACAGAAAAAAATCATCCAACTAACACAATTAGAACACACTAATACTTGTCTGTACGTGGATCAAAAATGTGAGTGGTATTTGTCCTGAAAAATCATATTTTAAGCCTGAGCTTCCGTGGCTACGTGTGTCAAGTATGTAAGATCTGCAGTGTTAAAACCAACAAATAGAAAGCTATAATAAAACTTAATCAAAGGCCTGTTTTACTTAGACATCCAAAACCAAAATGGGTTACCCAAAGTCATTATGAAACACAAAGGTAAAACTAACATTTCGTCTTAATTTAATTAACTTTAACCTAGTTGCTAGTCTTCCATGGAGCAGATTATATACATGACCAGAAGATTTAAGTTTTGTGTTGACATCAGACGACAAGCCAGGAGCTTGGGGTTTTTTTTGTTTTTCTTTATTTTTGTGTATTTATGTATGTATGTGTGTTTTGAGTTATTTGCTTTGGTTAATTGTTTTATCATAATTAAAACTTTAATCAAAATTTACAGAACGTAATTCAATGAAAATGATTGACTGTCATAATAAGACTTTACAGTAAAATTCAGCCAATTGGTTATTCTGAAAGCTTGACTACTATTCAATCAATATGCTTCATTCAAAGAAAAAGAAAAAAAAACCTTCACTCAGCAGTCACAAATTTCTTTTTTTTAAATTATTATTTTTATGGAGGTAACTCCATGTGGTCCACAGGGATCACCCATTTCGGTTGAATATACTTAGCTGCCTGAGAACTGTGCCACAAAGACTCCCTACACTTAGGCCTATTTTCTTTGGCTTCAGTATTAAGGATCACTGCTTTTGCAGATTGTGTTTCTCGTTTATCTGTATTTCATGACCGATCTGTTTTAATTCTGTTTTAACGGCCTCCTGGTCTTCTTAACTAGTAAAAGAGCTGAGGCCAGGCGTGGTGGCTCATGCCTGTAATCCCAGCACTTTGGGAGGCCAAGGTGGGCAGATCACCTGAGGTCCGGAGTTTAAGACCAGGCTGACCAATATGGCGAAACCCCATCTCTACTAAAAATACAAAAATTAGCCAGGAGTGGTGACAGGTGCCTGTAATCCTAGCTGCTGGGGAGGCTGAGGCAGGAGAATTGTTTGAACCAGGGAGGCAGAAGTTGCGGTGAACCGAGATCAAGCCATTCTTTGCGCTCCAGCCTGGGTGACAAGAGCAAAACTCCGTCTCAAAAAAAAACAAAAACAAAAACAAAAAAAGAGTTGAGTGATGGTACCTGTCTTTGACTCAAAAAACAAATGACAACACAAACAAAAAAACTTGTCATGTTTACCATATTCTGCAAAATTTTCAGAAACTGAGTCTGCTTCCTCCTCATAAGCAGGTCATCAAGCCAACAGTTCTAATGACTAATACTATTTTCATTTGGCTGTAAAAGGAATGATCCAATTGTCTTATCTGTATCTGTTTTCCTTGCAATAGTTTTTCTCATATGTACCTGTGTCTGTATTTCCTTTAAACTTGTGGTTGAAGTTACCTGACGTCAGTGTTCTCTATATCTGTAAGTGAAGGAAGTCTCATTATTGTACCAGATAAAACATAGTTAGATTTTATAATGATGTGTTTTTATGTGTATCCTTCACATAGCCCCTTTGGATATGTATGGATTGTAGGAATTTGCCAATATATACATCATGCTTGTGTTTAATTAAAACAGATAGATCTACCATCAAAGGAAAGGAAATGTATAGAAAGAGGTAAAAAATTAAACAAGTTTTGATTATAGAGTACAAAGGTTGTTTGGCTTGTGTAATAACACTTGTATGGAAATATTAGGTGTCTTGAGTTTGTACTGCACTTCATAACTTCTGAATGACTACACAAGAAATCTGAAAGGATGAGTGCATCTATTTTAATATTTCTTTCTATCTCAAGAAGTTGAGACTCCCTATAGAAATGCAAAAAGAAGTCATGTCCAGAAATGAGAAAAAGCCTACTGGACAAATTACACTCTGTTAAATATTGAACCTGAGCTTACAGCTTTACTCAAATATGACAAATTCTGGTACTACAGAAAATGGCACAAATCAAATAGGAAGAATTTCCAAGACTAAGAACACTCTTTGATAGTCAAGTTCAGAAATATTGGCTATGCTCTTCAGAAAAAGGCAAGCCCAAGTCTCATTACTTTCCTGTGAATTTGCTACAATTATTTTGTCGCGAGAGTGAAATGTTTCTGAAAAGAGTGCTGTGTCTTTGTTTACATCCAGGAAGAACTGGTAACTCAGATTACAAAAACTCTTAAATTTGAAGGAGTTATTGTTCTAATTGACTTATAAAAATAAATAAGTACTAATAAATAAGAGATAATTCTTATAAAAAGAAGAAACTGAACTTCTAATGACTTAAATATCTTGGCCCTTTAAAAAAAAAAGTCTCATTGAAAATACCTGTCAAGAAAAAGTAAACTGTAATATCTATGGCAGATGCATAGGTAAGAAAAAAAAAGCAACTTAATATTAGGCTACCAACAAATATTCTTATCTGTAAAACCACTTAATAGTAAATAAATACCAAATCATATAAAAGTTAAAGCTGATACCAGGTTTCCATTCGGGGTGAATTCTTGGACATGATCATTTGTTTGGGTTAATACATTTCATCTTGAAAGCATTATATTTTATTTTATTCAATACATTCTTTTTCTCAGAAAGCTTTAGTTTTTTTATTCCTTTTTCCTATAACTTATTATGCTAATTTTAACATTTGTTTTTATTTGTTTTTATTTACTCAAACCTCTATACTCCATACTATGTTTTATGAATCAAAATACATCAAATTACTTAGTGTCATAATAGATGTAAAATACACATATGCTTTAATAAATTAAATGTTTTGCATTGTTGTCTTCAAAATGTATTTATTCTTAGGAACTTCTGACATGTAAATCTACATACACCAGATATATAAAATTTTAAAGTGCCATCTTTCTGGCAAACTTTAATAAAAATAATTATAAAGAATGTGCTCCTCAGGCTACAATGGTGTAACAAGATCTTAAGTTAATTACCTATTGTGAACATTTGAAAAATCAGATAAAATATGTAAAACAACTGTTTTCAGACATTAGACAAGCAAAATAAGACTATGATATTTGTGGAAGGGAAACAAACGAAATGAATCCATTAGCAGCCCAGGCTTTCAGACTGGAGCTGATCACTTCTTGGCAGTAGACCCAGATAGGGAACTTACACAGCAGAGCTGGCATGAGGAACTGAGATGTAGACAGTAATGTGGGGAGGTTGAGATGCCTGGGAGTTTGGGGGCAGAATAATTCCAGAGAGGAAGGAGATATATAGAAAAAGAGTTCCAGAAACCAGTGATTCAAATCAACAATAAAATAATAAAAAGTGTCAATGAATAATTTTGGAAGTTCATTAACAAAACTGAAATAGAATCTAAATTAAAATAAATATATGAAATGAAAGGTCATTAGAATTATGGCATTCTTAAGGTCATTGTATTTTTTATTTTATTTTTTATTTAAGTTCTAGGGTACATGTGCACAATGTGCAGGTTTGTTACATATGTATACATGTGCCATGTTGGTGTGCTGCCCCCATTAACTCGTCATTTACATTAGGTATATCTCCTAATGCTATCCCTCCCCCCTCCCCCTACCCCACAACAGGCCCCAGTGTATGATGTTCCCCTTCCTGTGTCCAAGTGATCTCATTGTTCAATTCCCACCTATGAGTGAGAACATGTGGTGTTTGGTTTTCTGTTCTTGTGATAGTTTGCTGAGAATGATGGTTTCCAGCTGTACCCATGTCCCTACAAAGGACATGAACTCATCCTTTTTATGGTTGCATAGTATTCCATGATGTATATGTGCCACATTTTCTTAATCCAGTCTGTCACTGATGGACATTTGGATCGATTTCAAGTCTTTGCTGTTGTGAATAGTGCCGCAATGAACATACATGTGCGTGTGTCTTTATAGCAGCATGATTTATAATCCTCTGGGTATATACCCAGTAATGAGATGGCTGGATCAAGTGGTATTTCTACTTCTAGATCCTTGAGGAGTCGCCACACTGTCTTCCACAACGGTTGAACTAGTTTACAGTCCCACCAACAGTGGAAAAGTGTTCCTATTTCTCCACATCCTCTCCAGCACCTGTTGTTTCCTGACTTTTTAATGATCGCCATTCTAACTGGTGTGAGATGGTATCTCATTGTGGTTTTGATTTGCATTTCTCTGATGGCAAGTGATGATGACCATTTTTTCCATATGTTTATTGACTGCATAAATGTCTTTTTTTGACAAGTGTCTGTTTATATCCTTTGCCCACTTTTTGATGGAGTTGTTTTTTTCTTGTAAATTTGTTTGAGTTCTTTGTAGCTTCTGAATATTAGCCCTTTGTCAGACGAGTAGATTGCAAAAATTTTCTCCCATTCTGCAGGTTGCCTGTTCACTCTGATGGTAGTTTCTTTTGCTGTGCAGAAG
>NW_012117777.1:1194213-1209010 GCF_000951035.1 Colobus angolensis palliatus
AACAAAGCTGGAGGCATCACGCTACCTGACTTCAAACTATACTACAAGGCTACAGTAACCAAAACAGCATGGTACTGGTACCAAAACAGAGATACAGACCAATGGAACAGAACAGAGCCCTCAGAAATAACACCACACATCTGCAGCCATCTGATCTTTGACAAACCTGACAAAAACAAGAAATAGGGAAAGGATTCCCTATTTAATAAATGGTGCTGAGAAAACAGGTCATTGTATTTTTTAAGAAAAGAATCGAAATATTAACTTCATTGACTATCCATCTACTCAGACAACTTTTTAACACTATTTTGTTTTGTATTTTTTCATCCTATCCAAACTATTAGCCAAGACTCCAAAATTCTGTAGGATAGTATAACGTTTTTCCTAAAAACAGTAACACAATTCTTATTAGCTGTGGAAAATTCTAGATAGAACATAGTAAATAAGTCTTGCCCTCCACCTCCATCCCCATCCCCATCCATAATGCTTTGAATTTTGAAAAAGACTGCATTTAAGATCTACATTTCTCAGAAAACATAAATTTTCATTCACATAAATCCTTTTAACATTTATCAAACACTAAGGATCTATGAATCAATCCAGTATAAGAAATGCTATTAGTTGGCTATTTTACATGCCATACTGGCATGAATCGAATCATAATTTTTATTATCTGTTCTCAAATTTATTCTTCCAAATACAATTTAACGTTCTTATAATTTTCATAATTAACACCCAAGGAGCTTTTCTTGAAATTGCATAAACTTTGATATTTATGTACCTAAACAAGACACATGGCGTTTCTCCTCCATTAATTATATTTTATCTTCCTTTGTACTATTTTTTATTTTATTAAATAAGTTTTTAATATTAAATATCACTCTAGCATATGTAGTTTATAATTTGATAAGTAAGATTAGTAATTTTTCTTATTTTATTTTTTAATAGATACATAGGCTATTGATCATTGTAGGTACATTTTTTAACCAGAAAACTTACTGAATTCTATTATTATTTTTATTATAATACTACGTGTTTTGTGACAAATTACATGATGAATAAGGCATACAAAGATGAATACAAAGGTGAATAAGGCACAGCTTATTCATCAACATGCTGGACCACAATGGGTGAAAAATTGAATAAATAATGTGTTTGTTGAAGAATAAATGAACATATCTACATTTTTTCTGTGTATAATATTATCTACCGGAAATATAGACAAGGGTTAGTGACAATTTACATAGCCTTGGTAGGTAAATTGAGAGGATGTGTGGTGAAAATACAAGACATAAGACAGAAGACCAGTATGTGTATAAGGAAAGCAAAGTTGGATCCTACTGGAAAAGTTACATCATCTTTAAACCAATTTCCTCATTAGTAAAATGAGGATAATTGCATTTTCTAAGGTCGTCATAAATATAAAATTAGACTATACATTATAAAAGCATTTTAAAAAAAACAAAACACTCTTAAGGCACATCATTTTAGAAATGTCTGTGAAAGGCTGGGCGCGGTGGCTCAAGCCTGTAATCCCAGCACTTTGGGAGGCCCAGACGGGTGGATCACGAGGTCAGGAGATCAAGACCATCCTGGCTAACACGGTGAAACCCCGTCTCTACTAAAAAATACAAAAAACTAGCCGGGCGAGGTGGCGGGCGCCTATAGTCCCAGCTACTCGGGAGGCTGAGGCAGGAGAATGGCGGGAACCTGGGAGGCGGAGCTTGCAGTGAGCTGAGATCCGGTCACTGCGCTCCAGCCTGGGCGATAGAGTGAGACTCCGTCTCAAAAAAAAAAAAAAAAAAAAAAAAAAAAAAAAAAAAAAAAAAGAAATGTCTGTGGAAGAGAAACAATTCGTTTATGTTCTCCTAAATTGTCACGTATTTTCTAAAGTAAGTGATAATAAATTAATAGAAGAATAAGGGCAGATTTCAATTATTTCATTTTTCTATTTTTATATGTAATGTTTACTCCTTTGTGTGGAAGTGTATATTTATTAAAACAGCTTTTGATGTTCTGTGACCAACAGTGATTACCAAGCAATCAAGTTCATTGAACTGTGGAGAAAAATGGATATTCTTGAGCTCTCTATAAAAGGTACCGAAAATCTAGTAGCTGTGTAATTAACTTATAATTATGTAAGCAATAAAGGCATAATTATAAGATTATTAATATGTTAAGATTATAAGGAATTTTCTGGCATTTAATTAACATTTACTGAGGCAGACTACAGCAAATTAAATATCAATTAATAAAAATAGTGACATTTATTTAGATACTCTATTAGTTGTTACAATTATTAACTTGTTATCACTGGCTTTTAAAATTCTGATTAAGTATGTAAA
Source organism: Colobus angolensis palliatus (assembly GCF_000951035.1). NCBI lineage: Eukaryota > Metazoa > Chordata > Mammalia > Primates > Cercopithecidae > Colobus > Colobus angolensis. The sequence continues at coordinate 1,196,559 of NW_012117777.1, forward strand.
AATCTCTATGATTTTTATGTGTTAAAAATCTAATTATATTAGTGTCCTATAATTTTAAATTGATTACACATAATATCTCATAAAAAATCTCAATATTGTCTTGGAAATTGATGCATAATGGACATACACTAGTATATAAAGCCAAATAAACATGTTCTCAACAGCTAAGCAATCTTACAAACCCTCTCTCTCTTTGTAGTACCCAATGTTATAATCTTAAAATTAAAAAAAAAATTAAACCTATGAGACAATGTACATCTACAGCAAAACACGAAATATGGCTCTTCTATAGCTGTTCTATGTCTCTGACATGGATCCATGACTTAGAATATGTGCTTTGAAACATATAGCTGACTGTCTAAGATACATCTATGTAAAGTCTAGCTTATCTGTTCTAGTCTTAATCATCTGGTCCTAGCAAGTACATTGAAGGTGATAGATGTCTTAACTAGTGTAAAATACACATTCCATCCGTGTTAATTCTAAACACTCACCATTCAGTTCTTTCATTCATAATTACCAGTTACCAACATGATATAAAATGTTTATGAAGTACACTAACAAAAAGGCCAAAACCTTTGTAAAAAATAAATTATTACATTAGAAAAAAATTAAAGAAAGTGATCAGGAAAACCACCAAAAGTGATAGGTAAAATACCCTTAATTTATGACATTGTCATATAATAAGATAAATGATTGATTTATCCTGAAATAAGTTCAATTTTACCAATACATAGTGTGTACATCTTCTCCCATAAGAACTTACTTGAAAGGATGCTACAGTTATATATATTTGAAAATCTTTTCTTTGAATGTATAGGTATGCATTCATTTATGGAAGAGTCAGAGAAAACCTGCAGGAAAGAAATCTATACAAGTTTGTCAAACAGAACTTAAGCATGAAACTTTCAAATCATATCATACTTACTAAGTTATCAAAAAACTAGAAAACAGAAATGCTCTGTTAGAATTAGTTTAAAAATAAAATAAATACTTGATGCAGTATTTATTCTGAACCATCTTAGTTCTGAGAGTTTTAGTTATAAGATATGAAATGTGTGAAAATTAGTAATTAAAATGTCAGTGTTTTTCTGATTAATGAAACTGATGTTGAGTGTGTTCCTTTTAGTTAAATCTGTGACATTATAAGAAGTTAAACATCAAGTGTTATTAAAAAAAAAAAGAATGTGCTCATTGCTTGTTTACTTAAATAATATATCCTGGCCAAAAAAAAAAAAAGGATTCTTCAATATTTGGCTGTCAGGAGGTTCTCAGATATTATGAACATTTGAACAGGCTGATATCACATTAAAATACAAACTCCTTTTCAACAAGAAAATACTTTTTAAGTTAAGCTATGTTTAAATAAATAATATCAAGAGAAACTGTGATATAGCCAATGTATAGAAATATATTTTAAATTCTAAATCAATGACAAAATAATAAGCAAATGATAATAAAACAGTACTATCCCAGTATCTGAGGTATCCATCTTTGGAAATCTGTCTTTGAATTCGATTTTAACAACTATATAAATATTTTATTTATTGTAACTGACATTTAGATTTTGTGGTTCTTATAAACTCAACTGTTTTCCTTGCTAATATCTCTTTAAATGATTTAACTTAGAAATAAAATTTTCTGAACTAAAATTGATGTAATTTACATATTATGACACAATGTGTTATTCTCTTATTATCTGTGAAACTTCCTGTCATATTAAGAGTGCTCTTTTAATCTGAAACATATCTTAATGAATCACATGAATATTTTTAATTTTGAACTACTTTATGAGATGTGTTATATATATTTTATATATAATATATATATTACTCAAAATGTATATACCGTTCTACAAATTTTTCTGAAGTAATGCCTGCATAATACCCTCTAGGACAAGAAATAACACTGCTAGGATTTCAGGAGGTCGTGCATGACTTTTTGCAATTAAAATTACTTTCCTCCTCACTGAATACAACCACTGTTTTAGTAGCCATAGTAAATAAGCGAATTTTTTTTTTGGTACAGTTTTACCAATGAAGTATGCATTTTGCAACATTAAATTTTTGTATTTCTTCTTTTAAAAATATTTATGTAGATTCATATGTACTCATCTCTAGCTTTATCCAAATTATACTTGAAATTTTATCATTTTTGTATGTTATGTGGTTTTTCAATCCTTGATAAATACATTACAATTTATTCTTTCTCTTGTTTGAAGATGTTTTTGTTGTTTTGAGTGTTTTGTTATAATAAATAAGTCCTCTAAAAATATTCCTATACATGTTCATATGCAAGCATTTCTGGAGTAAAGAGGTAGGACTGGGTCAGTGGATGTATGTTTCGCGTTAGCAGATGTTGCAGCACCATTTCCTAAAGTTCTTTTTTTTTACCAATTTAAATTCCTAACAGATGTGCATGAAGATTTTTCATTGTTCTATATTCTCAATACATCTTGGTTTTGTGTCATTTTTACTTAACCCATTCTTTTGGCTGTGTAGTGGCATTTAATTTGTATTTAATTTTTTTAATCTGATGAATAAGCATTTGAATATCTATTAAAGTGTATATAGTTATTTAAAAATCCTCATTTGAGAAGATCCTCTACAAGACTTTATCCCTTTTTTATTGGCCTTTCTGTCTTTTCTTTGTATTTGTGGGGATTCATTGTATGTGATCTGGCTACAATTATTGCTTGATACAGGCATTGCAGACGTCTTTTCACACTGGTTTGAATTTCACCTTCTTATTGGTACATTTTAATTAATACCAGGTCTAAATAGAGGTTAATATATCAAACACCATTTCACATAGTATTCTGTTAAAGAAAAGTTCACTGATCGTGAATATGTAAAAGCTTCATTATTTTTCTGTTCTTTTTAAAATCCATGAAACATCTATAATTGATTTTTGTATATGATACTAATCAAGGGTCATTATTCCCTTATAAAAATAAGAGTATCCAATTTAACTAAAACCATTTATTGAAAAGGTAATTTTCCTCTTGTTAGGCTGAAGACATTAATCTAAAGACTGCTTATATATGTTCCATTGGTTATTGACTGTTCTTACAACAAATAACACAACTTCTAAATCATGACCTGGATTTTGATACTTAATTCTGTAATTTCTCCAGCTTTGTGTCTCTTCCACAAGTTTTCCTTGACCATTCTGGACTTTTGATTGGCATGTATACTTTTGAATGGGGTTGTGAATTTACACAAATGTACAAATTTTTATAGGATTTTATAATTTCCTTAAGTGTATAGACCACATGTATAAGAGTTTTTAAATATTTGAACATTTTTCAGTTCAAGAAAATTTACTTAAGTTTATAAAAACACATAATTATATTTAGTATTTATAAGTGTAGAATTTAAATTCCTCAGATTAGTAAAGAGTATCTAAGATTAGGAACACGGCAAGGATGTCCTCTCTCACTACTCCTATTCAACATCATACTGGAAGTCATAGCTAATGCAATTAGACAAAAAAGGAAAAAAAGAACCCAAATCAGTTCTCTGGTGAGTTCTAGCAAACATTTAAAGATGAAATTAACCAATTAATTTTCTACAATCTGTCCTAGAAAATAGAATCAGAGCAAATACTTGCTAAATCTTTCTGGCCAGCATTACCTTAATATCAAATCAGAAAAATACAGTAAAACACTACTACAGACCAATAACTGTTATGAATATAGTTTAAAAAATCCTCAACCAAACATTATCAAATTGCCAATAATGTATTAAAAGAAATCTATATCATGTGGAATTTATTACACATATACAAGGGTGGTCTAGCATTTGAAAACCATGAAATCCATTATGTCAACAGGCTAAGGAAAAAAAGTCATATGATCTCATATTAACAGATACAAAAAAACAGTTGGCAAAATTCATCATCCATTAATCATAAACACTTTCAGCAAACTAGGATTAGAATTTAACTTCCTCTGATTAATAAAGAATAGCTACAAAAGTGTTTACAGCTAATATAATGTTTAATAGTGAGGAATGCAGGCATTCCTGCTAAGATCAGGAACACATCAAAAAATATATAAACAGATGAAGAAATATTTCATGTAAATGAATTTGAAATCTCAATATTGTAAACATGAAAATTCATCTCAACTTAACCTGTAGACTCAGCATAGCCCCAATCAAAACTTCTACAAGTTGTTATTTTGTGCATAGCAACAAACTTATTCTCAAGATTATAGAGAAATGCAAAAAAACCCCAGATAGCCAAGATAATATTTAAGGAGAAAAACAAAGTCAGACAACTAATATGACTAATACAACAAGACTAGTATAAAACTATAATAAAGACAGTGGTATAATAATGGAAGATTAAACAAATATTTCAATGAAACAGACTAAAGAGCCCAGAAGTAAATACAATAGTCATAACTCAACACCCTAGAGATAATAATACATAATATTAGTCTTTTCAACATATTGCATCATGATGTGAAAGAAAAGAGACTAGAATCGGGGATTATGATAATTGTCCTCAAACTTGCACACCGGAAATTAAGATAACTGGATTAAAAAGCTTTTGTGCCTTTTCTAGTAATAGATTGTTTTAATAAATTAAAATATTGATATTCTCTTCTACATAGTGTATAAAGATTAGAACATATTGTTAAATCAGCAGCAATCACTTCTTCCATATTTCCATTCTTGACTTTATAAGACAATGTTTTATTTATATATTAACTCAAATTTTATCAGAGCAACTGTTGGATCACAGAAGTAATCTGCCTATTATGACCATCTAAGAAAAAATGTTTCCGTGTCATCAGTGTAGAATCTGCTACTCGGCATGCGTTTCAAATTCCTTCATAATTTGATGCCACACTATTTATTTGATACACTTCCTCAATTCTTGTCAATATACATGTAGTATTCTAATTTAATAATACTTTCATAAATCACAAATTGACAGCATTGAAAAAGATTACTCTCCCTACCTTTTTTTTTTTTTTTTGAGATGGAGTCTCGCTCTGTCGCCCGGGCTGGAGTGCAGTGGCCGGATCTCAGCTCACTGCAAGTTCCGCCTCCCGGGTTCACGCCATTCTCCTGCCTCAGCCTCCCGAGTAGCTGGGACTACAGACGCCCGCCATCTCGCCCGGCTAGCTTTTTGTATTTCTTAGTAGAGACGGGGTTTCACCGTGTTAGCCAGGATGATCTCGAACTCCTGACCTCGTGATCCGCCCGTCTAAGCCTCCCAAAGTGCTGGGATTACAGGCTTGAGCCACCGCGCCGGGCCTACTCTCCCTACTTACTCTGAGTATTCAAATTGTTCTCATTTTAAAAAAAAATAATAGTCTTACATTTTATCTTCTTTATGTCACTTTATCAGGCAACTGTGGCTCTCACTGATTTCCCTCAATATTAATGTACTTCAGTAAATATTACTTAGTTGATTACCTCTGTTGCTTTATTTACTTGTTTGTGTATTTTTAATCTTTTCCAGAGTACATCAATAATTTCTTCATATTAATGCCATAGCATATGGTCTGCTTTGTCTTTAACAGCTCCAAGAATTGCATTGTACTTATAGTAAGTGCTAAATATCATTTAATTTAATTAATGTTTGAATCCTCTACTAGTGCAGTGGTTTTTGTTTTGTGATTTACTGGTGAAAGACAGATAATTCCGAAGAAACTTGTTGAAATAGATTTCTCTTGCCTACCCCAGATCTGTGAACAATGAAATGAGTCCCAGGGCTTTTTAAAAAGAGCCTCACTGATTTTTTTTTATAAATATACTTTAAGTTCTGGGGTACATGTGCAGAATGTGCAAGTTTGTTACATAGGTATACACTTGCCATGGTGGTTTGCTGCACCAATCAACCTGTCACCTACATTAGGTGTTTCTCCTGATGCTATCCCTTCACTAGCCCCCCATTCCCCAACAGGCCCCTGTGTGTGATATTCCCCTCCCTGTGTACATGTGTTCTCATTGTTCAGTTGCCACTTATGAGTGAGAACATGTGTTGTTTGGTTTTCTCCTCCTGTGTTAGTTTGCTGAGAAAGATGGTTTCCAGCTTCATCCACGTCCCAGCAAATGTATGAATTCATCCTTTTTTGTGGCTGCATAGTATTCCATCGTGTATATGTGCCACATTTTCTTTATCCAGTCAATCATTGAGGGGCATTTGGGTTGGTTTCAAGTCTTTGCTATTGTGAATAGTGCTGCAGTAAACATAAGACTGCATATAGTAGAATAATTTATAATCCTTTGGGTATATACTCAGTAATGGGATTGCTGGGTCAAATGGTATTTCTGGTTCTAGATCCTTGAGGAATTGCCACACTGTCTTCCACAATGGTTGAACTAATAATGTACACTCCCACCAACAGTATAAAAGCATTCCTATTTCCCCACATCCTCTCCACCATCTGTTGTTTCCTGACTTTTTAATGATCGCCATTCTAACTGGCTGGTCAGATGGTATCTCACTGTGGTTTTGATTTGCATTTCTCTAACGACCAGTGATGATTAGCTTTTTTTTTTTTTTTCATATATTTATTGGCCACATAAATGTCTTCTTTGGGGAAGTATTTGCTCAAATTCTTCACCCACTTTTTAATGGGTTTTTTTTTCTTGTAAATTTTTTTAAGTTGCTTGTAGATTCTGGATATTCGCCCTTTGTCAGATGGGTAGATTGCAAAACTTTCCTCCCATTCTGTAGGACCCCTGTTCACACTGATGATAGTTTCTTTTGCTGTGCAGAAGCTCTTTAGTTTAATTAGATCCCATTTTTCAATTTTGGCTTTTGTTGCCATTGTTTTTGGTGTTTTAGTCACGAAGTCCTTGCCCATACCTTGCCCATACCTAATTGCCTAACTTTGCTTCTAGGGTTTTTATGGCTTTAGGTCTTACGTTTAAGTCTTCAATCCATCTTGCATTATTTTTTTGTATAAGGTGTAAGGAAGTGGTCCAGTTTCCGTTTTCTGCATATAGCTAGTCAGTTTTCCTAACACATTTCATTAAATAGGGAATCCTTTCCCCGTTGCTTGTTTTTGTCAGGTTTGTCAAAGATCAGATGATTGTAGATGTGTGGTGTTGTTTCTGAGGCCTCTGTTCTGTTCCATTGGTCTACATATCTGTTTTGGTGCCAGTACCATGATGTTTTGGTTATTGTACCCATGTAGGATAGTTTGAAGTCAAGTAGCATGATGCCTCCAACTATGTTCTTTTTGCTCAGGATTGTCTTGGCAATGTAGGCCCTTTTTTGCTTCCATATGAAATTTAAAGTATTTTTTTCTGATTCTGTGAAGAAAGTCAATGGTAGCTTGGTGGGATAGCATTGAATCTATAAATTACTTTGGGCAGTATGGCCTATTTCACAATATTGATTCTTCCTATCCATGAGCATGGAATGTTTTTCCATTTGTTTGCGTCCTCTCTTATTTCCTTGAGCAGTGGTTTGTATTTCTCCTTGAAGAGGTCCTTCACATCCCTTGTAAGTTGTATTCCTAGGTATTTTATGCTCATGATTTGTAGCATTTGTGAATGGGAGTTTACTCATGATTTTAGCTCTCTGTTTGTCTGCTATTGGTGTATAGGAATAGTTGTGATTTTTGCACATTGATTTTGTATTCTGAGACTTTTTTGAAGTTATGGAGTTTATAAGCTTATGGAGTTTTTGGGCTAAGATGATGGGGTTTCCTAAATTAACAATCATTTCAAATGCAAACAGAGATAACTTGATTTCCTCACTTCATTTTTGAATACCCTGTATTTCTTTCTCTTGCCTGATTGCCCTGGCCAGAACTTCCAATACTATGTTGAATAGGAGTGTTGAGAGAGGACATCCTTGTCTTCTGGCAGTTTCCAAAGGAAATGCTTCCAGCTTTTGCCCATTCAGTATTATATTGGATGTGGGTTTGTCATAAATATCTTGTACTAGCTTGAATTACATTCCATCAATACCTTGTTTATTGGGAGTTTTTAGCATGAAGGGTGTTGAATTTTATCAAAGGCCTATTCTTCATCTATTAATATAATCATGTGGTTTTTGTCATTGGTTCTATTTATGTGATGAATTACATTTTTTGACTTGCATATGTTGAACCAGCCTTGCCTCCCAGGGATGAAGCCAACTTGATGTGGTGGATAAGTTTTTTGATGTGCTGCTGGATTCAGTTTGCCAGTATTTAATTAGGATTTTCACATCAATGTTCATCAGGGATTTTAGCCCAAAGTTTTTTTGTTGTTTTTGTGTCTCTGCCAGGTTTTCATATCAGGATGATGCTGGTCTCATAAATGACTTAGGGAAGAGTCCATCCTTTTCAATTGCTTGGGATTGTTTCAGAAGGAAAGGTACCAGGTCGTCTTTGTACCTCTGGTAGAATTTGGCTGTGAATTTTTCTAGTCCTGCACTTTTTTTCGTTGTTAGGCTTAATTACTGCCTCAATTTAAGAACTTGTTATTGATCTATTCGGGGATTCAACTTCTTCCTGGTTTATTCTTGAGAGGGTATATGTGTCCAGGAGTTCATCCATTTTTTCTAGATGTTCTAGTTATTTTGTAGGGTGTTTACGGTATTCTCTGATGGTAGTTTGTATTTCTGTGGAATCAGCGGTGATATCCCTTTATCATTTTTCTTTTTTGTCTATTGTGAGTCTTCTCTCTTTTCTTCTTTATTAGTCTAGTTAGTGGTCTATCTATTTTGTTAATCTTTTTTTTAAAAAACAACTCCTGGATTCATTGATTTTAAGGGTTTTTCATGTCTCTATCTCTTAATTTCAGACAAAATAGACTTTAAACCAACAAAGACCAAAAAAGACAAAGAAAGGAATTACATAACAGTAAAGGGATCAATGCAATGAGAAGAGCTAACTATCCTAAATATATATGCACCGAATACAGGAACACCCAGATTAATAAAGCAAGTTCTTAGAGTCCTACAGAGAGACTTAGACTCCCACACAATAATAGTGGGAGATTTTAACACCCCACTGTTAATATTAGATGGATCAATGAGATAGAAAATTAACAAGGATATTCAGGACTTGAACTCAGCTCTGGACCAAGCAGACCTAATAGACCTCTGCAGAACTCTCCACCCCAAATCAATAGACTATGCATTCTTCTCAGTAACATATTGCACTTATTCTAAAAATGACCACATAATTGGAAGTAAAACACTCCTTAGCAAATGTAAAAAAAAAAATGGAAATCATAACAAACAGTCTCTCAGACCACAGTGTAATCAAATTAGAACTCAGGATTAATAAATTCACTCAAAACTGCACAACTACATGGAAACTGAGCAACCTGCTCCGAATAACTACTGGGTAAATATCAAAATTAAGGCAGAAATAAACAACTTTTTGAAAGCAATGAGAAAAATAACACAATGTACCAGAATCTCTGGGACACAGCTAAAGCACTGTTTAGAGGGAAATTTATAGCACTAAATGCACATAGGAGAAAACGGGAAAGATATAAAATCAACACCCTAACATCACCCTAAAGTACTAGAGAAGCAAGAGCAAACAAATTCAAAAGCTAGCAGAAGACAAGAAGTAACTAAGATCAGAACAGAGCTGAAGGAGACAGAGACACAAAAAACCCTTTAAGAAATCAACGAATCCAGGAGCTGGTTTTTTGAAAAGATTAACAAAATAGATAGAACACTAACCAGACTCATAAAGAACAAAAGAAGGAAAAATGAAATAGATGCAATAAAAAATGCTATCATCAGTGATCTCACAAAAATATACACTGCCATCAGAGGATACTATAAACACCTCTATGCAAATAAACTAGAAAATATAAATGAAATGGATAAATTCCTGGACACATGCACCCTCACAAGTCTAAATCCAGAAGAAGTCAAATCCCTGAATAGACCAATAACATGTTCTGAGATTCAGGCAGTAATTAATAGCCTACCAGCAAAGAAAAAAGCCCAGGACCAGAAGGATTCACAGCCGAATTCTACCAGAGGTACAAAGAAGAGCTGGTACCATTCCTTCTGAAACTATTCCAATCAATAGAAAAAGAGGGAATCCTCCCTAACTCATTTTATGAAACTAGCATCATCCTGATACCAAAACCTGGCAGAGACACAACAACAAAAGAAAATTTCAGGCCGATATCCCTGATGAACATTGATGTGAAAATCCTCAATAAAATACTGGCAAACCGAATCTAGCAGTACATCAAAAAGGGTATCCACCGCAATCAAGTTGGCTTCATCCCTGAGATGCAAGACTGGTTCAGCATATGCAAATCAATAAACATAGTCCATCATATAAACAGAACCAATGACAAAAACCACATGATTATCTCAATAGATGCAGAAAAGGTCTTTGATAAGAGCCTCACTGATTTTTATGCTTGCCACAGATTGGGCAACTCAATTTCTACATTGCTAACACGCAAAACTTACTTCTCATTTTATTTTGATGTTGATGAGCTTCAAAGAGAAAAGCATTCTGCAATATTTATTAAACATTTTTAGAGTCTTCAGACTAAATAACAAGACAATATTAGCAAAAGTATATGCACTTCCATTTTCACATTTTCTCAATTGATAACATTTGAAATATCATACACAAAAAAAATAGGAAACACTAGTAACAACCCTCCTAATTACCTCATAGTGCTGTGCTTTGAAGTCTACTTTGTAGGGTGAAATACTTTAATAGTTAAATAACAAATTAATTTTAAACAATTAAAAAATAGACCTGTTTCAAACAAAAGGATTCTTAAATTCCATGTATATCATTTTGTTCTCCTAAGCATCAATTTTTATATTAGGAGAGGAAGAAACTTACATAAAATATAATTGAGGAAAAAATTAAATAACGATATACTTTCCAGCTATGAGGTTAATTTGTAATTCATACCTGTGCCATTCTGAAAGCCACTGGATAGCTTCATTCTGATATAAAGGCACTGTTCCCATAGGACTGGACATTTATACACCATAAATGAACAGCTGCACAATATACTGGTTTCCAAGGCTCACATTAGCACCACATTAATCCATGTATATTTGCAAATTGTTGTGATCATTGCTCAGAAATGGCATCAGTTGCAGCTGCAGCAATTCTGAAAATATTTCAGACTTGTGATGGCTGGAACAACAACACAGAAATTATAATCATCTGACATCCATCACCACTGCTCCTTCACTTGATTACACCAGTCAACAAATCCTGGGCAGGAAGACAGTGAAATAAGGAACAACACCAACCTCATATGCTAAAGACGTTTGGGTTCTTTTCTTTGATTCTCACCATCCGAATACTTTACCATCTTTCTTCTATTTTTGAAAACTGTATAATATACAAACAGAATCATAAAAATAAATGATTTTTTAAAGTGTCCACTAGTATGCTACTTTTTAAGTTGCATATTCTCTTTATGCAACTTATAAAGAGATTAGTATGCTCTTTTTAAGTTCTTTTTAGTTCTTTTAAAGAACTAATTCAACAAGGATCTTCTCAAAAATCCTAGTTCCATATAAAGTGATGTTGTTACTAAATATTATTCTGAATATGATTTTCAATAGAAACATACTTTCTGTTTTCATCCTCCCCTTTGTTTTCTATTTTACATTGACCAAGTTATATTTTCCCCTTACTGGAAGACTAAGTATTTTCAGAGTATAAGGCAGATATATAGGATTTCTTTTTCAATGCTACTGTTTCATGTCTTATCTCTTTATATATTATGGCTCACCAATTTTATACTGAGGGCTACTCTGATAATTAATTTCTAGACATTCACAGTAGACAATTCAGCCTCAAACATTTTATTATGTCACAGGTTTAACTTTTGTGTTAGTATTATTTTTATCCTTTCGGACAAGCTAAGCAAACTTACAAAGTCCAACACTAAGCAAGTGCTTTTAGCCAATATTGAAAATATTTGTAGAATACACTAATGAGTGCATATTTATGCCCGATCAACTATTATACAATACTGTTTGCCAAGTCAAGATTTAATTAGACAAAAAATCCCAGTGTTTACCAATACAGAATCTTCAATCAGATGATTCTTGCTTATCTATTTTTCTGATCACAAACTCCACATATTATGTCTGAATATCCTTAGATTTTAAGTGTAATAGTTCATGTCTTATGCATGGTATTCTGTCCACCAGATTTTTATCTCTTAATAAGATATTTCAAATAACATTTCCCCAAGGAACCCATTTAAAGTGTATAATTCAACTATTTTTTAGCAGATTTACAGATCTGGGCAACTAACCATTATCAAAATCTAATCAAGAATATTTTCATCACACTAGTTTTTATTCTTTTAATTGTGTCCTGTACATTGGTGCTGCCATTGGTTTCCACTCTTTTACATCAACATAGTTTTATTCCTACCTGATTCCTTTAGGTTGCCATTGTATAATCTCTCTTTCTTTTCTCTCTCTCTCTCTCTCTCTTTCTCTCTCTCTCTCTCTCTCTCTCTCTC
>NW_012117777.1:1209060-1233596 GCF_000951035.1 Colobus angolensis palliatus
TCTCTCTCTCTCTCTCTCTCTCTCTCTCTCACACACACACACACACACACACACACACTCTACAAGCCCAGTTGTATAGTTCCATACATATTACTTTATTCAAATTTTTAAAATAATTTAGGGAAAGAAAGGCAAAATATATAAATATACTGTCATTTACAATTTTCTGCATACTTCCCTTTAGCACTACTCTGTTTTTTTATGTGGCTTTAAATTAATGTCTGCTTTCATTTGTTTTGAAACTTGAAGAACTTATTTTTCGTGTGTAACAGATCTGATAGCAACAAATTTTATTTCATCTTCATTTTTGAAATATTAATTTTTTAAAAATTTAGAACTTTGGATATGTCATCCACTGCTTTCTTCCTCCATTGTTTCTGTTGAGAAGCCAATTAATAGTATTAGGTTTCTCTCAAATGTGATGAGTTTTTTTATTTTATTTTGTTTAACTGCCTTCATGATCTTCTTCTTATCTTTGGCTTTCAATATGTGATGAAGACATGTCTGAGTGTGGATCTCTTGGTGTTTGTCCTACTTGGAGTTTAATGTGTGTCTTGGGAAGATAGATTCATATTGTTCATTATCTTTGGAATGCATTTAGCTATTACATTTTCAAATATTTGTTCTGCCTCCTTTTCTATATTCTTTCCTTTTTGTACTCCTATTATGCATATGTTGGAGTTCTTAATGATGCCTCACATTTTTCTAAGGCTCTGTTCCTATCATTTAATTTACTTTTTTCTATCATTTTTAGATTGAAAAAAATCTAAAGTCTATCTTCAAAACTGTATTTTAAAATAATATGTTGTTGTGAGATGATGAACATGTTAATAAGCTTCATTGTGCTAATCATTTCACACTGTACATATATATAAAAGCATCAAGATGTGCACTTTAAATACAAATTTTATTTTTCAATTATACTTCAATAAAGCTGAAAAAGCAAAGATAAAAGAAAAGCCATTTCACCATTTAAAATAAAAGATAATATAATGACAAAGCTATAAAGACTGAATACCATCCACACATACACTTATGGAGAATTAATGCTTTAGTTCTTTGGTTGGTCATTTGTTTGTTTAATGACTCAATTGAACTATTTCTGTGAAATTCATTTTCACTGTAGTTTAATGTCTCTGATGTCCCTGTTCAGATTTTTTTTGCTTTTATCTTTTAGCTTGATGACCAATAATATAACATAATCAAATGGGGCTTATTCTAAAGATATAAAGATTCATTATTATTATTATCTCAGTAAATACAATTTGTCACAGAAATAGAGCAAAAAATGTATCTGATTTTCTCATTGGATTGTAAAAACTCAGTGGTAAGACACATGTTGAAAGTCTCATTAAAACACTACCTCAAAAAATATTTTATAAAAATAATTTATTTCATTGATTTAGTTACCTATTGTTTTAACAGACACAAAATTTAGCATCATATTTCATGAGGAAACAATGAAGCTTTCTCTAGAAAAGGCAAAGAACTAGACAAAAACCTCCTTTATCACCACAAACATTTACAAATCATCTAAGGCTATGAAAATAAATAATAGTAAAACTTAAATAGAGGAAGTAAAATTATCCTTATTTGTAAATGATTTTAATGTTTACCTTGAAAATCCAATATAATTTTTATAAGTTCTCAGAATGTATTATTTTTTTAATTATACTTTAAGTTCATGTGCACAACATGCAGGTTTGATACATAGGTATACGTGTGCCATGTTGGTTTGCTGCACCCATCAACTCATCATTTATATTAGGTATTTCTCCTAATGCTATCGCTCCCCCAGCCCCTCCCTCCATGACAGGCCCTGGTGTGTAATGTTCCCCACCCTGTGTCCAAGTGATCTCATTGTTCAATTCCCACCTATGAGTGAGAATATGCAATGTTTGGTTTTTTGTCCTTGTGATAGTTTGCTGAGCATGATGGTTTCCAGCTTCATCCATGTCCCTGCAAAGGACATGAACTCATTCTTTTTTATGGTTGCATAGTATCCCATGAAAATCCAATATAAATTAATTAAAATTACAAGTAGTATGATAATTTAATAAGAAGTTGGGCAACAACAACCAGTGAATAAATAAAATTAATGAAACAAATCTATTTATATAAGCAAAATACTTGAAAGACTTAAGAATCAAGAGGAAATGTGCAAGATCTATAGGAAAAACAACTTTACATGCTAACTTTAGGTGGCAAAGGAAGACTTGAACAAACATAAAGCGGAAAGCCATGGCCGTTCTTGGCTAAAGTTGCATGAGGTAGAACTAGGTTCTAAGCAGTAGGTGATTAGTTAACTGTGTAGTCAATCTGTTTGGTGACCAGATACCCTCTTACAAAAACTGAACAGTTGCCTGAGAGCAATTTGTCACCAAACAGATATTTCATCAAAATAATGGGTCATGAAAATACAGTTCTTTTTACATTAAAAAATCAAAACCAAGCATATATTGTACTATGAAGGAGTATTTACATTTCAGATGAAGAAGTTTACTCAGAAACTAAACTGTAATTGCAGGGCTGGGTATTTGTTTGTGGTAAACATCATAATTGAAATTCATAAAGATATCCCCCTAACACCATCAATCCACACAGGAGTATAATAATTGATGTATCGTAATCCTAGAAGAAATAAAAGTACTCCAAAGCACTGGACTGTGCTCTAGGATAAGAGAGTGTATTTTGCCTAATTTTAAAAATGCATTTAGTGCACTCTATTTACTGATGTTAAAAACAAAAATATTGACTTTTGCTTGTAAGGTTAATTAACTGTATCTTACAAACGTATTCATTTTTCTATATAAATAATGTCCGAATATAATGCCTGCATGTTTGGGTAATGTTAATAAAGCATTTTCTTTTGCGAGAGTCCGGAATAGAAATGTTTCTGTGGTTCTGCTTTTACAGAGGAAATTTATTGTATTAGGCCACAGCTGTAAATTTTCTCTCTCCAATCCTATAAATTTCTTCTAAATGTTTAATGGTTTATAACTGTAATTATTCTTGTGTGCCAACATTAAACTTTAAAAAGTTTAATTTGGAGACTATTCGGAGAAACTCATCTTTTTTACAGCCTCATAAATAGTCCTTTGATGAAATGAGCAGAGGCTCTGTGTCTGCCCGAGGTGAATACAAATGACACCACATAGACTATACTATGGGGAGGAAGTAAATGCATTGATGTCTAAAGTGATCAGCCAGTGTTCAATAGCAATGGCTAGTCGTGTGTTCAAAGATGAGAAATGGCACAATTCACAAGCCTTATGTCTTCTTCCTTCTCTTCCTCATTCTATACCTCCTTTACCTCCTCCTTCTTGTTCTAAAGGTTCTCATTATTTTTAATGAGTTCTGACAAATAGAGGATGGTGTAGAGGCAGCAAATATTGGACATACAAATTCCTAATCCAGAATATATAGTTCATGACTTTTACTTATTTAATGTATTTCAGTGCCACTTTTGAATACTATGTAATGGAGCTATATTATATATATATATTACTAAAAATATGTGTTGTTTGCAAAGTTAAATTGCTATATCACACCATTTCAGGGACTAGAGTGAATGAGAACTTCTTTAGTTTCAAAGCAGCTATCAACATTGAGATAAGTAATATAAACTTTCAAGTGAACCATATTACATAGAGTGCTTCCACATAGGAATTTATAGATAATATTTACTATATATTCAATTAAGATAAAATAACTAGTGCATTTTTTGTAATTTAATTCAATTGCAACAAATTGAAAATTTCTTGCCTACAGGTACATAGAAAGACAAAAGATTATCATAAGAAAAATTAAAACTTAGTTTCCATTTTTAAATTAATATATTATTACATTTAAACCTATATGTTACCACAAAACAATGAATTTTCATTTGAATAACTGTTTTAACAGAAAATATTTCTAATGAATTTTGAAATATATTAATATCTTGACTTAATCCAAAGCAGATTTCAGATGACAAATAATGAAATATCTACCTTAAATAATTGTTACTTCTATATATTAAATGTACATGCATACATTCATTTGTAGCATATAAATATTTTTTACATTTAAAACTAATATACAACTAAATGAAAACAAATTTTAATAGATAAATAGATGTAAGAGACTTAAGCATGACTAACATCACCTATTTTCTTGTCCAGAGTAATCTGTTTATTCTGTAATTCAAATATGATGTAAATTGCTTAGCCCACTGAGACCTGTGTCAGACAGCTGACTTACAAAAATCAAAAATAATAAATTTACGTTATTTTATGTCACAAATTTTGTGGCAATTTATTAAAGGAACAAGGGAAAAATAAAACAATAAAAATTCAGCATGAGTGCTATAATATATGTTAGGGTAAAATGTATGAAAACTATAGCACAAAGGTTGAAGTGGTAGAAATAAAGGCGTAAAATTGCAAATTTCTTATAATATACATGAAGCAGAATAAAATCACTTATTGGTAGATTATGATGAATTCAATGGTGTATTATGAATCCTACAGAAACCACTAAATAACAAAATAAAGAGTTATAAATAATAAACCAACAAAGGAGATGAAGTAAAATCATACACACACACACATGCGCGCACACACACACACACAGAATGACAGATAAGTGTAGGAGTTTTATTAGCAGGGTGGTAGAATAGGAGTTTCTATATTTCATCCCCCTAGAAGAACACCAACTTAAGAATCATATATGGTCTTTGCAAGGACCCCAGAATTCTAGCAAAGAACTTGCAGCACCCCAGAAGAGCACAGGACCTCGTTTAATTGGGTATGAAGAACGACTTCACTATGATTTTTTTTCATCTTCCCCTCCCTGAAGTTGGCACACCTCAGAACCAAGAAAGAGATCCTCTTAGCCCATTATTTCTACCACAAGGGAAAAAAGGAGAGGGGTGTTTCCAACGTCCACCACCTTTCAGAGCACTTCCTGAGATACTTGCTCCCGTCTCACCTCACCCAAAGTGCTGAGGGATCCAGGGTAGTTGGAACACTTAGAGGCAACTAAGAACAGTGAGGAGGAGCAGATAGCTCTCAGCAGTCAATGTAGCCCCAAGTAGCCATGGATTCCAAGCACACAGCTCACAGCACATTGTGCAGCTCCCAGTTAGCACCATAGCTCTCAGTAGCTGGTACAGTCCTAGCAGCCATCAGAGCTCAACACTTGGTGCAGATAGCTGCCACTCACATGGATTATGGCAGCTGGTGAGAATCTCAGTAGATAGTGATGATCACTGTGGATGGTATGATCTTCAGCAGACTACGGATCTCAGCAGTCATCCAGGATCTCAACAGTGGCTGTGACTCTTCGTAGCTGGCTAGGCTCTGCGGAATTCAGAGAAGGCACACAATTCTGGCACTTCTCCCTCACGAGAAAGGGAAGGAGAGAAGGAGAGTTTTGCCTGATGTTCTGGCCTCTCAGTTCACATTCCTAGGAGAAAGGAGATAGTGACTCTCAGTGTCTGGTGTGGATCAGCAGGATTGGGAAAAGATGCACAATTCTGATTTTTATTTTTCAGGAAGGAAAGGAAAAAGTGAAACTTGTACCAGTATCTCAGCATTTTAATATACTATCCTAGGGAAAAGGAGTGGGTAACTTTTAGCACCCAGCTCAGTTCTGCAGATTTAGAAGAAGGCTCATGATTCTGAGATTTCTCCCAAAAGAGAGGGAGAGTACAGAAACATTCACATTCTGAGAGACTTCAAGAATCTCTAGCTGGGTTGAGTGAAGGGAAAAACTCAGCTAGAAATTCTTGAAGACTGAAATCTGTTTTATGGATGTGCATGGCTGCTGAAGCCAGTCATAAAGACTAGCAGAGGTCATTGTTCCTGTAAGTACACAGATTTACAAAACAATGCAAAGCTACAAGGAATGTGAAGAATCAGGAAAACATGACACTATAAAAGGAACAAAATAAATCTTCAGTAACAGACCACAAATAACTGGAGAACAGTGAATTACCTTCACAGAATTCAAAATAAGCGTCTCAAAGAAGCTTAATGATATGTAGGAGGATAGATGTATAAACAAAATCGGAAAAATTATACATAAGCAAAATCAGAATATTAACCAAAAAATAGCAACCAGTGAAAGGAACCAAACAGAATTCTGAAGCTGAAGAATATAATAATTGAATAGAACAATGCAATAGAAAGCTTCAGCAGGAGACTTAACCAAGTAGTAAAATGAATCAGTGAATTTGAAGACAGGTCGCAGGTATTATCCAGTCAGAGAAACGAACGGAAAATGAATAATAAAAAATGAAGGAAAAATAAGGAACATAAGGGATATCATAAAGTTAACCAACATAAACACTATGGGGGACTCTGAAGAGAAAACAGAGAGTGAAAGCATATTTTAAAAATACATAAAAACCATGTGTTTCCTATATCTGGAAAGAAAATTTGGACATCCAGATTTTTGAAGCCCAGAAGACTCCAAATGGGAAAAACCCAAAGAAGTATACACCAAGACATATTATTATCAAATTGGCAAAATTTGGAGACAAATAATTTTGAAAACAGCAAAGAAAAACTAAATCATTGTGTAAAATAAATGCCCTCTAAAACTGTCAGCAGGTTTCTCAGTAGAAATCTTTCACAGCAGAAGGGAGAGGGAAATAAAAAATAATGGCTAACCAGTGATTGTATATGCATCAAAAGTGTCTATTAAAAAGGAAGGAGAAATAAAGTCATTTCTAGACAAAAGTTGAAGGAACTTCTTACCAGCATACACTTCTTAAAAAAATGTGAAGGAAATTCTTGAAGATGAAATAAAAAAATATAAAAAACAACACAAAAGCATATGAAAATATGATTCACTTTATAAAGCTAACTATAAAGACAATATAGTATACTGTTTTACTATAATGATAATATGGAAGTCATTCATAATTTGCATGTAAAATTAAAAGTCAAAAGTATTAAGAATAAATATAAGTATAAATACATTATTGAAACCATAATATTAAACAATATAAACTATGTTATCAATAACATAAAGTACTGGTTGGGGGAGTAAAAGTATAGATGTGAATGAAAGAAATATATTAGCAATTTAAATTGGCCTATTATATGTACAAGATATTTTATGTAAGCCTCGTGGCCTCCATAAAAATTGATATATATGGAAGAAACACAAAAGAGAAAGAGAAAGGAGTGAAAAAAAATCACTAAAAAAATCAAGAAAACACAAAAGGCAATATGAAGAGAAAAAAGAAAAGAAAGAACTGCAAGAAAGACAGTAAACAATCAACAAAATGTCAATAAGAAGTCCTTATTTCCCAATAATTAAGTGAATTAAAATCCTCACTAAAAATATATAATCACTAAATTAATTAAGAAAAAAATGGAAAACACCCAACTAGATACTACCAAAAGAGATTCACTTTATATTTAAGGTTTAAGAACATGTAGCGTGGAATCGTAGGGATAGAAAAAGATATTTATTGAAAATAGTATAATAAAGACAGTGGGGGTAACTATACTTAGACAGAATGGTATTTCAGTTACAATTGATTCTCAGAGACAAAAAAAGGACACTATATTAAGATAAAATTTACAAGAAAAAAACAACCCCATCAACAAGTGGGCAAGGGATGTGAACAGACATTTCTCAAAAGAAGACATGCATACAGCCAACAGACACATGAAAAAATGATCATCATCACTTGCCATCAGAGAAATGCAAATCAAAACCACCATGAGATATCATCTCACACCAGTTAGAATGGCAATCATTAAAAAGTCAGGAAACAACAGGTGCTGGAGAGAATGTGGAGAAATAGGAACACTTTTACACTGTTGGTGGGATTGTAAACTAGTTCAACCATTATGGAAAACAGTGTGGCGATTCCTCAAGGATCTAGAACTAGAAGTACCATATGACCCAGCCATCCCATTACTGGGTATATACCCAAAGGATTATAAGTCATGCTGCTATAAAGACACATGCACATGTATGTTCATTGTGGCACTATTCACAATAGCAAAGACTTGGAATCAACCCAAATATCCATCAGTGACAGACTAGATTAAGAAAATGTGGCACATATACACCATGGAATACTATGCAGCCATAAAAAAAGATGAGTTTGCGTCCTTTGTAGGGACATGGATGCAGCTGGAAACCATCATTCTCAGCAAACTATCACAAGAACAGAAAACCAAACACCGCATGTTCTCACTCATAGGTGGGAACTGAACAATGAGATCACTTGGACTTAGGAAGGGGAACATCACACACCGGGGCCTATTATGGGGAGGGGGAAGAGGGAAGGGATGGCATTGGCAGTTATACCTGATGTAAACGATGAGTTGATGGGTACTGATGAACTGATGAGTTGATGGGTGCAGCACACCAACATGGCACAAGTATACATATGTAACAAACCTGCACGTTATGCACATGTACCCTAGAACTTAAAGTATAATAAAAAAAAAAGATAAAAGGAGCAATTTTCAGGAAGATGTAACTAATACAGCAAATATTAGCATATAAATAAAGGAACAAAGGGATAACAATTCAATAATAGTAGGAAACTTCAGTGACCCACTTTCAACAACAAATAGGACTCCCAAACAGAACACTAATAAGGCAGCAACAGTTTTGGAAAACACTGTAGATAAAATAAACCTAACAGACATATCCAGAACATCCCATCTAATAGCTTCAGGATTAACATTCTTCTCAAGTGCATATGGAACATTCTCCATGATAGAGCATATTTTGGGCTTAAAATGAGTCCTAACAAAATTAAGAAGAATAAAATCATATCAAGTATCTTTCGTGGCTACAAATGTAAGAAACTAGAAATTAATAACATAAGGAAAATTAGAAGACCAAAAAAAGTAGATATTTAATAAAACACTTATGAACAACTAACTAATGGGTCAAAACAAGAACAAAAAAGAAATAAGAAAATATCATATGGTAACTAAAAATTAAAACAACACAGAAAAACTTATGGAATACACCAAAAGCAGTACATAGATGTGTATAGTGATAAACACCTAAATTAAAAAAGAAGAAAGATCTCAAATAAACAACCTAACTTTAGACCTCAAAGAACTCAAGAAAAAGAAAAACTAAGTGAAAGTTTCAAAAGGATAAAATAATAAATGAAAGAGAAACTAGAAAAACAATAGAATAAGTCAATATAAAACTAAGAGTTGGCTTACTGAAAAGACAAACAAAATAGATCAACCCTTAGGTAGACTAAGAAGGAAAAGAGACAACATAAAACTTTAAAAATTAAAAATGAAGGAGGAGACATTACAACTGAACGCCACAGAAATAAATAAGATCAAAGGATACTGGTATAAATAATTATATGTGAACAAATTGGATAACTCACAAGAAATTGCTAAAAGTATACACCTATGATGACTGAATCAGTAAAAAGTATAAACAAATTAATATTGAGTAAGAAGATTGGATCAATAATCAAAAAACTTCTGTCGAAGAAAAGTTCAGTACTAGATGGCTTTACAGGAGAATTCTGTCATTTGACAACGATAAAAAGCAATTCTTCTCAAACTCTTATGACATCACTGAAGGGGAGGGAACATGACCAAAATCATTTTATGAAGCCAGCATTACCCTGATACCAAAGCAAGAGAAAGATACCACAAGAAAAGAAAAATGCAGGCCAACATCCCTGATACAGATGCAAAACTACTCATCAAAATACTATCAAACTGAATTCAACAGCACATTAAAAGGATCATATACTGGCCGTGTGCAGTGGCTCAAGCCTGTAATCTCAGCACTTTGGGAGGCCGAGACGGGCGGATCACGAGGTCAGGAGATCGAGACCATCCTGGCTAACACGGTGAAACCCCGTGTCTACTAAAAAAAAAAACAAAACAAAACAAAAAACGAGCTGGGCGAGGTGGCGGGCGCCTGTAATCCCAGCTACTCGGGAGGCTGAGGCAGGAGAATGGCGTAAACCCGGGAGACGGAGCTTGCAGTGAGCTGAGATCTGGCCACTGCACTCCAGCCCGGCCAACAGAGCGAGACTCCGTCTCAAAAAAAAAAAAAAAAAAAGGATCATATACCATGAGCAAGTAAGATTTACCTTAGGGACTCAGCACTAGTTCAACATACATAAATCAATTCACATGATTTACTACGTTAATAAAGGACAAAAATCACAAAGTCATCTCAATAGATGCAGAAAACACATATAAAAGTCCTAATCTTTGAAATCTAAAAGGAACTTAAATCAACAAGTCAAACACAAATAATTCCATTAGAAAGGTAGTGAAGAACATAGATATTTCTCAGAACAAGGCATACAAGCAGCCAACAACCATATGAAAAAACGTTTGATATAATTAATTATCAGAGAAATGCAAGTCAAAACCATAATGAGATACAATTTCACACCAGTCAGAATGATCTTTGTTAAAAAGTCTGAAAACAACAGATGCTGGTGAGGCTGTGGAGAAAGGGGGATGTTTATATACTACTGGTGAGAATATATAGTCCAACTACTGTAGAGAGCAGTTTGAAGATTTCTCAAGGAACTAAGTGTTAAACTACCACTTGATCCAGCAATGCCATTACTGGGTATATACCCAAAGGAAAATGTGTCATTCTATCAAAAAACACATATATCCATATGCTCAACACAGCACTAGTCACAATAGTCACTAGTGCCCATCAACACTGGATTGGATAAAGAATGTGTGGAATACTACACCGCCATAAAAATGAATGAAATGATGTCATTTGCAGCAATATGGATGCAGCTGGAGATTCTTACCCTAAGTAAACAGACATAGAAACAGAAAACCAAACACTGAACATTTCTGGAAGATGGATTCATTCACACTTCAAATCTCAGCATCAATGCAATATACCTTTGTAACAAATCTGAGCATGTACCCTGTGAACCTGTAATAAAAGTTGAAAAAAAAGCAAATAAAATATATTCCATTTGCTTGTATAAAAAAGAAGAAATAGAAAGTTTGAACAACCCTGTAACTATTAAACAAATAAAAACCCTTCCACAAGGAAAAAATAAGAAAAGCACTTAATTAACCCTAATACCCTTTTATGCCTTTCATAATGAAAAAATTCAACAAAATAGGAATAGAGAAAAATTACCATAGTATAATGAAGGCCATATATGAAAAGTCTACAGCTAATGTTATACTCAACAGTGAAAAACTGAAAGCTTTTCCAGTGAGGTCAAGAACAAAGAAAGGATGTCTATTCTTGAAACTTCTATTCAACATAGTATTGGAAATCCTAGCCAGAGAAATCACACCAGAAAAAAAATAATAAAAGTTATCCAAATTTGAAAGAAAAAATTAAGTTGTTTCTGTTTGCAGATGACATGATTTTATATAAAGAAAACCGTAATGATGCCACAAACAAGCAACAAAAAAAATCTTGCTAGAACTAATAAAGAAATTAAGTAAATTTGCATAAAATTAACAAAAATCAGTTGGTTTTCTACATAATAATAACAAAGCATTTGAAAAATAAATTAGAAAAATGATTTGATTTATAACAGCATAAAAAATTAAAATACTTCAGCATCAACTTAAGTAAGGAAGGAAAAATCCTGTACATTGAAAACTAAAAAGTTTGATGAAGATGAAGATACAAACAAATGGAAAGACATTCCATGATCTTGAATTAAAAGCAATATTTTTGGCCTGGTACAGTGGCTCATGCCTGTGATCCCAATACATCGGGAAGGCCAAGGCAGGCAGATCAATTGAGTCCTGGAGTTTGAGACTAGCCCAGGCAACATGGTGAAACCTCGTCTCTACACAAAATGCAAAAATTAGTCTGGTATGGTGGCGTGTGCCTGTAGTGCCAGCTGCTGGGGAGGCTGAGGCCAGAGGATCACTTGAGCCTGGGAAGAGGAGGTTGCAGTGAGCCAAGCCAAGATTGTGCACTGCACTCTTGCCTGCGTGACAGATCAAGACTATGTCTTGAAAAGAAAAATGAAAAGACAATATTCTTAAAATGCCCACACTACCTGAAGTGCACTACAGCTTCAATGCAATCCTTAAATTTCAATAGCATTATTTTTTACAGAAACAGAGAGAATCTCTAAAATTGATACGGACAACAAAAGTTACCAAATAGCCAAAATAATCTTGAAAAAAAGAATAAAGTAGCATCACACTCTTTGACCTTAAAGGTATTATAAAACTATATTAGTAAAATAGTGAAGTATTAGCATAAAGATAGACATATAGACTAATTGAACAGAATGTAAATCACAGAAATAAATCTATGCACATTTCTTTACAGAAATAAAATGGTATTTTTAAAGACAAAAATTACAATATACAATTACTTTACTCATCTAGAACCCCACATCTGTCATTTTCAGTTATTCAGACACTATGGAAAAAGAGAACAAAAATAACAGAAATAAGAAAATATCCCTCTAGCCACATAAACCAGTGTCGCAAAAGCTATGCATTAATATCCAGGCTAACAGACAAAATATGGATTTCCAGTTCAGACAACATTAAAAGTTATAGTATAAAGATGACTGCTGGAGGCAGATGATATTGTAACACCCATATATAAACACTTAGTGAGCACTACTTAGTGTGTGTTGTCAGCAGTGTTTTACATGTATTAACTTTTTACATCAGCAACATGACATAATTATATATTTCCATTTTGTAGATTATAAACGTGAGGCACAGAAAGGTGTTATGATTTACCTCAAGTCACACAGCAGTAAGTGATGTTGTCATGGTTTAATCTCAGGCAATCTTAGTATAAAACTAATTATGTGAAACCATGAAATTACACTACTTTTCTGTCAATAAAAAACAAATAATTTTAGCCTAAAAATTGAGATGAAATAACGAAATAAGAAATATTTAAACACCAATTATGAAAGGAACAAACTGTTAAAATATAAACAAAGATTTACCTTTTAATATATTTTAGTATATTTATCAATCAATTCTTTCAGCAAATTGTTTTTGCCTTGTAATTATATAATTTGTGAGTATTGCACGACGGGCTAAGCTGCTTAATTTGCTGACCATAAGTTTTCCCATATGTAAAATAGAAATGTTTCTATTGCAAAAGATGTTGTGATTATTAAGTGTCTATAAACAGTCTAGCACAGTGGCATATTTTTTAACACTTAATACATGGTAGTTACTACTATTGATTGTTGGTTAATGACAATGTCATCTTGAATGTGCTCAGATTCTAGTATTAAGAATTGAGTGGGTTTGATCACATTTTTTGCTCAATATGCCAATCAAAATAATTATATTTTGTGACTGTTTTATATATAAAGTACATCAATAAGTAATACAAGAAAAATTTAAAGCAGTAATCTTTTAAAAAGAGTTTACAAAAGATTTTTCCCACCTCAAAAAAATATTTAAGAATAAAATAAAATGTCGTAATTTATTTCCAGGATGAAAATAAATGACTCTAAATTTATATTCATCAGTAATAGGTAGTTGGTCATTTGATGTTATATTCTAAAAGTTTATGTAAAATGCTCACATTAAACATAAATTGCCTTTATCAGAGGCAAACCATTTATTTAGCAGATAATCCCAGAGTATTGACTGTTTTACAATCCCTTGGTAAAATATGTTATAAATATTGAATCTATTTAGAAAAAATACTGTTTCTCATATCAATTCAATCTGAAAAAATGACCCTTCCTTAATGAATCTTAAAGTGTAAACCATATAAAAAATTGCTAGATAGCTATTTTTACAATAAATAGTTATAGAATGATATTCACTGCAGCTATAATTTCATTTTCACCCATTTGAGATGACTACCAAAAATGCTGGATAAAAAATAGTAAAAACAGTATTGTAATATATAGCTGATATGTTGACTACTAAGGAAGTTTTAGGTGGCAAGAAAGAAAATAAGTATTGTATCTTGTGTTTGCCCTAAAGGTTTTTGGTAGCTTTAGTAGATTAGAACTTGAGTATAATTAAAGCTGCTTCTAGAAAACAGGGACAAAACAGAACCTTTAACTGTATCATAATGATCTATGTGAAAACACTAGACTCATGAGGCCAGGACCGAGGACCCCCAAGAGACACCACTGTCAGTCAAAGAATACACACACACACACACTCTCTTATGAAATCAGTTTTTAAATTTTATTTTCAATTTTTTTAAATTTAGCACACCCACATACACCTAGACCTTGTGAAATCTATGAAGGGAGACTGTGTAGATACATAGTCCTCTTAGTCAAGGCTTGTCATGAAATTCTAATTAGAATGTTGCACAAATGAGAGTAAAAGTGAGTAAAAAGCTGGTCTCAGATTGCTAGTATTTCCAGAAGTACGGCAAAGGAACCACAAACCCACTATGAAGGAGTTTACTTTAAACTCAGTTCTCAGATGATTTCACAGAGGAAGTTTAAAAAAATATTGCTCACATTCAAACCTCACTGAAATAAGAAAAATGAGCCACCATGAGTCAATAGGAAAATAAAGCTTAAAAGTTAGAACTTTCGAATTCACAAATGTTGGAATATCAAGAACAGAAACAGTATATGAAAAGTTTTATTTAAGATATTTTAACAAATTAAAGCAACATTTTAAAACATAATAAAGCATGAACAACTTATAAAAAATAACCCAGAAAGATTTAAAAATATGAAAGAGAAATTCTGAAATATAATATATGTATATATATATACACATTAAACTTTGAAACACAACATGTATTAGATAACAAAGCATATGCAATTCAAGAGCAAACTAATATGGAAGATATATCTGAAAAAAACATGTAGAAGATGCTTTAGAGAGATAAAAAGTTGGAGATACTGAGACATCCAGAAACATGAGGGTAAAATGAAGAAGCCAGGAATTCCAGAGGTGATGATAGGAAGAATAAAGAAAATATTGAGAAGATAATGGCTGAAAAGTTCCAATATGTGTTAAGGAAAGCATTCTACAAGGTCAGAAATCCAATAAATATTTAATAGAATATGTATTCATGAGATTGAAACTAGAAAATGTTAAAAATAAAAGAAGACATTAAAAGCTGCCAGCCAAGTGCCCATTATGTACAAAGACATGTCAATTAAACTAAAAACTTATTTGCAATAATAACAAGCCACAAGACAGTTAAATTTCATCTTGAAAGATCTAACAGAAAAGAATGGTCAACCAGAATTCTATATTTAGCAACATCATATTCAAGACTGAGACAAAATAAGAAACATAAAAGAAGAAAGAATCTAGTACGAAGACGTCAATCGATAGATGAAGATTGGAGGGATTTACTTCATCAAGAAGAAAAATATTTACAGAAGAATGATCGGAAATGCAAGAGTTTTAAAGAAAAAAGATCATCTGAAAGATAGTGGAAATAATGTATAATTTGTGGTATAAACTAAATATAACTAAAATCATTGATAATAAAATCGTGAATCACAGAATGGATAACTGGCACTAAGGCATTCAAAATATAGGAGAATAAAGCTAAAGATCAATTTTAGACTGTTGGGTTAAATGTATATTTTATATATGTTACAGTCACAACAGGAAAGAGTTGAAAAACAAATCATAAATTCCAAAGGAGGAAAAAATGAAAGAAACATTCAATTAGCACAACACAAGACAGAAAAATAGAAACAGTAAATATGAAAAGAAACAAAGAAACATTAACTAAAAAGGAATCAAAGAAAGACAATAGGAAGAATACATTTTTCACTTACAGAAAAAAATAATACAATGGATCTCTATAACCCACCATGAACAAAAATCATGGCCAGATGAATCAAGAACTTAAATACAGAAATGGTGATTTTACAACTTATAGGAAACATTGGAGGATAGTTTTAGTATCTCAAGTTAAGGAAGGTGTTTTCAAACAAGACACAAGAAGTAAAAATACAGGAGCGGGGCCAAGATGACCCACTACAAGCAGCAGCAATCAGAGGCTCCCATCGAAAAGAACCCTAACAGCATAAGAACCTTGCACCGGCAGCGGAGGTATCCAGGTTCTGTCATCAGAACTAACTAGGTGGCTGGTGTGAAACACATGAGGAAGGAAATGCAGCGTGGTGTGGTGGCCCACCTGAGAGCCACACAGGGCAGGGTAGCCCCCATCTGCCAGCCAAGGGAGGCAGTGAGAAAGCGTGCTACACAGCCTGGGAAACATGCTTCCCAGCTGTGGCTGCCAGCTGTCTAAGCCCTTTGAGCTCCCTGGGGTAGAAACGACAGCCAACACTAGGACTGATAGTCGCCTAACACACTAAGATCCAAGGGTAGAGAAAAGGCAGCAGTCATCTGTGTATTTCCAGGCCTCACTCTTCCCCTGCTGGAGCCGAGGAGGTGGGACAGCTTGGTCCCAAGAGGTATCCCCCCACATCCCGACACACTGGCTGTAGCAGACTGTGGACTGAGTGCCTCTTAAGGCCTGATCTTAACCCATCCCTCCTCACTGGGCAGGGTCTCCCTGCAGGAACTCCAACAACTCCAGCCAAGGGCTCAGGGACAGAACTGTTATCTTCCTGGGCCTGAGCCCTGGTGAAGGAGGTGACCACAGTCTCTGTGGACCAGCAGACTTACCCTTTCCTCCTGCTAGTTCGGAGGAATCCAGGCAGCCCAGATGAGTGGGTTTTCCCTCAGGGAAGCACACCCCCTCCACCAAGGGACAATAAAAGTGCTTCATTAAATGCGTCCTGCTCCCCATGCTACCCAACTGGATAAGACCCTCCAACAGGGATTGCCAGACACCCCATGCAGAGAGTTCTTACTGGCATCAGCTGCCCCTCGAGGTCAGAGATCTCAAAGGAAGGAGCAGTCACCCAACTTTGCTGTTCTCCAACCTCCACAAGTGACGTCTCCAGGTGTAGGAGTGAACCAGATGAATGGGGCCTGAAGTGAACCCCACAGCAGCCCTACAAAAGAGGGACCTGACCATTGAAAGAAAAACAAGCAGAAAGCAACAACAACAGCATAAAAAAAAAATAAAGTTCCCACAAAAACTCCACCCAGAAGTCAGCAGTCTCAAAGATCAATACTAGACAAACTCAGGAGGATGAGAAAAAATCCATGAGACAACACTAAAAACCCAAAAGGCCAGAGTGCCTCTTTTACTCCAAATGATTGCAATGCCTCTCCAGGAAGGCCACAGAACTGGACAGAGGATGAGATGAATGAATTGACAGAAGTAGGCTTCAGAAGGTGGGTAATAACAAACTCCACTGAGCTAAAGGAGCGTGTTCTAACCCAATGCAAAGAAGTTAAGAACCTTGACAAAATGTTACAGGAGCTGCTAACTAGAATAACCAGCATAAAGAGGAATATAAATGACTTGATGGCACTGAAAAATGCAGCACAAGACCTTCATGAAGCATATACAAGTTTCAATAGCTGAATCAACCAAGTGAAAGAAAGGATATCAGTAGAAGGGTCAATTAAACAAGAAGAGCTAACTATCCTAAATATATATGCACCCAAGAAAGGAACACTCAGATTCATAAAACAAGTTCTTAGAAACCTACAAAGAGACTTAAACTCCCACACAATAATAATGGGAGACTTTAACACTCCACTGTCAATATTAGATCCACAAGACAGAAAATTAATAAGGATATTCAGGGCTTAAAGTCAGCTCTGGACCAAGTAGACCTAATATACATTTACAGAACTCTCCACCTCAAATTAACAGAGTGTACATTCTTCTCAGTGCCACATGGCACTTAATCTAAAATCGACCACCTAATTGGAAGTAAAACACTCCTCAGCAAATGCAAAAGAATTGAAGTAATAACAGTCTGTCAGAACACATTGCAATCAAATTGGAACTCAGGATTCAGAAACTCAAAACCACACAACTATTTGGAAATTTAGCAACCTACTACTGAGTGACCCCTAGGTAAATAATGAAATTAAGGCAGAAATCAAGAAGTTATTTGAAACCAATGAGAACGAAGAGACAATGTGCCAGAATCTCTGAAACACAGCTAAAGCAGTTTTAAGAGGGAAACTTATAGCACTAAATGCTTGCATCAGAAAGCTAGAAAGATCTCAAATCGAGACCCTAACATCACAATTAAAAGAGCTAGAGAAGCAAGAGCAAACAAATCAAAAACCTAGCAGAAGACAAGAAATAACTCAGATCAGTGCAGAACTGAAGGAGATAGAGATACAAAAAACCCTTTAAAAAAATCAATGAATCCAGGAGCTGATTTTTGAAAAAAATAACAAAATACATTTTCAAAAAAATAACAAAATACATAGAAAGCTATCTAGGCTAATAAAGAGGAAAAGAGAGAAAAAATAAAATAGACACAACAAAAAAAGATAAAGGGGATCTCGTCACTTACCCCACAGAAATACAAACTATGATCAGAGAATACTATAAACTCCTCTATGCAAATAAACTAGAAAATCTAGAAGAAATGGATAAATTCCTGGACATATACAGCCTCCCAAGAATAAACCAGGAAGAAGTTGAATTTCTGAATAGATGAATAAAGAGTTCTGTAATTGAGGCAGTAATTAATAGCCTACAAAAAAGGAAAATAAAAAAATAAACAAAGCGCAGTAACGGAGGGATTCAGGGCCGAATTCTACAAGAGATGCAAAGAGGAGCTGGTACCATTCCTTCTGAAACTATTCCAAAACATTGAAAAGGAGGGACTCCTCCCTAACTCATTTTATGAGGCCAGCATCATTCTGATACCAAAACCTGGCAGAGACACAATGAAAAAAGAAAACTTCAGGCCAATATCCCTGATGAACATCAATGCAAAAATCCTCAATAAAATACTGCCAAATCAAAATCAGCAGCACATAAAAAGTTTATCCACCACTATCAAGTCAGACTCATCCCTGGGATGCAAGACTGGTTCAACGTATGCAAATCAATAAACATAATCCATCACATAAACAGAACCAATGACAAAAACCACATGATTATCACAATAGATGCAGAAATGGCTTTCAATATAATTCAACATCTTTTTATCCTAAAAACTCTCAATAAACTAGATATTGACAGAATATACCTCAAAATAATAAGAGCTATTTATGACAAACCCACAGCTAATATCATACTGAATGGGCAAAAACTGGAAAAATTCCCTTTGAAAACTAGTACAAGACAGGGATGCCCTCTCTCACCACTCCTATTCAACATAGTGTTGGAAGTTCTGGCTAGGGCAATCAGGCAAGAGAAAGAAATAAGGTGTATTCAGGTAAGAAGAGGGGAAGTCAAACTGTCTCTGTTTGCAGATGACAGGACACTATGTTTAGAATGCCCCATTGTCTCAGCCCAAAAACTCCTTAAGCTGATAAGCAACTTCAGCAAAGTCTCAGCATGCAAAATCAATGTGCAAAAATCATGAGCATTTCTATACACCAGCAACAGATGAACAGAGAGGCAAATCACGAATGAACTCCCATTTACAATTGCTACAAAGAGAATAAAATACCTAGGAATACAGCTAACAAGGGATGTGAAGGACCTCTTCAGGAAGAACTACAAACCACTGCTCAAGGAAATAAGAGAGAACGCAAACAAATGGAAAAATATGCTATCCTCATGCATAGGAAGAATCAATGTCGTAAAAATGGCCATAATGTCCAAAGTAATTTGTAGATTCAGTGCTAATCCTATCAAACTACCATTGACATTCTCCACAGAATTATAAAATAAAGCTGCTTTAAATTTCATGTGGAACCAAAAAAGAGCCTTATAACCAAGACAATCCTAAGCAAAAAGAACAAAGCTGGATGCACCATGCTATGTGACATCAAACTATACTGCAAGGATACAATAACCAAAACAGCATGGTACTGTTACCAAAACAGACATAGAGGCCAATGGAACAGAACAGAGACCCAAGAAATAACACCACACAACTACAACCATCTGATCTTCGACAAACTGGACAAAAACAAGCAATGAGGAAAGGATTCCCTATTTCATAAATGGTGCTGGGAAAAGTGGCTAGCAATATGTAGAAAACTGAAACTGGACCCCTATCTTACACCTTATACAAAAATTAAGATGATGAATTAAATAATATAAAATTCTAAACTATAAAAAACTCTAGAAGAAAACCTAGGCAATACCATTCAGGACATATGCAAGGGCAAAGATTTCATGATGAAAATGCCAAAAGCAGTTGCAACAAATGATAAACAGGATCTAAGTAAACTAAAGAGCTCCTGCACAGCAAAATAAACTATCATCAGAGTGAACAGGCAACCTACAGAATGGGAAAAATTTTTGTAATCTACCCATCTGACAAAAGTCTAATATCCAGAATTTACAAGAAACTTAAACAAATTTACAAGAAAAAGACAAACAACACCATCAAAAAGTGAGCAAAGTGTATGAACAGACTCTTTCCAAAAGACATTCATACAGCCAACAAACATATGAAGAAAAGATCAACATCATTAGTCATTAGAAAAATTCAAATCAAAACCCCAATGAGATACCATCTCATGCCAGTTAGAATGGCAATTATTAAAAAGTTAAGAAACAATAGATGTTGGTGAAGCTGTGGAGAAATAGGAATGCTTTTACACTGTTGGTAGGAAGGTACATTAGTTTAACCATTGTAGAAGACAATGTGGTGATTCCTAAAGGATCTAGAACAAGAAATACCATTGGACCCAGCAATCCTATTACTGGTTATATACCCAAAGGAATATAAGTCATTCTACTTTAAAGGCATGTGCACGTGTATATTTATTGCAGCACTATTTACAATAGCAAAGACATAGAATCAACCCAAATGACCATCAATAATAGACTGGATAAAGAAAATGTGATACATGTATACCATAGAATATATGCATCCATAAAAAGAATGACATTATGTCCATTGCAGAGACATGGATAAAGCTGGAAACTATCATCTTCAGCAAACTAACACAGAAACAGAAAACCAAACACCTCATGTTCTCACTCATAAGTGGGCATTGAACAATGAGAACACATGATGATTATAATCAAAACTACCTGACATCTTTTGTTACCCTATGTTCTAATTTTTTTAAATTCACTTTCCTCTCATTGTAATGGATAGAAAAAAAGCCTGACAAAGCATTCTCCATAAGTGGGAAACATTTTACTACTGCATTGACATTTTGAGTAAGACTCTAAAGATTTACATTTTAAGCTGGAGATTCTGGTTCTATCATTCTTAAGAGGAAATTCATTGGGAACAGAAGCTTGGACTTTTCCCAGATAATCTTCAGTTCATACTATAGGCATGAGTGTCTGCAGGAGATTGTTTTCAGACTCTAAAATATTTGTGTTAGCCACATCTGACAGCATGTGAAACAGGTTTCAATCTAAAGAGGAGTTCATGGAACTACAAGCAGGTTTTACACTGCTCTTTGCTAGTACTACCTGAAGCAGAAGGAAAGCATTAATGAGATATTTCTTCAGTCTCAGTTACCAAAACCACTTGTAATCTTGCCAAAGTACCATATTATCCCATGCCTTTGAGCCACTGAGCCTTCCATCTGGAATGTCCTTTCATGCCTTCTTCTTCAAATAACATCTCACTATGTCATGGGATTCTTGGAGTGTCACTTCACCAGCTGGAAACCTCTATGCTGGTGGCACCTTCTGCTTGATTATTGCTCATGCCCACTGGACTTGTTCCACCCAGACTGTCAGACTGTGCTTGGATCCCACACCTGTCAAGGGTGATCCAGGTATGGAGCCATAACGGGTGTGTGAGTGAGTATAGGCTCTGGCCACTGTGCACAGCCAGGCTTGCTGGCTGCTGTGGTGGGGTTATCCTAAGTTAACCAGAAACCATTATGCTCAACGGACAGCTTTGATTGCTATAGTGAACAGTTTTGATTTTAATCATGTTTTATTTACTATTAATTGGACCCCACATCCTTCTGGACCGATTTAGCATCATAAACATTTTTGCTTTTTGTTGGCACTAAATAAGCTATAGAAATGCACATGTGTGGTCTGCTTAAACAGATGTTTTAATTAATAACTTCTTTAGAGCTGTTATCAATGTACATTTGAAGAGTCTGAGTATAGTTCCTCTTGATGATGACTTTATTATATAATAAAAGTGAAAATTTTGCATTGTCTCCTCAATTTAATAACCCAAACTGGCTGTATGAGATAATACATGTTTATAAATCATGTTCAAATTTGAATTATTTGTGTCTATTAATCAGATTAATCAAAGAATTGCCAAATCCATTCTTGACTTTGTTCTCAATGGAATTGACCTCTAAATTTATACATTTACTACAAACTTTCTCTCACACTATAACATTAAAATTGAATGCTTTTTTTAAAGATTAGTCTAATTTTATAACAGATAGTCATACATTTAGAAAGTAAAATTTCTAGCACATAATACTATTATATTTTCTAATTTTGTAAACTGTGTTCATTTCTAGGCTTTTAGGAAAGCATATTAAATCTTCAGACTCCTCAGATATCAGCTGAAAATTATGGCATTATTTATTTCTTTAGAAAATGTGGACTTAAAATTATGGCATTATTTATTTCTTTAGAAAATGTGGACTTAAAGTGAAGATAGTTGAATTACTAAAGGCTTACTTTCATATGCTAAATCAAGTTTAGCCTAAAGCTGCCTCCTTACATATTTAAGTTTGGCCTAAAGGTTTTTTTCTGTACATTGTGAACTCTAACAACTGGAGGTGTGCCGTAGCTCACAATTTTACCAATCACTGAGTTTTGGCCAATCAAATGTAGCCAACTGTTCAAACTGTATTCAAACAAGGAAAACCTGGAGCTATAACCAATCCAGTTGTTTCTGTACCTCTCTTCTATTTTCTGTACATCACTTTCCATTTGTTGTCCATAAATTTTCTTCCACCATGTGACTGTGCTAGCGTCTCTGAATCTGCTGTGATTCTGGGGGCTGCCCTATCTGCGAATTGTTCATTGCTCAATTAAACTCCCTAACACTTATTTATTTATTTATTTATTTATTGAGACAGTGTCTCATTCTGTTGCCAAGGCTGGAGGTGCGTGGTGGGATATGGGCTCATTGCAACTTCTACCTCCCAGTAAACTCCTTTAGATTTAATTCAACGGAAGGTTGTTTTTGTTTTTGTTTTTAAACAGATGGTGGCAGTGGAGCTATCTGAAGCAGAGCTTTTAACAACCCCCAGGAGCACTGAGTGAACAAGCAAGGTACCTACAAAGACCCTCTTGTGTCCATTGATCTTCTCTCAGAGTGGCAGGGGATTGTGGGTAAGTTCTCTGAGATTTCAGAGCTACAGAGATTTGTGTTTTAAGTTATCTAAGTTTCTGTGAGCAAATTTCTGATCCAGATTGGGTTTGGAACTTGTGACAGAAATTGGACTGCTTTCACGATGGTATTTGATCTGGTAATTAACTGTCTTGGATCCAGTATGAGACCTCTTACGTCTGTCTAAGAAAAATTCTGGTAGTAAATGGTAATATTATAAAGGTTATAAAATTTGGCTTTTGAAAATTCACAGGGATTTTTGTGTTCTACTTCCCTGTTTCATTTTTCTTGTGCACTTCGGTAGGGGGGGAAAAAAACACTGGCTAAGTTAATCAAGAAAACCTGAAAGTAAAACCAATATTTTCGGTTAAAATAGGACGCTTAATTCCTGAAAAACTGAGTTCCTTCCAGCACATACATTAGGCATAGAAAACAGCAAAGTCTTATAGAAATGGCGAAACCTCAATAAAGACAACTTAAAATGGAATGTTCTGAATAAACAACAACATATGGAAGTGCTTTTAAAAATGAAAGATCTCAAAAATTAAATCTGCTAACCTTTTTAGTTTAGTTACTGTCCCAATCCAAAGAAAATAGACTGCAGTACCAACTGGCTGACTTTGGATAAGTAATGGGGTACATTTACCTGAGTAAAGGATGGAATTCGGTTAGAGGCCCACCACTCAGTAAAGTCCCTCTTGGCTAAAAATGGATTAAAGATGACAGGGCCCAAGCAGAAGCAAGTTTGAGCCTTGTCAATTCCATATTGGGTGCTAAGCAGAGTGGCTAATGTCTATGTTTTGTCACATGTATTTTGCTCTGGCCAGAATGGAAAAATATAATTTTCCTTTGTATTGCTGCTTGTCCACCAGGGTTGTGGTGCAGCAAACTGCGTCATTAGGGAGTCTTAGGGAAAGGAAACCCAATAGCCTGGCATGCCAGCAAAAGGGTAAGAATTTCTTACCAGTTAGACTTCTGACCTCCATCTTTCTCTCTCTCTCTCTCTCTTTCTCTCCCTCTCTCTTTCTCTCTCTCTCTCTCTGTACAAACCTGTTGAACAAATGGTAAAAATCACTGTTTATCTCCTCTGTAAAGTTCTGATTAATGGGAAAAAGGATTCATGAGCCTAATCGGAAGCTGTAACAAATTTGGTGTGCTTTATGTGTCTTTCTGTATTGTTCTGTTTAACGAGGAGTACCTTAGGATAGAATGCAGTTCTTTTTTTTTTTTTATTATACTTTAAGTTCTAGGGTACATGTGCATAACGTGCAGGTTTGTTACATATGTATACTTGTGCCATGTT
>NW_012117777.1:1235802-1343293 GCF_000951035.1 Colobus angolensis palliatus
AACCAATGAGAACAAAGATACAACATACCAGAATCTCTGGGACACATTTAAAGCAGTGTGTAGAGGGAAATTTATAGCACTAAATGCCCACAGGAATGCAGTTCTAAGATGCCATCAACCCACTGTTCCAGATGGCTCAGTAAACTGTTCAGTTACAAACTTTGCTGCAGGTCTCTGAAGGGGGGGAAAAAAAAAAAAAAGGAAAAATTGAATGAGGGCTCCATTTTGCTTTATGTCCTTAGAATCTTGACCTTGTAACCATATGGCAATACTTTCTCTTGATCTCTGCCATTTTACAGTGGCAGACTGGATTCAATTCCAGACACAAGGAGTGAGTCCTTTCTGGTTTGATATCAGCATGAGCTTTGATATTTGTTGATTCTCATCCCCTCCATAAACCATCTTGAATTTTCCTTTCACTGAGCACAGAAATAGTGGCCATTTGGTCTGACTGAAGTCAGGTACTAAGATATTTAAAAGAACTTTTAAAGTGCTATGGCTAAAGTCAGCTTAATTAAAAGCAGATATTCAAGCTCTAACAGCCTGGGATTCCTTGGGAAAAGCAGAAGAGGCACCACAGGCCCTGTTTTGGGGAAAACATCTGTTTTCCTCATGAAATCTCAGGAATTAAAAGTAAATAGAACCCTCTCAAAATCTAAGGCTTTTCCATTTTGCATTGCATTATCTGATGTTTTTGACTTTTAGGAGTACCAGAAATTATTTTGTATTATGAGAGAACTTTTGTATATAATAACTAGGTAGGAATATATACTTTCAGGGATGTCTAATTGTAGTTATGGGGAGATAGACTCAGCTCTGCACATTTGGATCAGAGAATAATGCTCTTGCCCATCTTGAAATTATGGAAATATCCTCAAACCTCCATTGAGAGATAAGACTCCATGGGAGGTGGGCTTACTCCCTCTTTGTTGGATCCAGGATCTGGTGTAAACATAGGAATGAGACCCTTAATTTCTAGAGTTCTGTTTTGCATTAAAAAACTTAAAAACTGGCAAATGAAAAATCTTACAACTATTGAATCTTCTTCTATCTGCCTATCTATATAGGTATGTATGTGTGAGTGTATGATTTTTACATAAAAGAGTACTAATTAACTGGCTTAAAGTAAGTGCTTAAATAAAATATTTTGAAAAAATAAAACCATAATGCCTTTTATTTCATGCAAATTTAGTAACTTTTGGAAAATAAAAAAATTAAAAGATTATTGATAAAATAAAGACTTTTTTTTGTCTAAATTAGGCAGGTCAGATATTGGGTTTGCTAAATGCTTTAAGGTCACAAACTGGTTTGACTTTTGAAAATTGTTCAATGTACCTACCTTGGAGACATTAGATTCTAGATAAGGCCTAGGGAAATGTGGAATTAGCCATGCCCCCTAGCTATGCAAAGAAGGTTATAAAAAAGACTTTTTATATAAGAAAGGATGTTGTATAGTAATTCCTTGTCCTAAAATAAAATAATTGGTTGTTTAAAAAGAGAAATGTTTAGAACAAGTCACAAAGTCCAAGCATGTCACAAATGGTCTGGGTAAATCATGAAAGGATTTGTGAAAGGAAAAGTATGCAACAAAAGTAAAAATTGCTAAGAGTTATTATTATAACATGTAATTGAGACCACTGAAAAAACAGCTTTACACACAAGGTGTATAAGGAAAGTAACTTTTTTTGGTAAATATTATAAGAAGGCATGGAAATGTAAATTTTTGCCTAGTTTAGAGGCTTAAAGAATTGTTTTAAATTAGATAAGATAAACCTAAGGTTTGAACAAGTTGTGGAAGGGTTGTAAAAATTAATCTTCTAAAATAAATTTTGTTTATGAACATACTGACTAAATTTCAAAAGCAATTATTTGGTTTTTCTGAACAATGAACATTGGAATAAAAGCAGAACATGGTTTCCTTAAAGCACTGATCTGCTCTTTAAGAAAAATTTGTAAAGGGTTATAAAATGTTTATGAGAATCTCACCTTATGGTCAAATGATTAAGATTGGATAGATTTATTTATAAGCTTTTATTAAAAATTTGGGTTGACATTAATAGTACACTAATGCAAGAATGAAATTTGGCGCTCTCTCGAACAAGATTTCATGATTTTCATGTAATATTAAAGGATAATGTAAGATTTTTGTTTGCCCTTTGAATAAATAAACTACTGAAAAAAAGAAGAGAAAAATAAAAGACAGATTTTTGGAAAGTTAAGTTTTCCCTCTGTCAATGAAGAAAGGTTTTTGCCTTTTTAAAATGTTTGACTCATCATTTTATCTAAATGAATGACTTATGGTGACCTGGAAGTCTATTTCACAATATCAAGTGTTTTAAACATTTAACATATTTGATAGGCTTCTCAAAATCACATTTCAGCTTCAAAAATGTCTTTTATGACCTCTAAATTTGGGATGCTGCATAGGACCCCTGAAGCATCCAAAAGAGAGGTAAACAGGATTATTTGACATGTTAAGCCATGTTACATGGGAAGCATTATCAAAATAAAAAAAATGTTTAACCCTTTTCAGGTTATATTTTAATGAGTGATATTAATATATGTTCCAAAATTGTATGGGATTTTTAAAATTGTAATATTTCTGAGTTTATCCTATCAATCATAATTGTGGTTATTATGTTATTGTAGACCACAGAAATAACCAAATTTCCTAGTAAAATGTCTTTTTAACTATGATTATTCAAAGACTTTTCCACAGTTAATCGCTTATTGCTGATGCAGTTTCTGAAAACATCACAAGCATGCAAAATCCTACAGTATGGTGTCTTTTAGGAGGTCCATAAAAGTATGGGAAGGACCCTGAAAAACACTCTTGAATTCAGATTTCTAATAACTTTAAAATAAAATCATAGGTAAGAATTCTGCATGAATTACCCCAACTCTTCAAGACCTGGACTTGGTAAGAATTCTTGAAACTTGAATGAAAAGACAGACTGGCTTATAAAACCACTAACCCAAGTAAAATAAAAATTAATTGAATACCAATTAATTGCCAGATCTTCATACTAAATAAACCAATACTGAAGTTGTTTAGATATACAAGTTAAATAAACTCCAATATCTAAGTAAAATTACCTATGTCAACCCATCAGTTATCAGTGCTATGCACCTATTGGAATAACAACTGATATTCAAAAGAACATAAGTCCAATATTAAGCATGGACTCTTTGAGAACAAGGAAAATTGCCTTGTCCTTCCCAAGTACTTAAAACTTTTGTTATTAATAGTTCTGCATTTCATGGCTCATCGTGGAAAAGATGATGCAAATTAAATATAAATTGGTGTGGTGACTTCTAAATTGCTAAAATATTTTATAACCAATGTTTAATTTGTCAAACCAATATTCCTGGAAAGACAATAAAAACTTCAGGTACATTTGCTACCTGATGTGCCATTTAAAGATTTTTAAAGAGATTTTATTCAATTGTCATTTTCAATGCATGTTTTCTGGTTGTATATAAGTTCTTCCATGCAAGAGGGCTGATGTTATAACATTAGCTTATTACGCTACAGTATATTGTCACCAGGTAAAGAAAGCTTCATATGGATCACTGATAATAATCAGTCCCTTCACAATCTAGAACCTGAATCACACTGCAACAAAACTTCACAATCTTGAACTTTGGGTTTATAATCTCACAACTGAGTAGGATCCCTCCACACTCTTGGAACTGTACATCCATTAAGGTAAAGCTAATCAAGGAAGTCTCTCCTCAGTAAAAGGCATCCTTGATGTGAACAGCTTTCTCAAGATCACAGATCAAGACTTGTCAGCTATCATGAAACCCTTATCTTTAAATATTTTTCCTTGCTTATGCCTCTATGACAATAGAAGTAAAGAAAGGGTCTGTTATGTGTACTTATGGTGTATAATTTTATTTGTGAAGGATTTTGCAGCCAACCTTATACATGGATAAACTTTTACCTTGGTAGATGAAAAATGAAGGCACAGTGTATTAGATGAGAAACTTCAATGGCACATATGTTGCCTCATAACCAGTAAGAAAAAGAACACTGGTTCATTCCTCTTAACCTACATGGTGGGTTAAAAAGTACACTGCCGGGAGGCCTTCACTCTTCTAGAAAGACATCATTTGTTAGATCCTTTGCCCGTAGTTTTGAGTAAAAGAGGCAGTGGTTAGAAATGTATTCCTCATGGTAGGCACTCTAGCAGATTCTACTGTAGAGGCTATAGTTACACAACAGGCTTTAAATTGTGTTGTGAAAGTTATGCTAAATAATAGAATTGGCTAAACAGAAAACTACCTGTGCAGCTGCTGGCACTTGTGGCCTATGGAGAAATACATTAAACATAGATTATAGAGATTCAGTTGTAGGGGATTAATGAAGAGACTGCTTAGTTAAGTGAGTAGACTCTATCTAGTTAATTCATTAATTTATTTAATATTAGCTGGTTTGGTTTATTGGGACTGTATTAGTCCATTTTCATGCTGCTGATAAAGATATACCTGAGACAGGGTAATTTATAAAGAAAAAGAGGTTTAATGGACTCAAAGTTTCACGTGGCTGAGGAGGCCTCACAATCATGGCATAAAGTAAAAGACACATCTTACATGGTGGCAGACGAGAGAACGAGAGCCAAGCAAAAGGGAAAACCCCTTATTAAACCATCATATCTCATGAAACTTATTTACTATTATGATTACTGTATGGGAGAAACCAACCCCATGATTCAATTATCTCCCACTGGGTTCCTCCCACAACATGTGGGAATTATGGGCGCTCTAATTAAAAATGAGATTTGGGTGGGGACACAGACAAACCATATCATACCACCCCTGGCCCCTCTAAAATCTCATGTCCTCACATTTAAATCCAATTATGCCTTCCAGCAATCTCCAAAGTCTTAACTCATTTCAGCATTAACTCAGAAGTCCACAGTCCAAAGTCTCATCTGAGACAAGGCAAGTGCCTTCCACTATAAGCCTGTAAAATCAAAAGCAAGTTAGTTACTTCCTAGATACAATGGGGTACAGACATTGGATAAATACACTCATTCCAAATGGGAGAAATTGGCCAAAACAAAGGGGCTAAAGGCTCCATGCAAGTTTAAAATTCATCAGGGCAGTCAAATCTTAAATCTCCAAAATTATCTCCTTTGACTCCATGTGTCACATTCTGGTCTCACTAATGCAAGAGTTGGGTTCTCATGGCCTTGGGCAGCTCTGCCCCTGTGGCTTTACAGGGCACGGCCTCTCTCCCCACTGCTTCACAGGCTGGTATTAAGTGTCTGTGGCTTTTCCAGGCACATGGTACAAGTTTTCAGTCGATCTATGATTCTGGGGCCTGGAAGATGGTGGCCCTCTTCTCATAGCTCTGCTAGGCAGTGCCCAAGTGAGGGCTCTCTGTGGGAGCTTCAACCCCACATTTCCCTTCTGCACTGTACTAAAAGAGGTTCTCCAAGAGAGACCTAATCCTGCAACAAACTTCTTTCTGGACATCTAGGTATTTCCATACATCCTCTGAAATCTAGGCAAACATCCCCAAATGTCAATTCTTGACTTCGCTGCACCTGTGTGCTCAATATCACATGGAAGCTGTCAAGGCTTTGGGCTTGCATCCTCTGAAGCCATGGCCTAAGCTGTACCTTGTCCCCTCATAGCCATGGCTAGAGCAGCTGGGACATAGGACACCAAGTCCCCAGGCTGCATACAGCAGATGAAGCCTGGGCCTGGCACACAAAACTGTATTTTCCTCTTAGGCCTTCAGGCCTGTGATTGGAGGGGCTGCTGCAGAGGTCTCTGACATGTCCTGAAGGCATTTTCCCCATTGTCTTGGTGATTAACATTTGGCTCCTCGTTACTTATGTAAATTTCTG
The DNA here is from genome assembly GCF_000951035.1 of Colobus angolensis palliatus. Taxonomy (NCBI): domain Eukaryota; kingdom Metazoa; phylum Chordata; class Mammalia; order Primates; family Cercopithecidae; genus Colobus; species Colobus angolensis. The sequence continues at coordinate 1,241,664 of NW_012117777.1, forward strand.
CAGCCAGCTTGAATTTTTCATGAGAAAATGGGGTTTTCTTTTCTATTGCATTGTCAGGTTGCAAATTTTGTAAACTTTAATGCTCTGTTTCCTTTTTAAAACCAAATGCCTTTAACAGCACCCAAGTCACTGCTTGAATTCTTTGCTGCTTAGAAATTTTTTCCACCAGATACCCTAAATCATCTCCCTCAAGTTCAAAGTTCCACAAATCCCTAGGGCAGAGGCAAACTGCTGCCAGTCTCTTTGCTAAAACATAGCAAGAGTCACCTTTATTCCAGTTCCCAACAAGTTCTTCATCTCCATCTGAGACCATCCCAACCTGGATTTCATTGTCCATATCATTATCAGCATTTTGGTCAAAATCATTCAACAAGTCTCTACAAAGTTCCAAATGTTCCCACATTTTTCTGTCTTCTTCTTAGGCGCCTAAACTGTTTCAACTTTTGTCTGTTACCCAGTACCAAAGTTGCTTCTACATTTTTGGTATCTTTTCAGCAGCATCCCATTCTTGGTACCAATTTACTGTATTAGTCCATTTTCACACTGCTGATAATGACATACCCAAGACTGGGCCATTTATAAAGAAAACGAAGTTTAATGACTCACAGTTCTGCATGGCCAAGGAGGCCTCACAATCATGGTGGAAGGTGAAAGGCACATCTTACATGGCAACAGACAAGAGAAAATGAGAGCCAAGAGAAAGGGGAAGCCCCTTATAAAACCATCAGATCCAGTGAGATTTATTCACCACTATGAGAACAATATGGGGGAAATTGCCCCTATGATTCAATTATCTCCCACCAGGTCCTTCACACAACACGTGGGAATTATGGAGGTACAATTCAACATGAGATTTCTTGGGGACACAGCCAAACCATATCAGGGACCGTAGGTAAGAAGCATACTCCAAACTCTTGGTATTATGCTCCCAATAGTCATCATCATTTCCCTGGTGTGCTGTCTTCTCTCAAATGTTTTAAATGTTTGAGTGCTGCCTTCTCTAGATTGTCAGATGGTTTCTCTTCAACTGGAATGACAAGAGCTGAAAAAAATGTGCAACCATGGGGACTCCATAAACTATGAATGATGTGCTAAGAAGGAAACCCAGAATGATGGTAACTGAGAGTGGAGCTAAGGCCCAAAGTTTTGTTTACACTTTCACCTAAATTTAAAGGGTGGAATTTTTAAACAAAATTATGAGAGGTCATCATTTTGGACTGAGTTCATGTATTAGTCCCCAGCAGACCAAACCAAACAAAAATGGAGTCACTTATGCTAAATGTGATGTCATCAAATTAAGATTTTAAGGAAACACATAAATCCTAGAACAAACCAGGTTTTGTTTTTCTCCAGCAAATAGAATGTTCCCGCATAAGGAGGTACCCTCTACTCAGTCTTTGTTCCTACCTTTGCAAAACCCACTGTTTGACTTTTTCCCCAGTGGGTTTTAAGACCAATAGTGATATTGACATCAATAACTAAAGTTTTGGTCAATCTCTCAAAATTGAGAAAATGACCAAAAGCTGGGAATTGTTAAATGAAGTTTAGCCTAAAGCTGCCTCCTTCATGTTTAAGTTTGGCCTAAATAATTTTTCTGTATATCATGAACTACAAGTGGAGGTGTAAACCGACCATAGCCCACACCTGTGTCAATCACTGAGTTTTGGCCAATCAGATGTAGCCAACTGTTTGAATTCTGTCATATATGGCAAATGCTGAGTTGTAACCAATCCAGTTATTTTTGTACCTCACTTTCTTTTGCTGTACATCATTTTCCTTTTGCTGTCCATACGTTTTCTTCTACCATGTGGCTGTGCTGGAGTCTCTGTGAATCTGCTGTGATTCTGGGGGCTGCCCAATTTGTGAATCATTGTTGTTCAGCTAAACTCCTTTAAATTTAATTTGGCTGCTGTTTTTTCTTTTAACATATAGGATCCCAACAATATGGGTCTGTGTAAGGCCTCTTTCATGTTTTATTCATTTATTTTCCTTTATCCACATCTTTCACTCCTTTGTATATCCTTACAAACAATGGCTGAGGTATGTGGATATAAGTCCTTGAATTAGGATGCATTCTTGTAAGTATATAGTGAGGTTTTGGGGATGTATAACTTAATTTACATACACACTTTTGTTTTACATAATTTACTCGGTGTCATGCTTTTACAATCTCTCCATGTTGTTGTGTTTCTATCTAGTTTGTTTGTTTTAACTGCCTTCAATATTGGAAATATGACCACTTATCTTACTATTGTTGCTGTTTGCACAAATGCTTCTATAGTAAACCTTTTATATATTCATTTATGTAACTTTGCAGAAAAAGTTAGAGAGAGAAGAAGAAAGGAGAAAGAGAGAGAGAGAGAGATGACCAGGAGTGAATTGCTTACTCCTACATATTTATTGATTTTGAATAAATCTTTTCTCTCCTCCAGCTGGCTTTGTTCTGGTAATTACGATTTAAGAGTTAACTGTGGCCGGGCACGGTGGCTCAAGCCTGTAATCCCAGCACTTTGGGAGGCCGAGACGGGTGGATCACGAGGTCAGGAAATCGAGACCATCCTGGCTAACACAGTGAAGCCCCGTCTCTACTAAAAAATACAAAAAACTAGCTGGGCGAGGTGGCGGGCACCTGTAGTCCCAGCTACTGTGGAGGCTGAGGCAGGAGAATGGCATAATCCCGGGAGGCGGAGCTTGCAGTGAGCTGAGATCTGGCCACTGCACTCCAGCCCGGGTGACAGAGCGAGACTCGCTCTCAAAAAAAAAAAAAAAAAAAAAGAGTTAATTGTGTTTGAATAATAAAGGCCAGATCCTAAAGACCTACTGTTGGAAATTTAACATTTGTTTAAAGATCTTTAAGGTTGCCAAAAAGGATGTTCCATGTTGTCATTACTACCAAGTTTGGGAATTTTTTTTGGCTTTTCGGTATATAATGCTCCTAGAAAAACAATGTAATTTGGCTTTGACTTGGACTGAAACTATATCTGCAGCTTCCTAGGTGTGGGACATTTTGCTATGTATTAAACTGTCTCAGAAGCTTCAATTTTATCACTTGTAGCACGATAATAAATATCTACTTTATATAATTATTGTCATGGTTAGTAGGAATGATACACAAAGAATGCCTACAACAGAATTATTCGAAATGCAAATTCCACTTTCCTCTCACACACCTCTTTTTATCTTCTGTAGGGTGATGGCTCTTGATATTTTCAGAGTATTAACTACTTTGAAATCAAATGAAAGCAATCTGCCTGTTACATTAAAACAAGGCTCATATATGTTAAATTCAAGATTTTATATAAAATACCAGGTTAATCATGAATGTCTTATAGAGACTAAATTTATATATATATATGTGTGTGTGTGTGTGTGTGTGTATATATATTTTCAAGGTTTGATAAGAGCCTCCTGGCATTTACCTCTTTCCACGGAGGACAGCCCAAAAATATGAATTAGATTCACAACCCCCATGATCGTGATAAAAAAACTGTTTATTGGGAACGGATGCAACAAGACCAGGGTTAAGCCAGGCAATGGCAGAACTCCAGCCTAGCAGAACTCTTTCTGCTGCACTCTGCTGTCAGGAGATAAAGAATGAGAGTTCTCTGCATACCTTGCGCAAATTATAATTTGTTTTATATGGAATATTCATTAATGGCTTTTGTTTTCTTGTCCTAAGGCACACGTCTCTGTCTGTTTATGCCTTTGGCAAATGAGTTCATTTTTTTGCCATTATTTATTATTTGTACTTGTCAGATTTTTAATTATATAATTAAGTTGCTATTGGTCTTCACTAATAAAAAAATATTATCAAAGTATTGTGACAGGGCTGTACTAAATAAGGTCTGAGATCACTGAATATAAAGAAAATTTAAGATTCCAAGATACAGGATATGTAACCTGTTTTACTAAACAGCAAGTTTAATCAGGTCTAAGGAATTCCCATGTATGTTAATATCCATTGAAACACAGACAATATTAACTCTGCACTATTCATTGTAATGACATTATGCCAGTGGCCAATGTTTCGAATAGGAAATTTTACGAAAATACAATTAGGGGTAAACAAGCAGACCGTCTTCTTTTTTTTTTTTCTCCAGGTCCTTCCTATGAAAACAGCAATATTGACAAACAAATCTAAACCATTTAAAACTATGGAAGTTTTCCTTGAAATAACTGGAGAAACAGAGATTGTTTATGCCATTTTTGCATAAGGTCACACACTAATTCGGTTTTCTCTATACTAGTCTCATCCCAGTTTACTTCAATGTTTTGTTTTGTTTGTCTTTTTTTTCTTTCTTTCTTATTTTAGTGTGTTTTTCTCCCTACACTTTGTGTATGCCATTGTTTAGTCCCAGTGGTAGCTTTTATAGTTTAAGAAATCCATGTCTCTAGGATATGGAGGTTTGGGAAATGTAGATTAAACCTACAGAAAATTCTATAGGCTATAAACTTTTCTTCATTGAAGCAGAATTTCTTTAAAATGAATATTGATTTAAATAATCAAAATCCCCAAATTAGAAAAAAAAATCTGAAATTATATTAACATCATCAGCCAGACCATATGTTCATAGATCAAATACTATGTAGATGGTACAGTGTATAACTATTTTATTATAGGTTATTTTTATCTTCAAGGAAAATGTTTCAGTTTTTTTCTTTTGGGGAAATTATATAGAGTCTTATCTTTTTTCCCCACTGTTGTAAAATAAGGCTTTAAAAAATGCCTTTATATTTCTTCTTGTACATGAGCTATAGTGTGTTTTTCGGCCTTTCATGTGAATAAGTCTGACACAGACAAGTACTGGAACAAAGCATTCCCATTTCTCTCTGTGAAAAATTTGCTGACACCTGAACTGGCTTCTATTGGAATTTGTTCTTGGCTGATCTTTACATGACCTTTGAAATCCTGGCATCTGACCCAGGCTTGGGCTCCATCGCTCTAAGCCTGGTTGCTTCAGGGACTCTGTCCTCCCAATCTAGTATTTGCTGGACCCCTCTATCTGTCTTAACCCTCTGAAGCCAAGATATAAGAAGCTAGTATTTCTTTGAACCTCTTCGTTAGTCTTAACCCTCTGCAGGGCAAAATATGTGAAGTAAAAAACAAACAAACAAAACAAACAAACAAACAAAACACCTCTTTCTAGTGGCTGTCTGTCCCAATATATGTACCAGTGCTGAAAGATGTGCTCATTGATGGGGAACAATGGGATAAATGGAAAATGTCAGATACTGGAAAACCTTTGGCATTTGTGTACAAAAGGAGCCTCTGTCAGGTGGATTCAATACTTTTCCTAAATAGTTCTTGTAAATGAGAGATGGTTGAAGTTAGCAGATAGGCAGATTAAAATGTCCAAGATCATCAGTCCAAAAATATTATTTTTAATAATACATTCTTTCACACTCATATGTACTTCTTGGTTCTGGCTTAGACTACACTGGCAGATGTGCTAACATCCTCCTGGGGAAGAATATGGAGTCCTCTCAGGGCTTCCACCCAACTGGAAAAGGAAAGTTTCAGCCATCTCTTAATAAAGCATGTGCTCCAGAGATTTGAAACTCAGTTTTGCAGACATAATGAGTTTGAAGATTATTGGAATAAACATTAAAACTTTGGTACCAGCTTAGCCAAATTCTGCCTAATCTCTATGTCCTCTGTGGTTTGACCTTCACAGATGCAAACTCCTCACAGCTATTGCTAACCAAAATTATTAATGCCATACAAAGCCAATTGAAAGCATGTCAGGTGACAATCTTTGTTGTGAATCTTTAATTTACAGAGAGAAATTCTCTGGGCAGTTTTCATTAACTTCTAGCAAGTTTAATTGAATGAAAACATTGCTTTCATGATCTTTGATACAATATGTTGGTACAAATTAAAGCATAGCAGCCTCTAGTCACAGAATTTTGCTTCTCAAATGCCTCCAGGGGGTTAGGGTAGACAAAGAAGAGTCCTTAACAGAATTATTGTAAATCTATAAGGGTAAAAATTGGTACTTGTGAATATCAAGATTCCATACCAAACAAAAGAACAAAAGTTCAGATAAACACATGCATGACCAAACACTCATGAGAAATATATAATGAGTTAAAGACAGGTAGTGCATTTAGGAGTCCTCTGTTACATGAAATGGTGACAGATACTTTTACAGAAATAATTTATTTTGATATATCACAGTCTATTCATTTTGTTTATTTGGTATCATAACACATCAAAAGTTTTCTGATCGATTTAAATTTGTATAATCACTTACAGCTTATTAACTGAATTTGATCAATAGGAAGCATTCAGCCCTGCTTATTTTGCGTGTGATTATGTTGATTACCTTGATGAGGTAATCTGTTGGCTTGAAAAAATAATTAATCTGCTGTAGTTAGGAGATGGTAAACGGAGGAAAAAGAACACTAAGATTTAATATATGACCCTAATGAAAGTATCACAGAAATAGATTTATGCCCAGTATCCACTGAAACTTCTGAGGTGGTCCACGTTGGTAAGCTGACACTTACTAACCAAAATCACAAATTCCTAAATCAACGTCAATCATTAATCAGGATATATGCCTACCCTTGCAAAGCAGAATAGTTGAACTGGCATTAAAGGACATTCACTTCCCAAAGGGAAGTCACACTTTGCTTCCTAGATTCCTTAAAAACGAGCAAAGAAAACCCTAATAGAAGTATCACAATTACGATAGTGCTCATTATCCATATTCACTACTTAGGGTTACAACTAATAAGCAGAATGAATATTTGAGCGAGCTGCTAATTCCTCTCGGCATTGACAGATTCTGACGTTTTTATCCTGTGACTAGATTCTAGTGGGTAAGCCTGTGCCTTTGTATTGTGAAAAGGATTATCACTTTAAACAATCTCTTTGATGAGTCAGTGGATGCTTTATTGAGGCATAACAAATACATATCATAAATGTCTCCACTCTTATTAAGTCGTCATGACAAATGTTTCATATCCATCACAGCATTGTGACCCAGGCACGCAAAATCCTTCATTGGAGTGTATCAGGTGGCCAACAGCAAACTAACAGGATGGATGCAAGTATACAAAAGTTTTGGTCCTGTCCTATGTCATGAATTCTGGAAATCACTTTGGTCTTATTAGGAAAGCAGCCAAACAATCTCTTAGGAAAAGATCTCCTTGAAAATTACTAACTTCTTTCAATGATTTTTGGTACTATCAGAGTCTGATGATACAAATTTCAAGCCTGTTTCTAAATCTAGCATATATACTCACTTAAATACTGTATTTACATATTCAACAGTAAGATTTTCAACCAGACAATGGTGATTTTGGCAGAACCACAAAAAAGATGGAAAGCATTTAAGTAATATCTAGAAACTTTTTTTGTATATATTATGCAAACAATTAAAATATTGCTAATAATTCATTTGCTTGAATAGTCATAAATGTTAAATATGAGATGTAGCTTTTTTATTTAACTCCATTCTTTAATTGGAAAAAATGAAATCATTTTCAGCATTAAAAATCTTTAATAATGGTATAAATGAAAGATCATGCCAGTCGTTGTAAAGAATTAATTCTAATTTCTAGAATAAATCAGCGAAACACATTTTTTCTATTTAAAAAATGTTTCTTAAAAGAAAAAAAAGAGCATTTGTATGCAAGCACATGCATTCCCTTCTTATGCAAATCTCAAATATGCTTTAATTTTCCTGAACACTTAATTGACATTATACATTGCAGCAAAAGACTCATACAGCATCACGTTTATATGAAAGTAAAGATACCTGACTGGCAGTACACACAGAAAGCCAAATCAAGAAATTAAAATAAGCAACTTAGTAAACATTTAAGTAAATTGTGTGCCACAACAGTGGTGGTATAATTGGACGATTTTTAGTATACGCAGTTGAAACAAAGGAGAAGGAGAAATGTTCTTACAATCTCTGACCCTGAGTTTATTTTTCTCGCTATCCCCTAGTGTTCACAAAATAAAAGGGAATGTTTCCCTCATCTGCTCTTTTTCAATGCATGCCCAAAGGAAGAGAATAAAATTGTCATCTCTCTCGATGTTTCTGCTTCTGACACCTCACAGAACGCTCCTCAGATATCTACAAATTTCAGTGAGCAATGAATGGTTTGGAGGAGCTTCAGGCATTCTATAGAATTCTATATTTCTACACATTATATATAGATTTATATATCTATATACAGTATATATAGATACTGTATATATATCTATATATACAGTATATATAGTATATAGTATATATAAACATATAAATATATATACTATATACTATATATAGATTTACATATCATATCTATACCATATATAATTATATATCTATGTATACCATAGATATAGATTTATATATCTATATATACTATATAGATTTATGTATCTATACTATAGATATTAACATATATATTCATAAGAATGATAGTTGATATGTATGTCTATATATAAACACATATTAATGACATAAATGTTTGTAGATATGTATCTATATATACAGATCTATAGATATAGGTAGAAAGATCAAGTAGTTCATATATCAATGGGCATATTTTAAATCTTTAAATCTCACCATACTGCATGTATTCTTTGGTAACTCACTTTTTCTCTCAATGTTATAATTTAATTATTGTTTTTCATGTTAAGAAACATTTATGTTAATTTTAATTTGTTGCTATGAAGACACTGCTGTTATAAATATTCTATATCATTTTTAAAATTTTTATTTGTTGATACATAATAATTATATATTTATGGGGTACATGTGATATTTTGTCTCTTCTCATGCCTCAAATTTCCTATAGTGTATACACAATAGGAATAAAATACTGAGTCTTAGAATATCTACTTATTTTTCTTCCCTATATATTAACAAATTATTATTTAATGTAGTAGTATAATTTGCACTTCTAACAGCTATATTTAAGACTTCACACGACACCACATCTTCACCAAAACCCAATACATGGCATTTTCAGAGTTTAATATTTTTGTAAATATTATTGTGTGAAATGATTTTTCATTGTGTGTGCTTTTAAATATTTTTATTCTAGTCTAATTCTAGCATTTTGAATTATCTTTACTGACTATTCAAATTTACTCTTATCTGAATGTCATTTGCTTGTTTTTGCATTATGTTGTCTTGCTCTCGATTTTATAGACTCTTCTATAGAGGAATCATTTGTTTACATGTGTTTTAAATATCTTAGACAATAATGTGTGTTCATTTTTATTGACGTGATATATGCAGCATTTACATTTTAATATCATAATGATCAGTTTCTTTATAACTTAGATTTCTGTTATTTTGTCTAATAAATGTTTAGCTCATGCTGAACTGAAATAATACAAAAACAAAATTATGCATATGTCATGTTGTTACTTATCTGCAAAATACCCATGAAAAATTATAGTAAAAATCTAAACAAAAAGTACAAAGTTATAAAGATTAGCTGTAGTTTCTACTGTGTGATTGTGTTTTAGGCAATTTTTTCTTCCTTTGTTACTTGCTCCTAATAATAATTCTATTATTTTATAACCACTTTGCCAACTGTGGTATAAGTAAGAATAAGAACGTAAGAAACTGAGTCAATTTACAGGTACAAACAGACCTGCACACACAAAGGCTAAAGACAGCAATTGTCAAAACAGAAAACTCTGGGAAGAAAATACAATCTATGGAGTATGACTTCTTTTTCACTTGGAATCCCATGGGGATCATACTTATTGACGATCCTTCGTTGATTAACATGGCAATCTCTTTTGAATCAGTATGCAAAACACACCACACAGCCTTCATCCAGAATCTTCAAGTGTTTTGATAAATAATGTCCTTTGATTGAATGTGTTTTGAAAAGGGGGGCTAACTGGGGAATGAGAGCTGAATGGTGACTAAACTGGAAAGAACGGTACAATTATCAAACAGCAGGCAGCCTCCATACAAATGACGTGCATTTCTCCACCTCTCAGGCTTTGACAGCTGGTATCTACTTCACTCTAGCAAGCTGAGGTCTCTCCTCCTGATTAGGTCAGCTCCCTTGATGATCATAATTCTTAGTGTCACAACAACACAGAAACGACAATAAAGCAATGATAACAACAAAGTGTTCTGATCATTGACATACCTTTCATCTCTGCAAGTTGTAAGGTTTTGTAAATTGTCTCCACTTTGTAAAAGTGCAAAGGCAGACTATCAGGTTTCTTTTCAAACTGGGGCTTTTATCTAACAGATGATGCCATCAGACAGTAGTAGAATTTCCTTCACCCCTTTCCTAGTAAAACACTTTTATCCTCATTCTACAACTGATCAAGTTTGAACTGTTTATGCCAGAGGGATTAGATAGGACATAGCTGCTTTTTAAGAATGCTCTGTTGGTGCAAGGTTAAGTGGTATGTGGAAACTCTCTAGTGACTCTGGACAGGAAAGCAGTAATCCCAGACTCAAAGCCTCTTCTTCCTGAAACAACTCTGAATTAATCTCAGTGACTCAGTTTTGAATAAAATATGGTATGTAAATTTTATGAAGCCACACAGTCAGCTCTTTTTCTGCAAGCCCTAAAATTCCAGCTGCCTTTCCTCCTCACTTTGCTGTTCTCACTGCCCTCATATCCCTTGTGAGTTATTCTTCATGTTTAGCTATATAAAGAGACAGTGTTTCTCGTCCCTCCCTTGATGGCCATGGAACCAAACACTCAGGATATTTTTTTAATAGGGAAACCGACAGATATATAAGGAATTACAAACTTGGGGATGTTAAAAATTGTTCAGACATGCTCCTTGGTTAACAGTCCCTGACTCCCTTCTGGGATGATAACTAGGCACCATACTGTTTTTATGGCTCCAAGAAGACCAATTCTTGCCTAGTGTGGGCTGAAGAAACAATCCAAGGGAAAAAAAGAAATATCTATTTTTCTCGTTTGTGCAGTTTACAGGCCTGGGGACTTACACTCGAAGGTATTCATTTTCTTAAGATTCTACACCTCACACACACACCAAAAGAAGATCCAGGGAAAAATGTATTCTCTGTGTCTATGTTGCCTAAATATTTTATTTGGGGTAAAATATATTATTGGTATCTTCAAAATTGTTTCATTGTATTTATTTAATACAAAATAGAATTTGCAATGAACAAAAGTAGGTGCCTTCTTAAACTATGCTTCACACACACACACACACACACACACACACAATTCTGTACAAATGTAGACCTAACAATAGTGCACTATAAAAGCAAGAGAAATCTAGAGCTGTTGTATCATAAAGATTATTATAGCTATCATATAGCTCACAATTTTTATAGAACATGTTTTAATTATTTAAAGTATATAGAAACAGAACTTCTGCACTTTATTAATCTGAATTGAAATATTTCATTTTATTTTTAGCCTATCATATGAAATTTACTACTCATTGTCTCTGGTAAGAACTGATATTATTTATGTTAATATTAAAATTGAGTATCATTTTGAATTGAACCACTGATTATGAAATTGAAAACTAATTCAAATAACAATTTATTCATCCTAGTAACCCTTGTTAGCATTTTGTTACTCATGAATATTATTTATTTGGGTTGTAGAGTGTGTGTTCAAAAGTAAAATTGAGTTAGCAAAATATGCTATATGCATATTTTAATATTAATTTTTCTTGGATTCTGGGTATATTAACCTAAATTGTTTGCTAGAGAAATTGTAGTTTAAATTGCAGATGAGGAAAAACAAGACCCCCAAAGTCCAATGGCTTTGTACAAACCTGTAACCAGAATGCTGGTTCCAGGATTTCTAGTCACCAGAAGAATATGTCTAGGAATTGATGGTTACACCTGTTCTGTTATTAATACACTGGTGTGGTCATAGAAATTCTTCTTTTTTCTATTGCCTTCATATCTAAATTACAAACTATGGGTCCAGCTACACACTTTCTGTAGCAGTTCTGGTCCTAATATTATGTGATTGCATTCATGCCAATTAAAGTAAAGAGCACTTCTAGCCCAGAAGGACTACTTCTGCAATTAGAGTAGGCTACTATACTTCTAAGAAAGAATAGTGACTATGTGGGCACCCAGATTAAAATTATTATTCTAACATATGCACTGTTCTGCATATGGCACAAATTTCAGAGACAAAAATATAATTCGTTTAGTTGCCTTTCCCTCCAGAGGTGAGGAGTAAGCAGTCTTTCTGTGGAATATTAAAAATGTCATATTGATTTTTGGCTAAGTTATTTGATTGTTTAGACACTTTAATCAATGTAGTTTTCAGAGTGCATTGAATAACTGGTGATCACTGGTATGGTAAGTATATTCAGTCGATGATCAAGACATGCAGCAAGATGGTGGGCAGAAAGAGTATCAAGAAATCTGAAAGTAGTTGGTATCCCTAGAATATTGTATTACCGTTGAACCAATAAATGAAATGATTAAGGTGAAAAGAGCATATAGGAGGAATGTGCAGACATTTCTAACTGAGGGAATTCAGGTTCATGTGCTAATACTTCAAATATTTGCAGGAAAGGCATTCAAATTAAATCCAGGCAGAAACTAGCTTATTCGTGTAGCTGACACTTAGGATAATTGTATCAAACACATACTTTGTGATGGCCAAAATGAAATTGGGTATTCAGTAACTAGATCCTTGCTATATCAACTATGGTCCACTGAGGACCAATATTGGCATCACCTGATAATGTGTTAGAAGTGCACAATCTCCAGCCCCAGCCTTGAACTACTAAATTACAATCTTCTTAACAAGATGGATACAGATATGTGTACACTTTGAAGTTTGTGAGACCTTTTTTTGGACCCTTTATGACTTTAAAAATCTTATTCTCCCAAAGTTAGGCCAAAATAGCTACTAATCAATGTCCCATACTATTGGATTTCATGAAAAATATCCTTAGCCCGGATAATTTTTTTTCCACAAGAGGTATTATCTCCATCACATTGTCCCCTGAAAGCCAGGGGCCAGCAAATAAGGTGATGTCCCAGCTGCTGCTCTACCTCCATGCATGGCATGTTTCCTGCTCTGGGGTCTGCATTTGGAAGTTTCCTTGGGGAGAGGAACAAAACTGCCAACTCCATCACTCTTCACCTCAAGTGTTTTTATGTCAAATCTTTGTCCCTAAGAGCTTCCACCACCACATATTTCAAATCTTTAAAGTAATAAAAAGTAGTTACTTTCTATGAAGAGGATAAAAAAGTGTCTTTTACCTCTTGTAAAAATCGGTGATTGAATCAATCGTAAAAGCTTAATTTTTTTTTTTTTTTTGGTCAAAATTCCATTTTATTTCTGGGCTTAAGACAAATGCTTTCCCCTCTATAATACAAACTATGCCAGATTTGTTTTTGTTGAATTTCAAAGAACCATGATCCTTTTTCTAGCACTCATCTAAATGTGTAATACACTTCCATTCTTGTCATTATTTGATCATTACTATCTTGACACTTGAAAGAAGCAAGTATGTCTTGTTTCTGTGTGTTGCCTCTGCTAAGCAGAAGGTCTGACCCCTGGTAAGCATTTAATAATATTTGCTGATTAAATGACAAAGGAATATGAAGTTTAAAGAGAGTAATTGCTCAAAATCACATAAGCAAGAGATGTTTCTAACTATATATTCCATGTTTTTTCTTCTAAATCAATGTGCTTTTTCAAGCTGGCTGCATCCCAAACCAATTAATTAAATCAGAATCTCTGGATATGGAGCCCTTCCGTTGGTATTGTTAAAGCTCTTCAAATATTCTAACGTGCAGATAGGGTTGAGAGCCACTCTGTACTTTGCTCACTCTTGTAATATAATAATACAAAATCTTCCAGTATAATGAAGAAGAGCAATTGAGGGAGTCAAAATAAACTTGTCAATTGGTAGGAAAACAAAAGAACAAAAGATGTTCAGCCTAAAGTAATGGAATCTAGCGAATAACTTGCTGTCTGCTTTTAACTAGCTGAAATATTTTATTTCATAAGTGGAATTAGACTTATTCTATACACTCTCAGGGAACAAAACTCAGCCAAATTACAAGAAAGCAGTTTGGGGCTGAAGGTGAGTGACAAGCCTTTTAGAACTTAAACGTTCGCCGGGTGCAGTGATTCACGCCTGTAATCCCAGCACTTTGGGAGGCTGAGGTGGGTGGATCGCTTGAGGTTAGCAGTTCAAGGCCGCCTGGCCAACATGGCAAAACTCTGTCTCTACGAAAAACACAAAAATTAACCAGGCGTGGTGGCACTTGCCTGCAATCCCTGTTACTCAGGAGGCTGAAGCAGGAGAATCACTGGAACCTAGGAGGTAAAGTTTGCAGTGAGGCGAGATGGCGTCACTGCACTCCAGCCTAGGTGACAGACCAAGAATCTGTCTAGGAAAAAAAAAAAGAATACAAAACTTAAACATTTAAAATATATTGGACCAATTTTGGAGATGCTGAGGATCATGTTAGTGGAAGTATTTAAGGAAAGCTCAGGGGTGGGCTAGTAAGATGCAAATGCTGAATTAGGATGTTAGTTAGAATACAGGGCTACATGGGTTTCTAGGCTTCTGTGTGTCTCAGAATATCAATACATTTTATTTAAAAATACGGGCCAGGCGTGGTGGCTTATGCCTGTAATCCAAGCACTTTGGGAAGCCCAGGCAGGTGGATCACCTGAGGTCAAGAGTTCGAGACCAGCCTGGCCAACATTATAAAAGCCTCATCTCTACTGAAAATATGAAATTAACCGGCATAGTGGCAACCACCTGTAGTCCCAGCTATTCAGGAGGCTGAGACAGGAGAATCGCTTGAACCCAGGAGGCAGAAGTTGCAGTCAGTCGAGATTGTGCCACTCCACTCCAGCCTGGGCCACAAAGCGAGACTCCATCTCAAAAAAAAAAAAAAAAAAAAACGTGATTAAGTAGTAATAATGCTAAAATTAATTGTAGTCAATATTTGTTGAATGTTTATTGTAAGCCAATAAACATTCTAGTTTAATTTATATCATAGTATTACATCTGATAAGTTTCATAACATTTGATGAGGCTGGTGTAAGTAATAGCCCAAGTTTAAAGAGAAGGACACATGGACAGAAAGAGGTTGGTAAACCTGATAAAAAATTATTGAAACAGGAATTCAAATTCAAGTAGGCTGATGTTAAAGCCTGAATTCTAGATCATTTGATACAAAGTATCCACACAGAATGTTGGCGTTCATCATGCAATTCGATATTACTGTTACTTTTATAGACACATATAGGTTTAATCTGTCTCCTTTCAGGTACAGGAATGAAACCAATTGAGAAGAAAATATTAAATAAATTATTTTCTTAAAAACAAATTGACTCCTACCCATTGTAAACATCTTAGCACAATATTTTACTCTTGTGGTGAGACTGATGTAGGCAAACATACTATGCTGCCAGACACATAAAAATATAGCACATACAATTATGTATAGTACAAAATAGTTTCTTTGATAATGATCATAAACAAATATGTTATTGGCTTATGTTAAAAAAAATTGAGGTTTGAAACCATATAATTATAGCAGCAAAGGAAAAACATTTGTCTTGTTGGCTTAAGGTGTTAAAGACATGTACTTGATCTCTATCTATTGAATGTTTGAAAGACTAGTTGAGGACTACCAAAACTTTATTTCAGAAGTTGCAATTAAAAAATATTTTATATTTTTCTAAATGATATTACCAAAATATGACAACAAAATACTTTCTTTGTCTGGATCTTTCTGTGTTTCCATCATTAGATAAGTACTAAACCCTCCCCCACTGAATTAGTTTGGCATAGTGCTTAAACACGCTTAAGATTTATCTCTTTTTATGTTTTTGTAAAGAAGATAGTCTGGGAATTGTATAATCTAATGGCAATTCCCAGAAATGATGTCCTCCAAATATAAATTATAAGAAATTAAAATGCCTTGCCTTTTAGGATGGGAAAAAAAAGGTATCTTCCTGAATTACTTCGTGAAGTTTAGTAGCTTATTCTTAGAACCTCAGTTTACTCCTCTCCAATGTGAAGGAAATTATATCAGCTTCAATAGATTTAATTATGATTACATTTAAAATGTGTCTAAATTACCAGGTACAAGTCCTCGTTTATAACAAATGTTAAGTAGATCTTAATTGCCCTTCTTTTCCCTTCTTTAACTCTGTTACATCCTTGACTTCATCTATGGTGCAACTGTAAATATAAAATGAACACATAAATGTTCAGATGCTATAACTGTAATTTCCTATAAACAGTTTTCACTATTAGATATCACCATTTCAGTTGTTTTGTTTACTCTATCACTGTTGAGTTGCTCTTGTATTTTAAGTTTCCAGAAATAAATTTTAAAACATGAACCTACTCTGTTGAATACACTATAGAAATAGTACCAAAAGAAGAAAAGTTCATAAAGTTAGATATGCACATAGGCATAAGGGAGATGAAAAAATAGAAAATGTTGAAAAATATTGCTATAGTAATTGCTGCCTGCATCCTGTTTAGATTTAGTCTTGTCCTCCTGCATAGCTCCAGTCTTAAAAAGTAAAAGAGGTCACTCCTGGGGCTAAATGAAGCCTCTCTTCTCCCCTACTTTGTCCTACCTGGGATTAAGTTCTCTGTTGCCATTGCCTACAAAGGGTGAATATTTCAGTATCAAAAAAAAAAAAAAAAAAAGGACTCGTTTATCTTCTTATTTAAACTTGGTAAAGATGTGTTCTTTTATTTTTTTTTCTACAAAAATATCTGCTTCAACTACATGTATGCATTGTTTTGGTTCAATATGAAACTTTTACTCTTGGGTTTGTATTTTACTTTACTAGACACGCATTCATAGAAAGGATGCAAGTTTGGTGTAAAAGGTTAACAGGTATAATATTTATACCTGAAAGCTAAACAATGGGTATACATAATAAATACTGGAAGCTCCAGAGGAGGGAGAGTGGAGGGGGTAAGGGATAAAATACTACTTGTCGGGTACTGTGTACACTATTTGGATGATGGGTACACTAAAAGCTCACACTTCTCTACAATGCAATATATCCGCATAACACAATGACACGTGTACTCCTACATCCATTAAAAAAAAATTTTTTTAAATGAAAACATCTTTGGAAAAAAGCAATCTAGATATCTTTTCCCAAGTAAATTATGTTTGCATTCATCTGATGTCAACAAAGAGAAGAACTCTATTAAGGAAAACATATTTATTTTATGAAATTTTCAATAAGTAGGACAAAAAATAACCTGTGAGACAGACAATATGTTACATATAAGAGTATATTAAATTGTTAGTGAAAGAAATATTGACTCCTTGGTTATTTTTACATACATTATTAAGGAAAGATTGACTTCAAACAGATTTTACCCCGATATTTTATGCTGGCAGAAATAATGGACTTAAATTTTGCAGAGAGTAGGAGTGAATTCTAAAATAATTAATTCGATGAAACTAAATAAAACATAATCATGGATAAAAAGAATAACTTGGCAAATATGTTCTTTTCTACATGACTTTTTCACACTTTTATTTACTCATTCAGCCAGAGGGTGCAGCTTATAGAACCAGGATATATTTCATTTACCACCACATGTTGTTATTATTATTATTATTATTATTATTATTTTCCTGTGGGAAGCATAATTCTGCCTCGCCTTCAGGAAGAATAAGAGGATGGGAGCTTTCTCCTGAAACTTTGGAAGTTACATTGTGGAAATATATAAATTCTGCCTAGTGTCAATGTTTTATTTTCCAGCTATTTAAACTCCCATATTAATATAAGAGGTGGTTTATAGATAAGCTGATTTGTTTAGGCCAGAGGACCTGTCTTTCTCCACGAAAGTCATTCAAACTCATCAGGACTTTAAACTTTCAACCAAAGGAAGCAACTTTCCAGTTCCACAATATATTCAGTTTGAAACAGATAAAGGACATCTTCAGAAATCCTCAAAATATTTAGGCAATGATTTTAATAATTTTAAGAGTATCTTAATAAGTTTCTCCTGTGAACAGAATTTGAATTTGAGGATGTCTCTGCTATAGCATTTAGTGGTTTTTGGTGAGACTGATCTATTTATATATATATATATAAGATAGTAGTATATTTAAAACGACAGAACACTTTTGGTCAGGCATAAATGAATTCCACCTTTACTACTAATTGTGACTTTTGACAAGCTCCCTAGAATTCCTGAATCTCAAATTTCTCAACATACAATTAAGAAAATAAAATGTGTCTTGCAATAATAGAGGTAAAAAGCTTTGCATAGCACCTGACACTTACCAAGTCCTTGGTTATGATTATCGGAGTAAATAAAATGCAGACCACCAGAGACTTACCAGGGAACCCATGAATGTTTACTATTTTGAGGCAGAAGGGATGACAAAGGATATAAAGGATATAGCTATACATTTTTCAAATTAAAAAAAGCTTCCATATCCTCAAAATATAAATTGATGTGTCATGCTATTACAATAAAATTTGAAGCAATAAATTTGCATAAAAGTAGCATTTGTTTGGCCCTTGGAATTATACTGACTCTATTAAGAATTAGAGAAACTTCTCTATTCACTCTCTTTTGAAAGTTATTCCTTGTCTCACACTTTTTCCTTCAGAGCATCCTTATATCAAGCCAGTAAAAGACAATTTATCCAGAATCAGTCTAGCATGTCACAGTTCTATTTAATGTTGTGGTGAATAAAATGACAGCACGCAAATCCCAGCACTGTTTTTGGTCAGGGTTTTTGATCCACAGTTCAAATGAAACTTCAACACTTTCCTTAATGTCCAAAGTAATTTGGCAAACAGAATTTGAAGAAAAGAACATTTTTGCTTCTGCTTTGCAAGGCCCCCATATGCTCCATAAATATTATTTATCATCTCCATGGTGCATTCTGTGTGCACTCTGCTTTATAATCATTGCTATGGCCATTAGCATAAAAATGCTTTTCTCCAGTCTTTTTTTCCATACTTTGGCTTTGAAATTTTATCCTTATTCATAGTTCAAGAACTTTGCAAACAAATTAGATGCTGCATAGAATACTTTAGGCAGCTTCAGTCCCAGTGCTAATCTGTACTGTGTGGCATGAAACTAAAGTTAAGAAAGCATATGACCAAAGACGGGAGCAAAAATTATATTATGCCATAAAACATAGGAGTAAACATTAAATAAGGCCATTAACTATAAAATTAATATTTATTTTATCCTTACAATATAAATGCATTTAAGGTAGAACAGAAAAATAAATTTTTTGTCCTGTATGTGCATGTGTATATTATACATGCACACACACACACTCCACACACCCTTATTTATATATTATATTTATTATATATATTTTATGTAGTTTATATGTATTTAGTTTAGGATATGTATACCATATATAATATATTTAGACACAAATATGTTATGTGTTATGTTTATTTTGTACTTGTATATTGATTACATATTTTATATAAAAAGAAGTATCTCAGAGAAATGGCAAAACAAAAGAACAGATAAGATTAGAGTGAACAAATGTACACATAGAGTCTTTTCTAATTTATGAATGTGGAATAACCGTTTGTTGGGAGAGAAAGGTGGGGAAATATCAACAGTCTCCCACAAAGCCACAGTGGCCATAGAAGAAAACCAAGTTGGTTGCCCAGAATAGATTTTTCTGATTCTGAGACAAGAGAAAAACTTCTCCTGTGAGTTACCAAGAAGATAAGTGATAAGGGGAAGACAGAGAGAATTTTTTTTTATAGATTTTGACCACTGAGATCCCGTGGAAAATATATAACTACTAATGTGTAGGTTGCTTTTTCTAATATGAATCTTTTATGCAAATTAAAAGGAAGTCAAAAGTATTTGAGTCAAATTTTCCTTTATAGAACATTATTAGCATATTGTAAAGTTTCATGTTTATTAATATGGGCATTATTAATATGGGCCAGCTGTGGTAGACCTGGTCTAGCCACAGCTTCATGAAACAGGCACCTATGTCAGTGCCAGGAGCTGCCCACCTGCTACAGCAGCCAGTGTACCTGGCTGTGTGCAGTGGCCGGACCCTGCGCTTGCTCGCTCACAGACCCCTCGCCACTCTGCACCTGGCTCACCCACAGTGGGCGTGGGGATCTGGGCCACTAGTATGAACTGAGCACAGCTGGTGGGCCTAGTTGTTGTAAGGAGCCCAGAGGGTGCAAGCGAAACTCAAGCAGAGGCGCCACCAGCCACAGAGGATTCCAGCTGGCGAAGCAACACCTGAAGGGTCCTGTGACCTAATGAAATCCTAAAACCTGTTATTTTAATAACTTAAGTTTTGTATTTCTTGTCAGGTGTATGAAGGATGAAGTTCATTTTCAAAGAGTGACCAAATTTCTTTTTACCTTCCTGGAATCAAAGAACAAAATGTGGCTGTTAAAAGAGGCTATTTGGAGCTAGGCACAGTGGCTCAGGCCTGTAATTACAGTGCTTTGAGAGGCCAAGGCGGACAGATCATTTGAAGCTGGGAGTTTGAGACCAGACTTAGTAACACGGCAAAACCTTGTCTCTACTAAAAACACAACAATTTGCCAGGTATGGTGGCATATGCCTGTAATCCCAGATACTAAGGAGGCTGAGGCAGGAGAATTGCTTGAACCTGGGAGGCAGAGGTGGCCGTGAACCAAGATCGTGCCACTGCACTCCAGCCTGGGTGACAGAATGAGACTCCTTAAAAAAAAAAAAAAAAAAAGGGCTGTTTGAAAATTTCTGTTTGAAAAACAAATTCCCTCTGTTATTTCTGCTTATGTTCCAGAATGCCTAATTTGAAGGCTTATGATTTGCTGAGGCAATGCAGTCAACTAGCTTGCACAGCAGCTGCATGTTTATGTCTGATCCACAGTTAGAAAGATGTGTCCATAAAATATGAAAACGTGATGATAAAAGCTCTGAAATAAGTAATATCATGTAAGTAGCACACAATTGGCCGTGCTGGACTGACCATGAGCACAGGGTGCCAAAAATGGCGCAAGACACACAGTTTCAATTTTCATTTCCAAAAGTGATTGGAAAGTAATTAATTAAAACTGATAAACCATTGCTATTTACTTGATTTCTATTCAGTCTACAGTCTTTCACTTTAACCACATTCTTTCTTAGAATTTAAAGGTGATAGATATGGAAAGTCAGTGACAACAAGGTTCAATAGGCATACACTCTTAAATGGCCATAAATCATTTTCCCTGACCCGGTTCTAATCAGCTTTTTTGTTTTGTTGCATATTGAAAGGGAAAAATATAGATGTGTTAAGGCTTAGGAAGATAAGATGATGAAATGGAATAAGCCATCTTTATAAACTGCAAGATCCAAAATACATTGATGCATCATCATCATTACTGAGGAGAGTGAGAATGATTTTATTACAAATAATGGCCACCTTATTAAAGATTTACTTTTAAAAATACATTCTATATCTTGTTTAAAGTTAACTTTCTGTGATGCTTTCTAATTTCTATTTTTTCAAAACTTCGAGAAAAGCTGAAATTGCATTTAGATTACTAGGTAAAGAGGCTGGGAGGAGTAATGCTACTGTACTGAAAATGAACTTTATCCTTCATACACCTGACAAGAAATACAAAATTTAAGGTATTAAAATAACAGGTTTTAGGATTTCATTATGTCACAGGACCCTTCAGGTGTTGCTTCACCAGCTGGAATCCTCTGTGGCTGGTGGCGCTTCTGCTTGAGTTTCGCTTGCACCCTCTGGGCTCCTTACAACAACTAGGCCCACCAGCTGTGCTCAGCTCAAGCTACTGGCCCAGATCCCACGCCCACTGTGGGTGAGCCAGGTGCAGAGTGGCGAGGGGTCTGTGAGCGAGCAAGCGCAGGGTCTGGCCACTGCACACAGCCAGGTACACTGGCTGCTGTAGCAGGTGGGCAGCTCCTGGCACTGACATAGGTGCCTGTTTCGTGAAGCTGTGGCTAGACCAGGTCTACCACAAGTGACTTCCACTGCAGGCTCCAGTATCTGGATAAGGGGAATGCAGTGGCGCCCAAAACCAGAAATGTCAGCAACTGCGGAGCCCTAAATGGTGGAGGGAGTATGCTACAGCTCTCTCATTACTGCTACCTGCAGCTCGGCGAACGGGGCAGGGGATGTGTTTCAGCTTGATCAGTCCTGCCACCTCTCTCCAGCCTGCAGGTCCTGGGCTGGTCTGGCGCCACCACAGCTGTCTGTCATATGGGGTGGCCGCCCAACACTGACAGAGGGCAGGAGGGCTATAATGTTACTGTTCCTGCTAGGACAATCTAAAGTCTGGGTCCCCAGATGGGTAGCAGCTCTTCACTTCTGCAGTCTGACAAAGGGGAGTTTGGCACCACCCGTAGTTCAGCCATAGCCAGCCAGTAATGTGTTACAGCCCTTTTCACATCCACTGTTCATCAAGTCCCAAGTTCTTGTCCCACATCCAGGAAGAATGCGCTTACGGTGGACAACTGGAAGGGAAGAGTTTTATTGAGTGACAGAACAGCTCTCAGCAGAGAGGAGACCAAAAGTTGGTATCTCCTACCTGTAAGTGGGTAGTCCCAACATGTGGCTGAGATAGGGCTTTTATGGGCTAGGAATGGAGAAAGTGTGTGTTGATTGGTCCATGGGTGAGATGACTGTCTGCTGGTTGGTCCATGGGCAGGCCTGGAAAAAGCACCATTTGATAGGCTGAAAGATATCAAGGAAGTTCTCACTCTCAGTGGTGGATTCTACCTGGAACTAGTAGCAGGGTTTTCAGGCTTCAAGTTGCCTTTGGCTCGAAGGTCAGATTTTACTGGGGACACCCCTATCTGCTTAAGAAATTGTCTGCCTCCTGCAGCTATCAATTAGTGTCATTTTTATGCTGAATAAATCCTTAAATCCTGTCTCAGATGCTTTCATTTGCTTTCAGAGGATTATTGACTAAGTAAAACCAACTTGATGTATCCAATGTTTGGGGAAAGTAGGTTTCTGGAATGACCAGGTTATGTGCAAACCTCATATGATTTTATTAAACTCAAATTTTATTGAAAGCTTGTTGCTTCCTACAAGTCCTCAGGAAATGTGAACACTTTGGGGTTTGAGGGCATTGTTCCTTGAAGAAAGAAAGGAGCGTTTTGCCCATACAAAAAAGGCCCGAGCTGCCTTCCCTCCACTGTCCTGCCAGGTCTGTTCCACAGGAGTTTTGACCTAAGGGATATGATACCACACTTAGAATTCATGTGGTCATTTTTGTTTTGTATCTTCTGAACGTTCCAAAAATATTTGACTTCAATATTTGACTCCAAGTTATGTATCTTTCTTCTGAAGAGGAGCCATGAACACAGTAGATAGATGTTGTAACTCAAAATATGAATAACAAACTTGATATGCCTGTTGCTGTGATTTTGATTTTGGCTGTATTTTAGTAAAAGAGAGAATTTGTATTAGCTCATGTTTATAAGTTTAAATATTGCATTTTTCAGGGTTATGATTTGTGAGGCCAATAGAAAGAAAATTTTTATATCAAACTTTCCTAAAAATTTCAGAATCTGAGATGTTTAGAAAAAATATTAAACAGGTATTTCTCAGGATGCAAAATTATTTAGGCAGATGTTGTTAGGTTCAAGTTGACTAATTTTTCTATGGTTCAATATATAATAATTGTATAATTTTATAGATTGTTTTTGAATAGAAAATACAATGATTTGTTCTTGTGAGTAAAAAGGATAACGATTTTTTAGTCAAGGAGATTCAGATTTTAATCCTATCTTATTTACAAAATGGGTAAGAAAACATTTTAATATTTCAATATATTGATATAAACGAAATACTATATCTAATTCATACTATATTTAAATACAATTCTAATTCTAAAGTTTTTTATGGTAAATAAAATAATCTATTTAAAGTACTTAAATTCTCTAAAATACAGTAACTGATCAAAAATGTCTCTATTTTCCTCACAAATAGGAAGATAATACTTACATAATCTCAAACATAAGCAAGAATACCTGCGCTAATATTAGGTAACAAGAGTGGACAATTATTTATGAAACACTTATTACAAAGAGAAAATTATATAATGGAAATATCTCATTTCATCCTCATCATCACCTTATACGAATGAGCTACTTTTTCCCCCACTTCACAGAAGAGAAAAAGGAGAAAGACTTAATAAACTTGTCTGAGGTCAATTTATCAGTGATAGACAAATTTTTGATTGTAACAATCTAATCCTAAAGCCTGTGATGCTATACAGATCATTTAGAGGTATAATAATAAAGTTCTAAAAAAAAAAAAAATAGAAAGGTTTTAAGAGCCTCAAAGTTAAAAGAATTGAGATGGATATAACATCTCACACTTACAAGTGCCCACTTCACATTTCACAATTAGAATAACTTGACAATCATAACCTTCCATTTACCACACCATTCCTTTATCGTCACATATTTCACATGTGCATTTTTATGTCACTTTGTTTTTGTTTGCTTCAAACAGTCATTTGTGTTTTAAAAAATAATACAAAAAATACTATTATAGATGTATCTACGTTTTTAAAAAACTTTTCTGATGTTTTTCTTTCCTCCTTTTCATTTCCATATGCTATCGTTTTACTTCAACCAAAAGAATACCTTTTAACATTTCTTTTTTTTTAGTTTTAAATTATTTATTTAATTTTTTAAATAATACTTATGTTCTGTGATACATGTGTAGAACGTGCAGGCTTGTTACATAGGCATAAATGTGCCATGGTGGTTTGCTGCACCCATCAACCAGTCATCTACATTAGGTATTTCTCCTAATGCTATCCCTCCTGTAGCCCCCCACCCCCTGACAGGCCCCAGTATGTGATATTCCCATCTGTGTGTCCAAGCGTTATCATGGTTCAACTCCCACTTACGAGTGAGAACATGCAGTGTTTGGTTTTCCATTCCTGTGTTAGTTTACTGAGAATGATGGTTTCCAGCTTCATCCATGTGCCTGCAAAGGACATGACTCATCCTTATTTTATGGCTGCATAGTATTCCATGTTGTATATGTGCCACATTTTCTTTATCCAATCTATCATCGATGGGCATTTGGGTTGGTTCCAAGTTTTTGCTATTGTGAACAGTGCTGCAATAAACATACGTGTGCATGTATCTTTATAGCAGAATGATTTATAATCCTTTGGGTATATACCCAGTAATGGGATTGCTGGGTCAAATGGTATTTTTGGTTCAAGATCTTTGAGGAATCGCCACACTGTCTTCCACAATGGTTGAACTAATTTACACTCCCACCAACAGTGTAAAAGTGTTCCTATATCTCCCCATCCTCTCCAGCATCTGCTGTTTCCTGACTTTTTAATGATTGCCATACTAACTGGCATGAGATGGTATCTCACTGTGCTTTTGATTTGCATTTCTCTAATGACAGGTGATAATGAGCCTTTTTTCATGTGTTTTTGGCCACTAAATGTTCTCTGTCGAGAAGTATCTGTTCATATCTTTCACCCACTTTTTGATGGAGTTGTTTGTTTTCTTCTTGCAAATTTGTTGAATTTCTTTGTATATTCTGGATATTAGCCCTTTGTCAGAAGGATGGATTGCAAAATTTTTCTCCCATTCTGTAGGATGCCTCTTCACTCTAATGATAGTTGATTTTGCTGTGTAGAAGCTCTTTAGTTTAATTAGATCCCATTTGTCCATTTTGGCTTTCGTTGCCATTGCTTTTGGTGTTTTAGTCATGAAATCTTTGCCTATGTCTTTGTCTGGAATGGTATTGCCTAGGTTTTCTTCTAGGGTTTTTATGGTTTCAGGTCTTATATTCAAGTCTTCAATCCATCTTGAGTTAACTTTTGTATAAGGTATAAAGAAGGGGTACAGTTTCAGTTTTCTGCATATGAATAGCCAGTTTTTCAGCACTGCTTATTAAATAAGGAATCCTTTCCTCATTGCTTGTTTGTGTCAGGTTTGTCAAAGATCAGATAGTTGGAGATGTGTGGTGTTATTTCTGAGGCCTCTGTTCTGTTCCATTGGTCTATGTCTCTATTTTGGTACCAGTACCATGCTGTTATGGTTACTGTTCCCTTGTAGTATAGTTTAAAGTCAGGTAAGCTTAACGCTTCCAGCTTTGATCTTTTTGCTTAGGATTGTCTTGGCTGTGTGGACTCCTTTTCGGCTCCATGTGGTAGCTTGGTGGGGATAACTTTGAATCTATAAATTATTTTGGGCAGTACGGCCATTTACATGATATTGATTCTTCCTATCCTTGAGTATGGAATGTTTCTTCATTTGTTTGTATCCTCTCTTATTTCCTTGAGCAGTGGTTTGTAGTTCTCCTTGGAGTTCCTTCATATCCCTTCTAAGCTGTATTCCTAGGTATTTTATTCTCTTAGTAGCAATTGTGAATGGCAGTTCACTCATGATTTGGCTGTTTGTCTATTACTACTGTATAGGAATGCTTGTGATTTTTGCACATTGATTTTGTATCCTGAGACTTTGCTGAAGTTGCTTATCAGCTTAAGGAGATTTGGTGCTGAGACGGTGGGGTTTTCTAAATATACAATCATGTCATCTGCAAACAGAGACAAATTGACTTCCTCTCTTCCTGTTTGAATACCCTTTATTTCTTTCTTTTGCCTGATTGCCCTGGCCAGAACTTCCAAAACTATGTTGAATAAGAGTGATGAGAGAGGGCATCCTTGTCTTGTGTCGATTTTCAAAAGGAATTGTAGTTCAGTTCCACTGGTGGCAAATGCACTCAGCTTTTGTTTATCTTCATGTGTTATTATGGAATGGTGTCCCCAAAAATTCATATGTTGAAGTCCTAATTCCCAGTACCTCGGAATATGAACTTATTTGGAAAGAGGATATTTGCATATGTAATTAGTTAAGATGAGGTCATACTAGTATAGTGTGTGCTCCTAATTCAATATATGACTGGTGTTCTTGTGACAATAAACCATGAGAAGACATATAGACACTCACACAAGGAAAACACCATGTGAAGATGCAAGCAGAAATTGGGGTGATTCTTCTACAAACAAAGTAATGTTAGAGATTTCCAGCAAACCACTAGACATAAGCAAGAGGTATGGAGCAAATTTTCTGCCATAATTTTCAGTAAGAAGCCATCCTTCAGGCACGTTAATCTCATACTTCTTTTGTCCAGAAGTGTAAAGCAATAAATTTCTAACGTTTAAGCCATGGAGTTTGTGGCAATTTGTTATGGCAGCCCTAGCAAACTAATATACATGTTTTTATTTTATGTTTGTCTGTAAGGATGTATTCAATGATGGAATAATAATGTAGAATGTTAGGAAGGACAAGTTTTTTTGTTTTGTTTTGTTTAAATAATTTAAACAGCTCTTTAAAGCTGCTCTTCCAATTTTTTTGGTAAAAAATAATAATAGTTATTCTTTCTATGTTTCAGGTATATATTGTGTCTTTTATCTAGCTGCTTTCAAATATTTTTCTGTATGATTGGTATTCAGTAATTTTTT
This sequence comes from Colobus angolensis palliatus, assembly GCF_000951035.1. NCBI lineage: Eukaryota > Metazoa > Chordata > Mammalia > Primates > Cercopithecidae > Colobus > Colobus angolensis. The sequence goes on from NW_012117777.1 coordinate 1,269,081, forward strand.
TGCCATAGTATTTCTAGTTATTTTTGTTGTTGCTGATCCTTCTTGACGTTTGCTGAGCATTGTGCATATGAAAACAGAGGCATTTGAGAAAATTTTAGCACATTTCAATCTCTATTTTAACAAATACTCCCTTGCTGCATCCTTAATCTCATCTCCTTCTGGGATTCCTTTTAGATGTATGTCAAATTACTTAATATTCTCTTCATATTCTCTGTATCTGAGTGTCTTCATATCTTTTTCTCTTTCATCAGTTTTTAAAATTGAATAATTTTTTGAGGTCAGTCACAGGAATGCTTGTTGATTTTCACTGATTTTTAAAATCTTTTTTATTTGTATAAATGGTATAAATGTATGGGGTAAGAGCATAATTTTTATATTCATAGATTGCTTAATAGTGAAGTCACGGCTCTTAGGGTATCCATCACCTAAATAAAATACATTGTACATGTTAAGGAATTTCTTATCATCTACCCCACTTCTACCTTCTCACCCTTCTGAGTCTTCACTGTCTAATATTCCACACCCTATGTCCATGTGTATACATTATTTAGGTCTCACTTATAGGTGAGGACTTGCAGTATTTGTCTTTCTGTAACAGACTTGTCTAACTAAAGATATTGGCCTCCAGCTTCATTCATGTCACTCCAAAATACATGATTTCATTCATTTTTTATTGCTGATTAGTATTCCAGGGAATACTTTGGAATACATTTTCAGGTTCACTGAATCTTCGACCTACTCAAATATGCTGTTAAAACCATAGAGTGATTTTTTTTAAACAGGGTAGTAAAATAAGTTTAATACAATCATAAGTAAAATATCAACAGTAGTTATCTATAGTTCAAGTGTTTTGACTTCTTCCCCCCTATTTTCTGAAATTTTGACTATAAATTTGTTTAATCTTATACCCTTAAAAATAGTTAAATACATCAAGGCAATCAAATCATACTGAAGGAATCATAATGAAATGTAACAGTTCCCTATTCCAACATTTCTGACCCAAATCCAACTCCCAAGAGGAAACCAATATTATTGACCCAGCCATCCCATTAGTAGGTATATACCCAAAGGATTATAAATCATGCTGCTATAAAGACACATGCATACAGTGAATTTTTAATTTGATTTTGTTTTAGAATTTTTATTTTCTTATAATTTTATTTTATCTGCTAAACTTCCCCAAATAATTACTCATTAAGACTGTACTTACTTTAATTTTTAAATATTTTTAAGTTTAACTTTTTAACCATTTTACATTCACAACATTGAGAAATCATTGTCACAATCTAAGTTTAGAGCATTTACATCTCCATAAAAGAAACCCCATATTCACTGTCAATTACACTCCATTATTTAACACTACCTCACAGGCAACCACTAACCTACTTTCTTGTCCATGAATTTGCCTATTCTGTACATTTAACATAAATTTGATTATGTAATATTTGGTCTTATAGTACTGTCTTCTTTCACGTAGCATAACATTTTCAATCCTCATTAATTATAGCAAATATTAACACTTTTTTTGACAAATACTATTCCATTATAATCACATTTCATATTTTATTTAGCTATTCATCAGTTAAGGGACATTTGGGTTGTTTCCACTGTTTGGCTATTATGAATAATACTACTATAAACATTTTTGTACAAGTTTTTGCATGGATATATTTTTGTTCTTTTCTCTTGCATATATACTTAGGAGTGGAATTGCTGGGTGTAATGGTTCCTTATTGCTGCTGTGACTGTGACAAATTTACTTGCTTAAATCAGTGCAAATTTACTTTATTATGGTTTGGTCATAAATTCAAAATGGGTATCACTAGAATAAACGTAAGATGTTAGCAGAGCTGTATTGGGTGCTCTGGATATTCTAGCAGAGATTCCATTACCCTTGCTTTTTCTAGGTTTTGGAGACCACCTGTATTACTAAGCTTGTGCTTTCTTTTTCCATGTTCAAAACCAGTTGAGTAACATACTTAAATCTCTCTCTGACACTTTTGCTTCCTTACTTTATTTATAAGAACACTTGAGACTACATTATGCCTACTCAGATAATCACCTCATCGTAAATTCGTTAACTAAATCATAACTGCAGAGTCCCGTTTGCCATGCAGATTATGGAGATTAGAACATGTATATGTTTGGAGGAGGACACATTATTCTCCCTGCCTAACTGGGTCATATGGTAACTCTGTATCTAACTTTTCAGGAACTGCCTGTTTTTTTAAAGTAGCTTCTTCATTTCACATTCTCACCTGTAATTTATGAGGTTTCTAATTTCTCCACATTGTTACCAACACTCATTTATTGTCTGTCTCTGATAATACTCATCCTAGTGGGTTTGTATCACTTCTCGGCCTTTTGGCCAAGATCAAGTCTAGTAGGTGTGAAGTGGTTTATTATTGTAAATTTGTAAATTTGATTGGAATTTTACTTTTCTGCTTTTTTTTTTTTTTTTTTTTTTTGAGAGGGAGTCTCGCTCTGTTGCCCAGGCTCGAGTGCAGTGGCGTGATCTTCGCTCACTGCAACGTCCGCCACCTGGGTTCAAGTGATTCTCCTACCTCAGCCTCCCGAGTAGCTGGAACTGCAGATGAGTGCCACCAAGCCTGGCTAATTTTTTGTATTTTCAGTAGAGACATGTTTCACAATGTTAGCCAGGGTTGTCTCCATCTCCTGACCTCATGTTCCACCCACCTCAGCCTCCCAAAGTGCTGGGATTACAGGAGTGAGTCACCGAGCCCGGCTTGATTTGCATTTTTCTAATGGCTAAGGTTGTTGGCGCCCATTAATGTGCTTAATAGTCTTCTGTATATCTTCTATGAAGGAATATATATTCATATCTTTTGTTTATGTTTTAATCAGTTTATCTTTTTATTGAATTGTAACAATGATTTATATTTTGTGAATATAAGCACCTTGTCAGATACATGATTTGCAAATAATTATCCCATTATGTGGTTTTTATTTTCACTTACTTAATGGTGTTGTTTCCAGCACAAGTATCGTTAATTTCTAGGAAATCCAGTATACCTGATTCCTTTTGTTACTTGTGCTGTTTGTGTAGTACCTAAGAAACCATTGCCTAACTCAAATTCACAAAAATTTATTACTATATTCCCTTGAATTTCTTGAACCTATTTTTTTAGTTAATAGAAAATATTTACAATAATTACTTTAACATGTTTACCCTTTAAATGCAATAATTTGTCATTTTGAATAAATGACAATTGACTTTTTAAAATATTATAGGTCATATATTTTTTCTGTTTGTTGATTGTGCCCTAACTCTATAATCAGTGTATTACAGAGACCATTGCTTCTCTTAGCTTCCTGTGAAGATTTTTGTTTTAGCCTGTTAATCTTTTACTGTTTACTTTCCACTTTTGCTTTGTTAAGGATCTCTGGAAAACTCAAAGAATTTTCAAGACCTTCTAACTTGTAAGTACAAAACATCCAATCCCTGGTTCCTCTTTGGTACTTAACAGGGTTTGATTTTTAGGCTTCTGAAGGCTAGTGCAGAATAAACTTTACTCATTTTTTTCTTTTTTCTTTTTTTTGACGGAGTCTCGCTCTGTCACCCAGGCAGGAATACAGTGGCGCCATCTCGGCTCACTGCAAGCTCCGCCTCCCAGGTTCACACCATTCTTCTGCCTCAGCCTCCGCTGGCCTGGAATAAACTTTATTCTACAAAATAATCTTCATTCCTAAAGCTCAGCTTTTCTGTCTCAGATAAATGCCTGAGGCATTAATGAGAAGCCAAGTATGTCTCTTCACGTTAACTGTGCTGGTTCTCCACTGCCCCCACTACTGTTTGGCATCTTAATGTCTCTGTTCCATTTTCAACTCTGTAGTAGTTGATTTTTGGAACACTTTGTGTAAACTCATTCTGCATGCTTGCAGCCCATCCGTAATCCAGGGAATTTTAGGAGAGCTTCACACGTCTGGCACCTTCACATCTCTGGCACCTCTCCATGTACCTCACCTCTTTGCTGCTGTGTCCAATTCTTTCTGGTGCTTCAAATTCTGAATTCTTCCCCCTAAGCTCAACACAAATGCTCTGTTCTCCTTAGATTTCAACTTTCTGTACCATCATTGAAAAATTCTGCCCAGCCAGATAATAAGGGCAATTATGGAGATCACTCAAAGTTTCCTTCCTCTAGAAAAAGTAGTATTCTAATGCCTCTTGTCCAATGTCAGGAAACTTTTTTGCCTCATATATTTTGCCCAGGATTATGGTCACTTATAAGTAGAGGGCTAGTCCATTATCAATCATTTCATCATAGCTAGAAGTCAGACAGAAACTTTTGACAAATAGTATCAATGATACTCATCCCAACATTTCTCAGTGTTGGAAATTCTATAACCTTTATAAAGATACATGTATGGTAATGTATACTGACTTAAATTTCATTGTTTGGTGTATTTAGGGAAATAGTTTCATGGCAATGTTCACAGTGAACGCAGTGGAACATTTTCAGTGGAAAAAAAGTTTTCAAATCTAAGTTAAAATATAACCCTATATGCTATAAAATATAAGATAGCTAAATCTGTGTTTGTTAAAGTAATGAGAAATAATTCACCACTGATCTGCTGGACCATAGCAAATCTCTTCCAAAATAAGTTTTAAATATATCCCAATTCATTAAATTGGAGCAGGAGGATAGGGAATAAATGCTTTGTGGAATACAGAATGATGTAATAATTATGTTTCCCAGAAAGGGATTGTACTATGAATTCTTCAGTTTGGCCCCTTCCTCGGTTAACAGGTGTTAGAACCTTTATATGTCAGTTTATGTGGATTCATAATATTCCTTTGAAAAGCTTCATAAAACTCTGTTGTATAAATACACAATAAAATTTTATCTAATTCTTTTTTGATGGATATTAAGACTACATCCATATTTTCACTATTATAGTTTTCTCAAAAATAAGATATTCTTATTATCTAACAATAAATTAAGTGTTCAATTCAATTATCTAGCAATAAATTAGAGTGACTGCTTCTATGGGCTAAAAGCAATTGTCATTTTATGTTTCTCATCTGTCCACTCTTTTAAAGAAGGAAAAATGACTATCATTTTATATCATATTGCTTTAATTATTTCTAGTTTTGACGAAGTTTTTAAATGTTTAATACCTACATGGATTTCTTTGTTAATATGTTTTTTAATATTTTTCTGCTGAGTTATTGTATTTTCTCTGTTAGTATATTCTCAATTTATTACTTACTGTCTAACTTTAGTAATGTTTTTTTAATTAACCAAAACTTAAGTATCTTCATGTATAAAATGAAAAAATGATAGATTTTTGAACACATTAGTATTATAACTAAATTAGATAGCAAACATTTAGCAAATGTTACCCATTCTTTTTTTTTTTTTGAAACGGAGTCTTGCACTGTTGCGCAGGCTAGAGTGCAGTGGTGCGATCTTGGCTCACTGCAAGCTCCGCCTCCTGGGTTCACGCCATTCTCTTGCCTCAGCCTCTGGAGTAGCTGGGACTACCGCCACCACGCCCGGCTAATTTTTTGTACTTTTAGTAGAGACAGGGTTTCACCGTGTTAGCCAGGATGGTCTCGATTTCCTGACCTCGTGATCCGCGCACCTTGGCCTCCCGGAGTGTTAGGATTACAGGCGTGAGCCACCGCGCTGGGCCATGTTACCCATTCTTAAACTTTTTAGGAAAGACTCTTGGTACGTTGTGAATGTTAATGGTTGGTCATTAACATATATGGCAAAAATTTTCTTTTTTTGCTTTTTATTCCTCCACTTGTAAGCCTTAAATACGTTTTAATTTGTTTATATACAACTTTATTCACCTTTCCTTAAGGATTTCTGATTTTATGCTATTTTTTTGAAAAATTTCAATTCTAATCTCAAAAATATATTTAACCATGTTTTCTTCTAATTCATCATTCATGTTTTACATTTAACTATTTGATACACATGGATGTCACTTTTTACATGACATATATGTGTGTAAGGACAAAGTTAACTCTCTGACTAATTTTTTTTACTTCAGTTCAACTAGTTGCTCAAAGCCTGGATTTTCATTAATTTTAACTTATATGTATACACACATATATATATACACACATAAATATATACACATATATACACACACACACACACACACACTATATATATATTTATGGTTTGCTTTTCTTATACCAGGAAATAACATATATATATACACACATATATAATTACTCTGAATGTATAACATACACTAGTATTTATACAACTACTTCCCCATTATCATTTATTTTAGAATTTTATTGGCTATGTCCACTCGTGGGTTTATCTAAATAAAGTTTAAAATTATTTTCTTAAGGTCCAAAAAACATTTAAAATTTTTCCTTTCAGTTGCATTAAATTGATGGATTTAGAAGAACAAATATATTTATATTATTGAGTTATCTGATATGAGAAAAACTTATGTCTTTCACTTTTTATGAATTTTTCATGTGCGTAACTCAGCAGTATTTAATATTCTCTTTATATATGTCATAAATATTTCTTCTACATTTTTCCTAGGTATTTTACTGTTTTGTTTGTAAAATTAATATGGTCTTTAAAATCATAGCAATAAACTTACTATCATCTGTCTCTAGAAAAAATATTGAATTTTGTATTATTTTCAACTAGTCCCAAGATATTTTTTACATTTTCTTACAGTTTTCTCACTACCATTCTTAAAGTTTCCAAATATACAATTAGTCTACTTGTTATAATATTATATTCTACTGTCTATTTATTCCTTTGTTAGAGAGTAAAATAAATTTAATTGCATGCTATTAAGTGAGTAGTGTGGCATAGACGTTTGAATTAATCAAATGCCATGTCAACATCAAACCTACAATCATGTGTTATTATCTTTGGCCTATAAGTTTGATATGTTCCATTAATAGATTTTCCAATATTGACACTGTTTTACAGTCTTTGAAGTGACACCTGCTTTTCCCTTCATTGCTACATATTGACACATTTATTCTTTAAGTTCTTACTTCTGTAGTGATGATCTCTTATTTTGCATGTGCAGAGAGGTTCATATCTGAAGGATTCTCTCAAGTTTTTGAGAAATACCAATGTATAGTAATCGTTAGTAGTTTACATTTAGAGCCCTCATTCTCATTTTTTCAGAAGTCAATTTTTTCCCCTTTACTTTAGAATTCTGTGTGTATATATTTTTGCTCTGTTCTCTGTCTAGCTATGGATGTTTCTATTAGAATTAGTTGAAAGGCTGGGTTTTGACTGTTTAGCATCTGTTCAATATGTCTTTTGCTTGGACGGCAAGGAGTGTGAGGAAATAAGCTGCAGCACCCAACGTCTTGATGTGAGTATTTTGCCATAAAATATGATAAATCCTTTGCCCCTGTCTCCCCTCACCATCTGATAGTTTCTTCTTGGTTGGAAACCTAATGTTGAGGGTGGAAGTGAACACATATTGCAGAGAGATCTTTTGTTTGGTTGTTTGTTGTGTATCTAACTCTGCTAGTTATCTCTGAAAAACTGAGTTAAATGTATGTTTCGACCTCTCTCCTATCTGCTTTGACTAGCATAATTTGGACAGCTGGTTGTGCCGGAAAACAAACAAAAAAGGAATCAAGAAGATGAATGTGCCACCACTGGGGTAAGAAAGGAAGGTAGATGACCTAACATAATCTAATTAGGTGCTTGTCAACTGAACCTCTGTATATCCTGGAAATTATTTAGTAAACCTGATACTATATAGGATCACTGATAGTGATTATCTAATTAAATTGTGTGGGACTGTGTGTTCATCGCCATTTCCCTCTGTCCTAGAATCTACAAACCTCACAGAGATGGCTGGTTCTCTCCAGAGTTAAGATGACATTTTCTTTTCTAAAAACAGCAAAACTCATCTAATACAAATCTTAAGTGGCAAAACATTTTTACTGTTTTTCTTAAAGGATAATGGCATTTTTACTCTTTTCCATATATCACTATATGTCTCTTAATTTTTTCTGATTTTTTTCTTTACATTATAGAGCACTTCTTTGGAAATTATGCTTCTTTTCTCTAAATCTTTTTCTTTTCTCTGGCACATTTCTAACAAGAGCCTTGTTACAATGGGAATGGAATAGATGAAGAAATTAACATGGCCATGATCGGGGCTTCAGGGATGTTCAGGATCCAATGAAAATGTAAATAAAAAGAGAGAAGTAGGAAAGTGGAAATGTGAGAGAGCAACTGAAGACTTCCAAAATTTGTAGAAGGATTGCCTTGCAGATATCTCAGCTGTGTATTTAAAAGGAAAAATATTTATTGAGCCCTTATTTTGTGCCAGGAATAACACCAATCACTCATTTTACACTTATTTTACAATTTTCAATGTTCTTCTTCTTCCTTTTTTTTTTTTTGGAGTGACGGAGTCTTGCTCTGTCACTGAGGCAGTCTTGCTCTGCCTCCTGGGTTCAAGCAATTCTCCTGAATCATTTTCACAAGTAGCTGGAATTACAGGTGCATGCTACCACACCCAGTTATTTTTTGTAATTTTCGTATAGACAGGGTTTCACCATGTTGACCTGGCTGTTCTTGAACTCCTGACTTCAAGTTATCCATCTGCCTCAGCCTCCCAAAGTGCTGGAATTATAGGTGTGAGCCACAGCACCTGGCCTCATTTTGCAGTTTGTTAGTAGGCTGATTGAAGATGCAGGATTAATTGAGTTAAGCCTTTCTCAATAGCCTGAAGTTTTATATATGCCAATAGACAATGCAGTTAAGCCAAATATAAGCTAAAAAATATTAATCCAACCATCCATTCATGCAATAATCAAATATTTATTGAGCACCTCTAAGTAGCACTCATAGAATTTACCTATATTGGAGAATAAACAGACATTGTTTCTATCTTCAAAAAGCCTATAGTCTAGGGAGGGACAGTGAAATGTAAGCTTACAAGTAAGGTTATAATTACAAGTTATGTAACTCTGGAGAAAGAAAGTGTGAGTGTCTAGTTGCTTTGAATAATACTGAAAGAAAGACATTATTCTAGGTGAATGTACATCACTATAGTCATGTTGATTAAAGGGATTAAGGACAAGATTCACAGACCTCTAGTGACAACCAAAGGGACGGATTCGATTATGAAAATTATCTATAAATTAAGAAGTCCACCACCAAAAATAATGAAAAGAAACACAACAATATGTTAAAATTTTGGGATGTGCTTGGTTAAACTAATTCTGTAGTTAGAAATTTAAGATTTTGTTATTTCATAACTTCTTTAATATAATTCCTCTGAGTAGTTATAAGGCTGGTGGAATTCAAAATATTATAGCAAGTTCAAGTACTAAACAATACTGCAACATATTCTTTATGACGAAAGAAAGCACTAAGGAGAAATAAAATTGCTCCATGAATAACCCAAATATGCGGCCCAAATGTGCGGCAGAAAAAAAGACCTAACCTTTTCCAGTGCTTTAGGTAATAGAATATCCCTGTAGTACCAGTGGAAATGGGAATCAGTGAGTGCCACAACATTTCAGTGACAGGTACAAGAGTATATATTATTTATATTAATTTCAGCCATCACAAAAGAACCATGTTAAGCATATGAGCATCTTTTATTCACCAGATGTCTGGCAAGAGACCAAAACTGATGTGTCTTATTTTAAAAATAAAACTATGAGGCTATTTTTACTAATTAGTCTAATTAGCTGATTTTCAATAGAGGAAGAAGATGTAGACCATTTGGTCAGGTCACAAATAAGTGTTTCCTAAACTTTCTCATTCCACAACTGACACATAGATGCCCTCAATAAATGTACAGGAATAAAAGAGAGAAAGAAAATACAATAAGATGAATAGGAAGATATAGTAGGAAGGAAATGTCAAGTATTTGGAGAACCTAAGGCGTTATTATTATTGCTAAGAAACAGAGGTATGACTGTGACCAAGAGGGAGGAAAGGAAGGAAAAATATTCTAAGAGCCAATTCCATATCTTTAATTATCAGGTTCATAAATAACCCAAAGTGATAATTGCATTTAGGTGTATGTAGTGTATGTGTTATGTTAATAGTATTGGAAACAAAAGATACATACAACTTAAAAAATAAAAATGTTGGAAAATACAGAAAATTATGAATAAAATGAATGTTGAATGCAGATATAGTTATATAGCACATGACAACCTTCCAAGGAATCTCTCTCAATATCAGAAGCATATTGACAAAATATTCATGTAACATAAAGAATATGTCTTTATTTTTCTTACTTTTAGACAGCACTAAATTTGTGGCAAGGACATTCATGGAAATATAGCACGACTAGATGTCTTAGTGAAGTTTCTGAATGTTTAAACATTTAAGATTGTGGCCTCCTTAGTATGAGAGCCAGATTCATTCTGGCAGTTGACAGTTTGTTGGCAGTTTACACTTCGTGAGTGCACCTGACTCTGTCAGTCTGTTTCCATGAGCTACCTACCTGTCACATTGTACGTGGCCTTTCTTCCACATTCACAAAGGTTGTCTTTTTTGTATTCTATTCTTCATGAACATTTCAAGTGCCTGCGTGTGAAAGGCCACGTAATCAGTCTTTGTGATGACACCAGGTCTCTACTGTTAATATCAAGACATCTTAAATGTAATACTAAGAAAAAACAGACTAGTCCAGAATGTTTCTGTAAGTTATAGCGTAGTGCTGAATGGACATTGAAAATCAGGCACATGGTTGAAAGTTGTGGTTTTTACCTTTTCCGTAAGAATCTATTCTTCCATAATAAAAGTGACAAAGAAAAAAAAGATGTAAATATACGTGGAGAAACAATTATTTATAATTCTAGAGTTGGATTTATTGTTATTAACTCTCCCAAGCAAACTGTGAAAGTGCATTTTTTTTTTAATCCAGAGAACTGTTATATGATTAAAACAGTGAAACAGATGGAGAATTCTGAAATCCTTGTGATAGCATTACTAGGAAAGTTGGACATAGCTTTGGTAACTCCAAATACAGGCTATATTATGAAGACTGGCACAACACCATGTGAGAAAAGGCTCAAAGAAGAAAGATAAGTCATCAGAAAGCCCTTGGGTCACTACAGAGAAGAAATCTTTTTCCTCTACAACACAGCCTACAAATACACAAAAGCAGTTGCAGACTGTAGATGGCACCTTGACTAGTTGAAGAATAGAAAGTATTGGCATTACTTTTCTTTTCTTTCTTTCTTTCTTTTTTTTTTTTTTTTTTTTTTGGCAGAGTCTCACTCTGTCACCAGGCTGGAGTGCAGTGCCATGATCTTGGCTCACTGCAACCTCTGCCTCCTGGGTTCAAGCAATCCTCCTGCCTCAGCCTCTTGAGTAGCTGTGACAACAGGTGCACGCCACCATGTCCAACTAATTTTTGTATTTTTAGTAGAGGCAGGCTTTCATCATATTGGCCAGGGTGGTCCCGATCTCCTGACCTCATGATCCACCTGCCTCAGCCTCCCAAAGTGCTAGGTTTACAGGCGTGAGCCACCACGCTCAGCTTTCCATTACTTTTCATGGCAAAAACTGCAGTTACTTTTGCACCAACCTAATAAATGCAGGCATCAAAAATAATGATACATATTGTACCACAAAAAAGCTGGGAGGTGTAGCAAGGGTAAAGAAGGGAGGTTTAACCTCAAAATTAACCTCTTACCTAATTAATCTTGCATGAATAGAATTCCTTACTCTTGGTAAACCTAATAGAAATTCTGCTCTGAAGGCTTTTAAAGTGCCTTCCCTAGCATATAATTGGAGGAGTGTGAATAGATATATGATTTTCATTTCACCAACATGTAGATTAGTAAGGTTCTTCTTTCTTTTGAATAGAAGTGTTTCTACAGAAGTTAAGGTTGTTAGTTAAAAACACATAAAGATATTTTTAGTACTCTTGAGGAACTCATAAAAAGTTAAAATTAAAACAAAAAGATGTATGTCTCAAAATAAATGCTTAACAAGCCTTTTTGTTTGTTTGTTTTTTGTTTTGTTTTGTTTTTTGAGACAGTGTCTCTCCTTGTTGCTCATGCTGGAGTGCAGTGGCGCCAACACGGCTCACTGCAACGTTGGCCTTCCAGCTCAAGTGATCCTTTCACTTCAGCCTCCTGAGTAGTTAGGACCACAGGCATGCACCACCATTTCCAGCTCATTACTATTAGTAGTAGTAGTAGTGGAGACTAGTTCTTGCTGTGCTGCCTAGGCTATTCTCAAACACCTACCTCAAGCGATCCTCCTGCCTTGGGCTCCCAAAGTGCTGGGATTATAGATGTGAGCCACCATGTCCGACCCACAAGTCATTGTTTAAAAAGTAAATGGTCAGAGCTCTTAATCAAAAGTTAACATTAATATTGGAGGAGTACTTGAGCATTCAACAGACCAGCTAATACTTATTTGGTAATATCAAGTGACTGCTGTGTGTCAACTACGTGCCAGGTGTGAAAAGGTTTACTTCTATGAGAATTATTTTTTAATACTGAAATACATTAAATTATTATTAAGATTAGAAATATTTTACTCTAAGAAGATAATTGAAAAATAGAAATTGTAGTTTTTTACTAACTGAATTATTAGTTTGCAGTTAAGCATTAAAAATAAAATTGATAAAGATTCTACCAATAGATCATTTATTACTGTCAAGGGTGATATTATCAAAAATGAAATTGAGGATTCTCAAAAAATGATAAAACAATGTACCAAGAAGTAGTTTATTGTAAAATTGAAAGCTATACTAAGAGAAGAGCTAAATTAGTTTCAACACAAAAAGATTATACACAAAAAGCCACTCATTTAAAAAATAAGTCTGAAAATTACTTCAAGTAGGCAATAAAAACGGTACAAACTGCCTGCTAAATTTTATTATAATTAAGAAAGAATATAAAATGAAAAAGTTACGAATCCAAGCGCAAATCACAATATGTCAATTATTTAAATGTGAAGGATGGCAAGGAGATTGAAATCTTTCTAGACCTCTATCATTAACAAAACATTGAATATATTCATTTGAAAACCGTTTATCAGAGAGGGGGCTTAGAATACATACACTTTGATGATTCTGATAGAGTATTCTGTAGTATCAGAACAGTTCAGAAGTTTTGCCCTTGTTTGTTTTTTCATATATCCATTTTCTCAAGGACTTCTTAATAGTACAGACAGAATACAAAATGCTATTTCCACAAACAGAACCTACTATAATATGAACATAACTACAGTTATGTTCTGTATATATATACAGTTATATAACAACTGTAGTTATGTTCATATTATATATGACAGGTAGGTAGAAAATGGAGGAAATGAAGGAGTACAAAAAATAAGACAAAGGAAAAACATAGGGGAAATGTAACCAAGATTGGGGATTTTAAACTCTCTGTAGCCAGGAACATTTGCCGAGATTTTAAGTAAACTGTAACTACATATTTTTAGTAAACTACAGAGTAACCATCACAATGTCAGGGGCTGTTCCGTTGCTTACTGAAGGAGTACCACAAAATATCTTTTGTTTGTTTGGTTTTTGTTCTGTTTTTTGAGATAGGGTCTTGCTCTGTCACCCAGGCTGGAGTACAGTAGCATGCTCATCACTCACTGCAGTCTTGATTTCCTGGGTTTAGGTGATTCTCCTGCCTTGGCCTCCAATATAGCTAGGTTTACCAATGTGCCACCACACCTCTCTTTCTTTCTTTCTTTCTTTTTGTTTTAATTTTTTGTAGCTACCGGGTCTTCACAAAAGTTGCCCAGGGTGTCTGGAACTCCTGACCTTAAGCAATCTTCCTGTCTCGTGTGCTGAAAGCATTGGGATTACAGGCTTGAAACACCATGCCCAGCCCACAAAATGTCTTCTAATAAATTCTTAGAAGGGAGCAGATCTGAGAAACACAATTGGAAGGTCCCTTGGTTCCTAAATGACCTCGGATTTCACATTCAGCTTCTCAGAAAAGCAGAAATCCTTGCCATGATCTTTATAAATTATCGTTTAGTTTCTGTTTAAAGTAATTACTCATTCAGCTATATATGAAAAGATTGGAAATTTTAGTTACTGACATTTTAGCAAGTTAAGCCTTATTTTGACTAAAAATATATCTTAATGTGACTTTTCATCCTTGTTTTATTTTGAGTTAAAAAATCTTATTACCCTCACATGACATCCTTGAAATACATGGAAATGTGTCCTTTCCAAACTTAATATCTTTGATTATTTTCTAGTTTTTCAGTGGATTATTTTTGAATTCAGCTCAGATAACATATTGAATTGCCATACACAAAGAACATCACATTTTAAATTACATGCATCATTTGTATAAACTGAAGATGAAATTATAGAAACAAATTCAAAATGGTATTATACTCTTCCTTTCAGCTATTATGAACCAGTTTTATTAAATCAATCTTTTTCTAAGAAAAAGTAAAAATTCAGAATGTATGTCTCTTTCTCTGTGTGTGTTTGTGTATACAGATATATGTTAGCATATATGAGGGTGATCAGATGCATGCGTGTGTTTGTGTACACAGATGTGTGTTAGTATAAACACACACACACATAAATATATATACTTATACATACATACACACAAATCTATATAAAAGCAAAGAGGATTTAAAGGACAAGATGACCATGAAGAGAGAAAAGAAACACAGCTAGCATAGGAGCCTGTTGGTGATTATAAAAATGCCCCTCTGAAATTTTTTGCTAAAGGGAGAATAACTGATCATTCTACCTTCTGCTTTTATCAATTTATCATGGCGTTTATGCTGAAGACACTTTTATAGTAGGCCACTTTCAGTCAATTACTTAGCATGGCAGAGATATTAATTCAGATCAATTACTGGAAATCTTGAGGACTCCTCATCAGCCTACACGAAATATTTTTATAACTGTGGTATAGCCTGAGCTCCTTCCTACAAAGCTCTCCATCCTTCCCTTTCTTTTTCACAGGAGCTAGATCCAAAGGATCCCTCCACCTTCTTCAGTACCCACCCCCTTGCTTTGCAAACATTCTAGCCAATGTATTGGTTCAATGCCTAATCTTGTCTTTTTGTCTGATTCTTGGATGATCCAAACTAAGAACCCCATATTCAATGCCATTTCTCCTCAATTTGTAAGTGAAGGCTTGGAGATTAATTACAGCTTTCACCGGTCTCCCAGGGCTAGAAAGAAAAAAAAAAAAAAAGGTTTGTTACTTGGGTAAATTGTGTGTCACTGGAGTTTGGTGTACAAATAATTGTATCACCCAATTAATGAGCACAGTACCCTAAGAGTTAGTTTTTCAACCCTTGCCCTCTTTTCTTTCTCCCCACTCTAAAAGTCCCCAGTTTCTATCATTGCCAGCTTTATATCCACAGTGCCCAGTGATTAGCTCCCACTTATAAGTGAAAACATGCTGTGTTTGATTTTCTGTTTCTGTGTTAACTCATTTAAGGTAATGGCCTCTAGCTACATCTATGTTGCTGCAAAGAATATGGTTTTGTGTTTTTTATGGCTGCATAGTATTCCATGGTGTATATGTACCACAGTTTCTTTACCCAGTCCACCACTGATGGGCAAGTACCTTGATTCTGTGGCTTTGTTATTGTAAATAGTGCTTTGATGAACATATGCGTGCAGGTATCTTTATGGTAGAACTGTTTATATTCCTTTGGGTATATATCTGGTAATAAGATTGCTGGATCAAATGGCAGTTCTAAGTTCTTTGAGAAATCTCAAAACTGCTTTCCACAGTGACTGAACAAATTTACATTCCCAACAGAAGTGTTTAAGTGTTCCCTTGTTTTCACAACCTCACCAGCATCACTATTTTTTGACATTTTGATAATAGCCATTTCGACTGATGTGAAACCTCATCATTAATATCTAATGACTACTGATGTTGAGCATGTTATGTGCTTTTTGGCTGCTCATATGTCTTCTTTTGAGGTATCTGTTCATGTCTTTGCCCATTTTTAATGGGGTTGTTTTTTGTTTGTTTATTTGTTCAAGTACCTTATAGATTTTGCACATTAGACCTCTGTCAGATGCACAGTTTGCAAATATTTTCTACTATTCTGTAGGTTGTATGTTCACTCTGATGACAGTTTTTTTGCTGTGCAGAGACTCTTTAGTTTAATTAGAGTCTGCTTATAAACTTTTGGTTTTGGTGAAATTGCCTTTGAAGTCTTCATCATGAAATCTTTGTGAGGTCCTATGTCCAGGATAGCAATTACTAGGTTTTCTTCTAGGGTTACTATAACTTTAGATTTTTCATTTTATCTTTAATTCATCTTCA
This sequence comes from Colobus angolensis palliatus, assembly GCF_000951035.1. Taxonomy (NCBI): domain Eukaryota; kingdom Metazoa; phylum Chordata; class Mammalia; order Primates; family Cercopithecidae; genus Colobus; species Colobus angolensis. The sequence continues at coordinate 1,285,327 of NW_012117777.1, forward strand.
GCTGATTTTTCATATGATGAAAGGAAGGAGTTCAGTTTCAATCTTCTACATATGGCCAGCCAGTTATCCCAGCACCATTTATCAAATAGGGAGTCTTTTCTCCATTGCTTGTGATTGTCAACTTTGTCAAAGATCACACGATTGTAGGTATGCTTATATATTTCTGGATTCTCTAATCCATTCCATAAAAGTTGGAAGAAAAATATTTTTTTGAAATTGTGAAAACTACACTCCTCATTTAAGGATATTTTAAAAAGGTATGAGTACACATAAATATATGCCAAAAAAACAACTAAAATAGAAATTTCTATCAATTTCTCAAAAGAAATGGTCAGCTATTCTTATTTATTTACGAATTTACCATGGATAAACATTTTATGAAATGACACTACTTCTACTTGATGATAAAGTATAAAGAAAAAAAATTTCTTTATATCTACAGCGTATGAAACCAAAATCTTTAAAACATGGATGAATTTGTGTTTTTGTTTAAATACTCATTTTTCCTCTTTATTAAACCTTATAAGAAATACCTTTGTCAAATTCTACTATAAATTAATTCCTGATAACTCTCATGGATGAATCTCTGTTCTCATATTTGAATCGTTTCTGATTGTATTTTCTTTGTGATGAATGTGTTGATATAAATACTAGGACTCTATAGTGGATACAATTTCAAAATTGAAAAATTTTAAAAGTTTGAAAGTGTATAATTGGAGTTACAGAATTGTAAGTGAAAGAAATGCAGCATATACAATATTTAAAACAATAATAACATATTTTCTAAAATCAATTAAAACATTTAGTGATAGGAAAAAAAACTAATATGATACATTTACTTCTTGTATTACCATGTAATGGGAACTTGATATATTCCCACATGTTATATGACTTTTAAAAAACAGAAGAAAAATGTAAAACAACTATTTTCAGACATTGGACTACAGGCAGTGCAAGACTGATTACTGAGAGAAGCAGAACGATGTGAGCCCTGTGATTACTAAGTTGTCCTGTATAGAGCTTTCAGAGCACTTGAACCCAAACAGAGACCAACAGTTTTCCTAAGCTGGGGTGTAAGAGTTTCTATTTTGAAAATGTCAAGAAAGCTACAATTTGTAAGGCAAACAGAAGATAACTACATATAGAAAGAACTCTGGAAATTGACAGAATACATGCATGAGTGGAAAATACCAAAAACAGAAACTTTTTTTCTCAGAGAAAAAAAATCACAAAAGAGGAGATTAAGTAACACCCAAAGTTCACACAGAAATACAAATTGTTTACGTTCCCTACATACATAGAGGAAATACACACCAACGTATGGGACCAACAGTAGAGTGTTCAGAAGGGGATTACTTCTTTAGTAGGGCCAAATTTGCTCTTGAATAAAGGTTGTTTTGAACTTGCCTAAAGAGGTTAAATACAAACCTCAAAAAGATAGGAGTGTTTACAAGTAATTTAACTATATCTCAGAACAACAGCCAAAAATAGTTAAAGGAATGAAAATAATCTACCACAAATAGTGTAAAATAATGTCTGACAAACAATAATTTAAAAAAAAATTAAAGATATGCAACAGAGGAAGATATGACCTGCAATGAGAAGAAATGTCAATGAGAAACATAACTAGAAATGGTACAGATCAAATACTTTAGACATATGGATTTTAAAAATAGCTCTTATAATATATGTGTTTAAGAAGGTAGCAGGACAAAATGAGCACAAGAAAGAGAGAAAAACAAAATGCACTTCTGAAAGTGAAAGATTATAATTTCACATACAAAATTAAACTGGATTAGAATACCACCTGGTCTGACATTGTGGAGAAAAAAAAAAAATGCTGAACTCAAAGTCACAGCATTAGACTCTAAATAAAATAAAATAGATAAAATGACTAAAAATAAATTCAACAAGAGAATGTCAGTAACACCGGTAATGTCAAGTGGTCTAAAATATGATTACCAGAGTCTACAAGGAAAGGTACAAAAAAAAAATTGAAAAATTGTCTAACTTTTTCAAGTTTGATGAAATTATATCACCGACATATCCAAGAAACTCAATGAAACTCAAACAGAAGAAACAGAGAAAAACACATCAAAACACTTTTGGTTTAAGTTATTTGTTACTAATAAACAAAAAATCTTAAGCAAGTAAGAGAAAGAAAATGATACATTATACTCAGATGAATAATAATACAAATTACAATTGATTTATTGTTAGAAACAATTTAAGAAAAAAAGGTTATAGAACAACCTTAAAACTTCAATTTATGTCCAATGAAATTTAATTTTCAAAACAAATGCAAAAAGAAAACGTTCTCTGCCTATAAAAGTTGGGTAAATTCACTACTAACAGGTCGATATAAAAGTAATCTTAAAGAAAGGCCTTCATGCAGAAAAAATAGAACAAATGAAAATATGAATCTAAATCAGAATAAGTAATTCAGAAAATCGTAAAACTATGGTTGCATTTTTTAAACATTTTAAACATTTATAAACTTAGTTAATTATTTTAAAGTAATAACAATTCATCATGGTGTTGGTAGTATATACAGATAGAAAAAAGGCTGGGAGACAGGGAATGAAACTATAATATTCAAAGATTTCTGTAGGAAGGTAAAGTGATATAATACTACTTGGAAGTTGACAAACATATTATTTTATATCCTGGAGTACAAACCAAACCAAGCAAAGAGGCATGAAACATAATTATTAAGTCACAAAAGTAGAGAAATGAAATTATGCAAAATATCAAAAGGAAAAGTACGACAAGAGGAAATAAGAAAGAAGGAAAAATGAGACAAGTTATTACAAAATAACAATTAGTAAATTTAAACCCAATCATGTTAATACTTGCATTAAATATAAGTGGTCTAAATACGTCAATTAAATGGAAGCATTTGCCAGATTGGATGAAAAAGCATATAACCATACACTTTCTAGAACAGAGTTTGTAAAACCATAGCCCATGGTCTGGTTTTTTATAGTACATGAGCTCCACTCTTCCTGCCAATCCAGGTGAGCAGTTACTCCAAATGCCCAGAGACCTGCCTGGTTTTGGAGCAGAGAGGGCACCACTGCACCATAATCTGTGCCTAAGAAAAGTGTGGTTTCTCAGACTGCTGAACCAAGAGAGTAAAGGCTCTGAATTATTGGAGATCTGCCTGAATGTAAAGCAAAATGGTCTCTTCTGCACCAGGATCTCTGCACAGGAAAGGTGAGGCAGCTCAGGCTGCCAGTCAAGGTGAGTGGGTGCTCCAAGTGTCTGACTATTTACCTGTGTGGAACAGGAGGGACCCACTTCACTACAATCTGTGTCCAGGAAGGACAGGTTGGTTCAGGCTGGGTTCAGCAAATGTTCAACCAGGAGAACATTTGCTCAGAATGACCTGGAAATCTGTCTGGTTGTGAAGTGGAGAGGGATCCCCTACACTAGGGTCTCAAAACAGTAAGCATGGGGTGCCTCAGGTTGTTAGTCCATGTGAGTAGTTCTGCTGAATATCTGGAGATCTTCCTGGCCATGGAGTGGAGACAGCCCCACTGCACCAGAATCTATGCCCAGGAAGCATGTTGCAGCTCAGGTTGCTGGTCCAGGTGAGCATGTGTTCCTAGTGCTTGGAGTTCTGCGGGGGGTGGAATAAAGAGTGCCCTACTGTACCACAATCTCAGGGGAGCAGGCTGGGGCACCCAGCAATAACACATGCAAATTAGTTCCAGGTCACCAAGCTGTGCCTGGCTACAAGTCTCGTTGTGCAGGGGAATTGCAGCTGTAGTGGCTCTCTTCCTGCACCAGGCCTGCAACAGGGGAAAGCATAATTCCAGTGTCCACTGCTGAGGCAATTTCTACAATTCTGGCTGTGGAGCCTGCTACTCTATTACAGATCCAGCAGTCCAATTTCTAGCATGATATTAAAAACCTACAGGGCCATGCTGCTGGGTCACCAAAGAATGGGTGACTTTGTATGCACCCAGTTTAATAATGGGGTCCTGTTCTTGGTCCCAGGTCTGGAAAAATGCCTTAAGCTTTCCCCAGTGTCTTTCCCTCTCAATACCTCCAAACCTCTCCCCAAGATAGTTTTGGGGCTGGGAGCAACAAAGTGCTCTCCTTCAATCTGAGTTGCTTGAATCCCTGGTGGAAAAGTGAGTCACAGAGGGAAGTTCCTGCCTCTCTTCATACTTTGTCTTTACTCATTTTTATTAGTAGGATGCCATCACTTGAGTTGTTTTCTTACATTTTCTTCCTGGGATCTGGGATGTACTTCATGATTCTGATGAATTCCCATAGGAGTATAAGATTTATCACATTTTGACAAGTGCAGGTAGTACAATACTTAAAGGAAAAATTAAAGCATCAAATATTTTAAAATTTACTCTTTAAGTTTCACTATAAGAAACAAAGAAGTGAATAACAGACTAAGCTCAAAATAAACATAATAAAAATAAGTAATGAAATCACCGAAGGAATAAATGAGAGATCAGTAAAAGCAAAAGCTGATTCTTCAACAAATCAATATTATTAATAAACTTCTAATCAGACTGATCAGAAAAATACAGAACAAACATAAATTACATTATAAATTATAAACAATAATATAGTTATAATGTGAATAACTTTATACCAATACATTCTACATCATAGATTAAATAAAAATATTTTGAAGGATATAAACTAGCCAGGAGTTAAGAAGATATAGGTAAACTGAATGGCACCATGTCTTGTTACAAAATTGGAATTTTTGTTATAAACCTCCCCCATCAAAAGGCTACTACTACTACCACCACCACCACCACCACCACTACCATAACAACACACACACACACACACACACACAAACTAAAACATACAAAAAGTCTGTGATAGGCCCAAATGACTGCACTGGCAAATTAAAACAAAAATTTAATGAAGAAATTCTAAATCTATATAAAATCTTCCCAAAAATAAAAGGTGAAGAAACACGTTTCAACTTATTCTTATAAATAGGCATTAACCTGTAATCAAATCAGACAAAGGCAATACCAGAGGTAAAAAACAGATTAACATTATTCATGAATATTGATATGCACATTTTATTCAAATGCAAGCAAATGGAACTCAACAATATACAAAAAGTGTAATAGATTTTGATGAAGCAAGGTTTATCCCAGGAATTTTATGTTGATATCCCAAAATCCAATTTTAAATAAGAACCTCAACCTTTATCTTACAATATATACAAAATTGAACTGAAATGGTTTATAAATCTAAATTTAAGAACCAAAAGTCTTAAACTGCCAGGGAAAACATTAGAGAAAATCTTAGCTACTTTAAGTTAGAAAAATAATATTTTTCATAATTTTTTATTGAGAAGTAAAAATTGTGTATATTAATGGTATACAAGATGATATTTTGATATATGTATATACTGTGGCATGACTAAGCTTTTTAACATATGTATTATCTCACCTACTTATTAAAAAAATATTAAGTAGGATGCAAAACATATAGGAAGAAAGGTGCTTAATTGGACTTCATCAAAATTAAAATCTGGTATTCTTCAAAAGATTCAGTTAAGAAAATGAAGTGACAAACCGCAGAATGGGAGAAAATATTTGCAAAACACGTATCTGACAAATAATTTGTATACAAAATACAGATAGTCTTTGACATAAGATGAACCAACTTAAAATTTTTCAGCTTTACGATGATACAAAAACAATACACAGTTAGTAAAAGCTGTAGTTTTGGCTTCCATACAACCATTCTGTTTTTCACTTTCAGTACAGTATTCAATAAATTACATGAGTTATTTGACAGTTTATTACAAAATAAGTTTTGTGTTAGATAATCTTGCCCAACTTTAGGTTAATGTAAATGTTCTCTGCACATTTATAGTAGGCTAGGCTAAGCTATGATGTTGCACGGGTAATGTACTAAATACATTTTTTACTTACCCCAACAAACCAATATAAAAAAAAGACAAGATTTGAAAAGACATATCACTAAAGTTATGGGTTATCTATTAAGCACATGGAAATATATTCAATATAACTAGTCTTTGGGGAAATATGAATTAAAATTATAATGAGATTATACTCATTAAAATTAGAAAGTCTGACTATTCCAAGATACACAAGCAGGCATAGCTACTGGAATCCTCATCCATTTATGGTGGTGTTATAAAATGATACAACCTCTTTGGAAAAAACATTTTGCAGTATCATAAAAAACTAAACATATAACTACTATATAAATTTTGACATTTAGCTACATCCAGCTATTACTCAAGATTATGGAAAAAGCAGTATAAGAATATATGTACACAAGTAATTATATTTCAATGTCATGGGAGCTTTATTTGTAACAGCTTAAACCTGGAAACAACCAAAATCTTCATCACTACAGGAATGAATACATAAAGTTTGATATATTCATTCAATGGATACTACTTAATAATAAAAAGGAACGAAGGAACAAATTATTGATGTTACAACAATATGGATACATTTCAAAGTATTAATGCTGAGTAAAAGAAACAAAAATAATATATGGTTAAATTGAGATATAATGCATCACACATACCTTAGTGTCAAAACTTACAAAATTGTACACTAAGGTATGTGTGATCCATTGTATCTCAACAAAGCTAAAAATAGTTATAAAATTTAATTAGAATAAATACGAAGAAAATCACAACCAGCATATGATAATTAAATGGACAGAGAGAGAGAGAGAGAGAATCTAAACAGCCAAAGAAACAAACACATTATCTTCAAAAGAGCAATAATACAACTGGGAACTCATTTCTTAGTAAAATCAATGGAAGATAAAAAACAAAAATGGCATTTTAGAAGTCATTTTGAATAAAAGTAGCTGCCAATCTAGAATTCTATAACCATTAAAAATATTCCTCAAAAAGGAAGGCAAAAGGAGAGTATCCCAGGAAGATGCTGGCATAGGAAGCACCAGAAATCTGTTGCCACATCTTGACAACAACTACATAATCTGTTTGACACAAACATTTTAGAGCTCTAGAGGCTATTAAAAGGCTTGCAACTTACAGAAAAAAGTCTGAGGAAGGGTAGATTACAATTAATATCTGCCATTTTAGCTTATAGCAGCTACCCACACCCATATCCCAGGGCAGGCAACCATGCACCAGTTTCTAGAGCAGTTTGCAGGCAGCTTGGGGAGCCAGTGTAGGTAATATGAATCTTGTACTACAAAAATTTTAGAACTATGTTCTGATTGCTGCTTGCTGCTTCTCATCTTGGAGGTGTAGACACATAATCTTGCAGTTATTATCACACTGCTTCCCCAACTGTTGCAACCCCACACCCCACCCACCTCCCACCTCCAGCTGAAGCAACTTCCAGGGGATTTAAAGGGCTAGCATTATCCTGCCCTTTGTGATTCTCCTTTTCCCCATTAGCGAGCCAAAGATTTAACGTCTAGGACACTCAAAACACCCACATGTAAGGACTAAGTTAGAAAGTGATGGTGCATGCCCAGGGAAAGGCAAAGGCTTAAAAATACCTGAAAAGAAGATTATAAATCATTCTACTATAAAGCCATGTGCACATGTATGTTTATTACAGCACTACTCACAATAGCAAAGACTTGGAACCAAATACCCAACAATGATAGACTGGATAAAGAAAATGTGGCACACATACACCATGGAATCCTATGAAGCCATAAAAAAGAATGAGTTCATGTCCTTTGCAGGGGCATGGATGAAGCTGGAAACCATCATTCTCAGCAAACTATCATAGGAACAGAAAACCAGACACCACATGTTCTCACTGATAAGTGGGAGTTGAAAAATGAGCACACGTGGATGCAGAGAGGGGAATATTACACACTGGGGCCTGTCATGGAGTAAGGGGCTAGGAGGGTATTGCATTAGGAGAAATACCTAATGTAGATGATGGGTTGATGAGTGCAGTAAATCACCATGGCACATGTATACCTATGTAACAAACCTGCACGTTCTCCATATGTATCCCAGAACTTAAAGTATAATTTTAAAAAAATACCTGAGAAGACCTTATGTTTATACCTCAAACAGGTCCCCAGCACAGGCACAACCTGTACCAATCAAAAACAAAAAGAAAAATCAGCAAACTCTGGGCAAGAAGGAGAGTATGATTTCCACAATTACTATATTATCAGATTCAAGTGTCCAATTTCAACAACAACAGCAAAAAAATAAAATTTAGAAGATGCATGAAGAAACAGGAAAGTGTGGCTCATTTAAAGGAAAAAAAAAATAAACCAACAGAAACTTTTCCTAAGAAAGACCATGTGGTGGACTTTTAGACAAATACTATTATACAAAACTACTGTCTTAAAGATGCTTGAAGAACTAAAGGACCTTGTGGAGAAACTCAGGAAAACAATGTATGAACAAAATGTAAATATAAATAAAGAAATAAGAAACTTAAAAAGCAACCAAAAATTTCTGGAGCTGAAAAGTTCAATAACTGAAATTCCCAAAGGAATTCAAAGGCATATTTAGGCAGACAGAAAAATTAGTGAACTTGAATATAAGACAATTGAAATTAAAGAGTATAAAGAACAAAAATGATTGAAGAAAAGTGAACAGAATCTAAGTTGCCTATAGGACACCATCAAGCAGACCGACATACACATTCTGGAATTCCCAGAAGGAAAAAATACAGAAAAAGGGACGGAGGAACTAGTTGAAGTAATAATAGACAAAAACTTCCCAAAATTGATGAAAGATGAATATAATCATCCAAGAGACTCAGGGAACTCCAAGATGATGAATTCAAAGAAACCAATAACAAGACATTGTAATCAAATTATCAAAGACAAAGACAAAGACAGAATATTTGAAGCAGCAAGTCAATAGTGGCTCATCACATAACAAGGGACCATCAACAAGATTGTCAGCAGATTTCTCATCAGAATCTTTGCAGGTCAGAAGTCAATGGACTGATACATTCAAAATGCTGAAAGGAAAAAACAAAAGGATCCACCAAGAATCCTACAACTGGCAAAACTGTTTTTCAAAGGTGAGGGAGAAATGAAAATATTTTCAGATAAACAAAAGCTGAGGAAATTTTTTAGCATTAGACCTCCCCTGCAAGAAATCTAAAAGACTGTCATGAAAGGACCTTAGAGAAACTAGCTCAATTGTCCCATAAAACTGATTTTTATGGGATTTTTTGAAAAAAAATTGAAATTGACCCTCCTCATCTTAAAACTTTATAAAGTTACATTTGTCTTATCTGAGTTCCTTTCTCAGGAAACCAACCATCAGGCCTTCCAGTCAATGTCAAGGAACTGAAACTTACCAGATCATCACATCTGGACAATGAGGCACTAGACACTTCATCATGACTGCCTAATGAACTACCTGCTCCGGTTGACCAATTTCTCTTCCTTACTGCTCCTTGACTCCTGCTTTCCCCACACATGGTTAAATTTATTTCCTGCTGTATAAATCCTCAATTTTAGTTGGTCAGGGAGATTGATTTTAGATTGATTTTCCATCTACTTGATTGAAGCCCTTGATTAAAGCCTTCTTCCCTGGCACACTCATTCTCTCAGTGATTGGCTTTCTGTTCAGTGACCAACAGGACCTAGACTGAATCCCTGACATTAGACAGTAACTTAAAGCTATATGAATAAAAATAGATCTGAGTAAAGGTAAATATATTGACAGTTATAAAATCAAGTGTTAATTTAATATTGGTTTATAATTGCACTTTTGTGTTCTACATGATTTAACAGGCCAATAGTTTTGTTAAAAACTACTTTTATTTAAAAAATTAGAATTACTGTAACTTCAGTTGGTAGCTGCACATTTTGTTTTCTATTGAAAAACAACTATTACTGTATGTATTTAGATACACAATGTATAAAGATGTAATTTTATATCATCAATAACTGAAAGTTGGTGGGGACAGAAATGTATAGAAGCAGGGTTTTTATATATTCTTGAAGTTAAACTAGAGTAAATTCACACTGGAGTCAAACATTGAGACATTACATGTAATTGTCATTGTACCTACACAAGAAAATAACTATTAAATTTAAACAAAACGGAATTAAAACATTTCATTGCCAAAAAATATCTAGACACAAAAGAAAAGAATAATGTAGAAAATTAGGTACAAAAATGCTATAAGGCATATACAAAATAAACAGAAAAATGACACAAGACCCCTTTTATCAGTAATTGCTTAAATTTAAATGGATTAGACATTCCAATCTTGTTGTAAAGTGAAAAGAGTTATGGAGATGGTTGATGGTGATGGTCACACAACAACATGAATGTATTAATACAACTGAAGTATATACTTAAAAATAGTTACTAGGGTAAATTTTATGTTATGTGCATTTTACCACAATAAAAATGTGTTATTCAAAAAATGGAGGCAAATGAAAACATTTTCAAAGAGTCAAAATCTGAGCAAAATTTTTACTAGCAAACTTGTACTTACAGAATTTTCAAAAGGAGTACCTTGGGTAGGGGAAAACTAACTCTAGATTCCAGGTCAAAAATGAAGGAGAAATAAAGAGCTGTGAAAATGGCAATTATGTGATGAAATTTAAATAAGATTTCCTGTCTAAAACAGAAGCTGTGATACATTTGCAGTTTTAGATCTTTACCTTATATTTTATCATATTACACGGCAGACAGAAAAACACAACTAAAAATAAGCCAATATTATTACATTTAGAGGAGGTTAAATGGGTTCAGTTTTTGTAAGATCTTCCCATTAACTATTGAGTGATGCAATTACTTATTTATATTAAGTTGTAATAGGTTAAAATTCCACATTGTAATATATAGCGTAAACCTTAAGTGGACAGAAAAGAATAAGTACATAATAAGCTACTAGAGGGGTAAGTGGATAATTCAACCAATTAATTTACAAGCAATAAAAAGAAGAAAAGAACAGGGAAAGAAATATAGAACCGGTGGTATAAAAAGAAAACTTACAGTAAATGGCAAATTTAAATTGATATTTATTGGTAATTACTCCAATTAAGCAACAATATCAGATTCAATTATACAGAAAGAAAATTATCTATATGTTGCTTAAAAGAGTACATGCCTTAAATAGTATTTAAAATGGTTTTACATTTGAGGCTTTAAAAATTTCAATCTTTCAGTGCAACAAATACTGTTGAAGGCCCAACATGGTCCAGGTTCACAGGTTCACAAATATACAAGGCTAAAAAGGCAACTTAGCTCAGTTTCTTCCTATAAATATTTCTAAACTTAAAATGTCGAGAATGAAATTTAGATACATGTTTTTAATTATATCAACAAATTAAATGGAATTTATTTTATTTAAATTAAATTTGCATTTGAACTCTTTTGGGCGGTCATATATATGCTCAAAATATATTTCTGTGATTCTATTTTTGAGCACTGCAGGTAGCTTATTTAAGCAGATTTCACATGGATGAAGCAGTTCGTAGCATATATTCAGTGCAATGTGGCTTTCCTCCAGGGTGAAAATGTCAACATAGTATAACAACTTTTTGGAGAAACAAAAAGTGAACTTTTATTGTTTCCAGGCTGACATAAATATCATAGGCAGTGTCATGACAGATTGATTAATAGATCAGCAAATAGTGGAGAAAATAGATCATTTTTATAATTTGACCTGTCCTGCACATTCTTTCTTAATTTCCTGGTTGTGCCAAAATGTGATACTATTTTAGATTGAAAAATTAATACAGTTATTCATCGTAATCACTATGCATTACACAATGTGATGTTAGGATGCTGACATGATTTTAAGGTGTAAAGCCGACATGATTCCATGTTTTAGAAACAGGAGAATTGTTAGGTTTTTTTCATAGGCATTAATAATATTTCATATAAATTCATATCTATGTGTATATGTAGGTATGTATTCACACGCTTCCATGTATATATGAATACATATACACATGTAAGCACACTTATGTATGCATATGAGTATTTATAATCAAGTAAGTCCGTATATTAAAATGCATATGAATATATTAATATACATACAAAAATACATATAAATACATCTGTATATGCACACACACATCTGTATATATTCTGCATATATTTAGATATATATACTTTGTATCTAGCCAGAGATTCTTTACAATACATAAATATTTTAAGTATCAACAAAAACTTGCCTTATCATTTATAATGCATAATTTATTGATCTGGTGATGGTTTTGGTATGTGAACATTGAAGGAATCACTCTTGATATTTCTTAAATGAATATGGCTCCCTTTTAAATTAACTTTTCATTAAAGTTACAAGGAGCTTTATTCAACCCTTAATTATCTTTTAGTCTGTGCTCCTAAATGTACCTTGCCAATCCTTCATTCTTGGTTTCAACATGAAATGTTTTCTGTCCAAATGTAAATATTTATTTTCCAGGCAAATATCCTTTTAAAAAATCAGAAGTTTTATTTTTCTTTTTTTCTTTTTTTAAATTTTTTATTACACTTTAAGTTCTAGGGTACATGTGCATAGCGTGCAGGTTTGTTACATATGCATACTTGTGCCATGTTGGTGTGCTGCACCCATCAACTCATCAGCACCCATCAATTCATCATTTATATCAGGTATAACTCCCAATGCAATCCCTCCCCCCTCCCCCCTTCCCATGATAGGCCCTGGTGTGTGATGTTCCCCTTCCCGAGTCCAAGTGATCTCATTGTTCAGTTCCCACCTATGAGTGAGAACATGCGGTGTTTGGTTTTCTGTTCTTGTGATAGTTTGCTAAGAATCATGGTTTCCAGCTGCATCCATGTCCCTACAAAGGACGCAAACTCATCCTTTTTTATGGCTGCATAGTATTCCATGGTGTATATGTGCCACATTTTCTTGATCCAGTCTGTCACAGATGGACTTTTGGGTTGATTCCAAGTCTTTGCTATTGTGAATAGTGCCGCAATAAACATACGTGTGCATGTGTCTTTATAGCAGCATGATTTATAATCCTTTGGGTATATACCCAGTAGTGGGATGGCTGGGTCATATGGTACATCTAGTTCTAGATCCTTGAGGAATCGCCATACTGTTTTCCATAATGGTTGAACTAGTTTACAATCCCACCAACAGTGTAAAAGTGTTCCTATTTCTCCACATCCTCTCCAGCACCTGTTGTTTCCTGACTTTTTAATGATTGCCATTCTAACTGGTGTGAGAAGTAATGTGACCTATAAGCTAACTTCTTATGCCTTGGGAATTCACAAATTAAGTATGCTTCCCCAAATCTAAAAACAATGTGATTAGTCATTGAAATTTAGATTTGATGGACAGAAAAATCACGCTCAGTTTAAAATTTTGAGGAAACTAACAAGGGAAAAAGCAAATTTTACTATTGCTAAGAAAGGAACATTTTGGTTACAAAAGTATAAATTATTTTCTGCTCCAATTTATTTTGATCTTAATTTTTTAATCTAAGCACTTTGTTATTTCAACCTGTTTAAAACCACTGGTAATTACCCCTTATGGCAAATGTTGTAATCACCTGTGTGTTGTAGGGAAAAGAATATAACAACTTTCTAAATGGTTTGAACCTAACTGAATGCCTGAAAATTACAGCTTTTAAGTTATGACTTGGATTGTAACCTTCTGACAAAATCTTAAAGTGACTTGTTAAGATAAAATACTTCTTAAATTTGTTAAGGGGAGCAAAAATCATTTTAACATAAAGTAGTGTAAATAAATAAGAAGTTTATTGCTTAAACACAGGCAAGAATCATGTATTTCAATATTAAGGAAAATTTGGAGATAAACGTGAAGTGTTTTTTATTCGTTTAGCAAACTGGAGATAGAAAAAATAACCTTAGTTTGGGTCATCTGCATTTATATCATTTACTATTACCATCCCAATTTCTGTCACATTATATTGTCATACTAGGAGCTAATACAGGTCAACATGGCTTTTTTTATTCATGGATTTACTGCAAGAAGCAAGAAGGGGGTAGAAATATATCATATTAAAAGGAAGAAAAGTAAAGATGGAGACATGACATGAAAAGACTCTTTGTTATTAGTTATCATTCAGGAAGAGAAAATGAATGCACTCCCTTTTCCCTCCTTTCATCTTACCTCCCTCCCTCTCTCCTTCCACTTCTTTCTTCCTTTCTTTTTCATCTACATTTTCATTCTGTCTTAAAATTTCTCATCGTGAAGCTTTGGCACAATGTGAAACATATGGTCTGTTTCTTTGCATTGATTTACAAGTCAAACCGTGTTTGCTTTTTCTATTGTTCATAGAAAGTAAGATAATGTCTTCATAGTTACTGGTCCTGGGATAGCAAAAATGATTCAGCAAACCTATAGAAGAAAGTAATACTTTTTTGCTAAATATAGTTAGCAATATTAATAATCTTTAACTTTTCCCTCAAAAATAATATGCCAGTATATTTCCTTCCCCACTTAGAAATAGCATCTGTTCAAAAGTTACTTATGTAAAATAGGAAGCTACGTATCAGAGTTGGGCCTCAAGAGTTCTGAGAATCTTTTAAAGGGAAGCGTTTGGTGGAACAGAGAAAGGACTTAAAGAAGAGCAGAGAGTGATGAGAAAATCTTCATGCCAAAGAAAGAAAAAAAAAAACATAAAACACAGCTCCTGATTATGATTTTGAGACTCAAATCTGTCTTTCTTGGCCTAGAACCAGAGATGAATGAAGCAAGCAGCACTTTTTGTTTGGCACAAGCCTCAAAGTGTGCCTCCAAAGAGCCAGACGTTTGGCAGAATGAGACCCCAAACATCCAAATCAATGACTGCATTTTTCTCTTTTCACATGTACTGAGGGATGCCATTTCAGTCTCTATGTATATAAAGCAGCCTATTCATGTGCATCATGTTCAGTCCCCAAGGTAACCACGCCCCCTCTCTATTTTGATTATAAAATCCAATGGCTTCCAATATTTGTTGACAGTGTGACTGTGTGTGTGTGTGTCTACCCATGGTCACTGTCTGGGAAATTACATTATGAAACTTGTAACATCTTGTTTTCTCAAAGTGTAAAGAAGTGTTAAAGAATGATGGGGATTAGCCAAAAGGACACATTTTGAAGGAGTTTTCACTGGCCAAATCAGAAATTATTTGAACAACAACAAAATAAAGAATGTAGAGATTTATACCCTTTTTATTAGAATGTAAATCTATGCATTTGTAGTGCTGTGGATGAATAAAAACGTGGAAAAGACAAAAGAGATTTTCCTTACAGTGCAATGCACCCTAATGGATGTAAAAAGATTGACAGAATTATAAAATCATTTGAAAGCCATAATAGTAATAATCGCTTAAGGCAAAGCTAATCAATGGATGCCAAAATAATTGGGAAAAAAGATGCTTAAGGACATAAATTAAGTTTTAACTTTACAATTGAAAACTTGGCAGATACCATCTTAACCCAGTGACCAACGTTAACATACTCAGCAGTGGGACAACTTGACATCCTGCCATCCTTACAGGAAGTGCTGAGAATAACACAATGTTGTTACAGTAGGTAGCTAGGCAGACATGAGCAGGGCAGGAGAGGGCTCCCCCAACCACCACCAGGAATGTCAGGTGTTGTAGGCAGTTGTTACACTGTCTCTCTAAAAGAATAATAGTAATTGGCCACAGCCAGCACCAGAGAAAGGAAGTCTCTCAAGAGATAAAAGCACCTGAAACTGGTGATCGGCAGCTTCCTGGTAAGATCTCAGGAGTTGAGCAAGTGGACTCAGGCATGTGCACTAAGAGGCAGAATGGCAGATGGAACACTGTACTGGTAAGGGAAAAATGCCTCAAGTGGACATGTGTACAACTCTAGTAAACACAGTGCACATGCGCCTCTCCCAAAGGCTAGCAGGCCGCTGTGCATGCAGGCAGCCCATCCCAAGGGAAAAGTCAGGAGAAGGAACACAAGGCCCCAGAAGTATGCCAAAACATAAAACCCTGAGTCAAAGGTCAAAATGTGCACTTGAACCTCTCAAGTCACCCACTTGGCCCTCTTCCAAAGTGTACTTCAGAATCCTGCTGAAAAACTTTCTTCATAAGCTTTCACTGTGCCCTAAATGGTGCTTTTTGGTCTCTCCCTCTGCCTTGTGCCCTTCAGTTGAATTCTTTCTCTGAGGAGGGAAGAATTGAGGTTGCAGAAGGCCCGTACAGTTTTGTTACTGCTAACAATATCACTTATGATGAAAACAAGACAAAATATTATACAAATCCAACTTGGGGTACATTCCACAAAATAACTACCCTGTACTCTTGAAATAGCAAGTTCATGAAAGACAAAGGACGAGAAAGGAATTATTCCAAGTTTTTAATGATGAAAGATGCATGACAACTAAATGTGATATAATCTGGGCAGCCTCTTTTAAAAAAAAAATGCTTCAAAACATATTTTTACCTTTGGATAAATTTAAATAATAAATTCTGTAGGTAAGATAATACCATCATATCAAGTTGAATGTCCTGTTTTGATTATATAATTATATTGTGGTTGGGTAACATAATTTGTTTTTTCTTTTTCAGAAAATGCATATTGTTCAAATTCAATATATATAAGAATAACTATCTGCAGCTTCCTGTCAGATAGTTATTAATACAAATAGTGATATTAATTACATATACATATATACCTATATATAAAGATAGAGGAAGAGAGATTGATAAAGCAAATATGATAAAAGTTTAGTATTTGTTGAATCCACATGAAGACTATATTGGAATTCTTTTTACTATTTTTGAAAGTTTTCTGTAAATCTGTAAAGCTTTCTGTAAATTTAAAATCATTTCAAAAAAGTTTACTAAAACATATCTTAGTATTATCCTGGATTCTCCTTTCATGACTAATTTGTCAGCATATAGGTTCTACTCCTCTTTCTAAATAAATCTTGAATTTAAGCACTTGCCACCACTCCCACCTCTATCCCTTTGGTTCAGGCCATCTTCCTTGGATTATTTCAGTAGCCTCTTGAAGAGTCTTTCTATTTCATCTCTTGCCCTTCTTCAGTCTACTCTTAACAAAGACATCAGACTTACTCAGGTAAAGCATATGACAGACCATGTTATCCATCTGCTCAAACCATCCAACAGCAAACCCTGTTAAGATAAATGTCAAACTCCATTAACACAGTCATGGAGACATATCATCCAAACTGGAACACTTGAGAGTGAAAACAATGTTATTGACAATCACACCAAAACAACAGGCATAAACCTGGGATATGTGATCATTGATTACAAAATCACTTGTGGACCTCATTACTTCTCTGATTTCCTATTCCCCTCCCCTAATTATGCTGTCGCACTTACGCCAGCCTTTCTGCCCTTCTTTGAGCGATCCAATAATCCTCCACCATAGGGTCTTTTCAGGGGTTACTTGCCCCTGTCCTAAATGCTCTACCCACACGTTTTCTTATAGAGCACTCTTACTTCTTTGAGCTATATACTTTCAGATCACTTTCTCAATTATGCTTTTTTAGCCATTTTATCTCAAAGTTCAGTATTTCCTCTCCTATTTATTATATTGCTCTTCTATGCCTTATTGTTAGCATATAGCAAAATAGAATATAATAGGCTGGAAAAACAAAGGGGAGCAAGATAGTCCTGGACTGGCTTTCAGCAGACCTGGGTGGCGAGTTTGGATTTGGTGATTTGGATTGGTGAGTTGCAGGAAGATCAGTTCTTTGAATTGCAGAGTAAAGAAGAGAACAGAAGCTATGCCCTCTATTGCCCTCAATTGAAACTTTGTGTGCTATGTGTACACATATGTACATACATGTCACATTTGCATAATTTATTATGCTTATTGTCTGTATTTCATATTAGAATATTAGATAGCTGAGGGCAGGTAGTTTTGCTCGTTGAATATGGTCATATATCCACAGCTTCTGCAATAATGCCTAGCACCTGATAAACAACCAATAAATAACTTTTGAATGAATTAAAGAATAATTTTTATCATTTCAATCGAAAATGTTAAATGTACTGAATGTTTAAGAAAACAAATTCCTGAATTATATTAAGAGTTGACCTAGTTCTTTACTATAAGGCATCTTTACTTACAGCAATAAAGATAGAGAATTTGTTATATTAAAATAATTATTTATGCTAGAGTCTTAATAATAAAATATAAAGAGTGAATCCTGGGCAAAGTTTAGTGATTCTTCATCCTCAGATTAGCTTGAACGAATGCTATTTTATTGCTTTGCCTGAATTTCACTGAGTAACGGTTAGGTCAAATATTGTTATTTCATGTTTTTCCAAATATTTTATTTTCTATTTAGTATAATGTATGTGTAGATCCTTTATTTGGTTCTTAGTGACTTGTTTCTTTTCTAAGATATTATAGGAAGCTTATTCATTGTGGTTTCTCTTAAATGTACCATTTTACATTGCTCTGCTATAAAGAAAATTCAACAGCATTTTACAAGGTTTAGAAAACAGAAAACTGTTTGAGATTTAAATGAAAGCTTACTACCCTAATTAGAATTTGAAGCCAGCAACCTGAGTATAAATTCCAGAACCATACTGAAATCCTGTATGATTATGAGACTTTTGTATAGAATCTTCGAGCATCAGGACTCCTTCATATAACCATTATAAAATAAAACATAATCATGAATTTTAAGCACTTAACATTATACTGTTGTACGTTAACTACACAGTAAGCTGTCACTTATTAAGGTAATCTATTATTATTTTCATTTTTATCGGTCACCACCTTTGTCCAATAATTTCTATATGCATACCTATTTGAATATTTGCAATGATAGAGTATATTCCATTTCACGTCATGTGGTTTACTTAATAGTGTATCATCAATAAGTTTAATGTTGCAACATAATATGCATAATTTTAATTGCAATGAAATGCATATTATTCCATCTAGTGATGATATAATAACTTTATCAAATATTACAATGGTACTGGGCAGTTAATTAAAACACTTTTTAACATACAAATCTGATAGAACTCAGTGAGTGAGACAGTCCTGGTTATAAACTAATGGTGGGTATACAAATTCACAAAGGCTTACGGAAGCAAATTTGGAAATATATCAAAGACCTTAAGCATATTCATTCTCTTTGACCCAGCAATTCCATTTCTGGGAATCTCTCCTAAGGAAATTATGAGAAATGAGGACAAAGATTAATGTACAGAGATTTTATCATGCCATTATTTATGGCAGCAAACAACTGGAAGCAATCCAAATGTCCTGCAATGAATGATTATATCATGGTGCATCTATAAAAATAAAGAGTAGGCACTATTATAAAATACACTTATGAAAAATTTTAAAGATATAGAAAATTCTCATAATATACTGCTAAAAGGAATAATGTATTATATATTTATAAAATTGTAAGAACTTCATTAAAATATACATAGAAACAAGAGAATATTAGCAATGATAATCTCTAAATAAATATAATTTTATTTGCTTCAATTTTTCACATTTTCTGCAATAAGTATATATCACTATAACAATAAGGTGGAAACTAATGTTTAAAATAAAGCAAAACTAATATTAAATTACTAATAGTAACATGAATGTTTTGGTGGGAAATTTTGAATGATTTGGCATGCTATATGTAAGAGTTCCTCACTGATAGTATGACACGTTTGTTGGTGAACATGATATCCGCATTCCAAAAGCAATGTAAGGCCATATCCAACTATTTTCAGCTGCTCTCAGCTCTATGGAAACTTTCCAAATTGCAGGGAGAATAGAGTTAAAGTCTTATGAAGTTACAGACTAATGAACAGGAGCAGCAGGTTCATCCACAATCCAATTACTTGGAAAGTAAATGTACCATATCTAGTTAGTGATATTGTTTAATATTTAATCCTGTGAAACTAAGACATGAACATTAAAGTTCTACAGCAAAAACTAGAAGCATGAAAATAAAATATAAAGATAGCAGATCTTAATATTTCTATAGAAAAGCAAAACCCTATAAAATTGCCCTTACACAGACTGCATATGTGCAGTTACAAAAGGATAAATGAAAATTCATTCAGTCCTCATTTTTTCCTTCTGCCAAAAATAATTAAAACTAGATTAGGGGTGTTGTAATACCCACAACTATCTTCTCAGATTCTGGAATCCGCGGTAGCCTATTTAAAATGAATATTAAGGTCACAATAGTTTTGAAATTGAACTTATTATAAATAATTCTCTCATAAAAATATAGTAGAAAGATGATACTTTAGCCTCATTGTTACAGGGAGTATTAATTCTTACTTCTTCTAAGTTTTTATGGCTGGAGAAACTGAGGGCTCCAAATTATGGGCAAGGACTTAAACTAATTTTCACCTAACTAGGACAACATAAGCTTTCTCATCACAAGTGGTAGTACTTGAAATTACCAATTCTGTTCTTACTCCACTATATGGTATGTGTGTGGTGAGTCTATCTCAATGTCATGTTCACCCAGTCATGGTAAGGGTTTACAGAAGTGCCATGTTTGCCTAATCGTTGTAACTAGACCTGTGGCTAAAATTATGATTGTATTTCTGTTCACTGGAACTCAATTGATGCCAGCTCTTTTCCTAGAATCCTCACAACTTGACTAGTCCTCATCTTGCTCTTCTCTGATAGCCCATTTTATATGTGCTCAAATGCTACCTGCAAACTAGTATTAAGTTAGATAAATCACAGTGAGTTGTGAGGTTTCCCCGTGAAGGCTAACTTACCTGAATTTTGTGCCCCATTCACTATATTGACCTTCTTTTTATTGCCTGGAAACAAAACAGACAAAAGCAAAATGGTTCTCTTCTGATAATATCATATACCTTTAGTTATAAACTGCTTCTCCCAAGTCCAGAACATGTAGCCTGATGGAGTTGTCTCTTCTGTTCAAGAACGCATTTCCCTAACTCATGGGAATTTATTCAAGTATTGACAAATGTCAGCTCTAATAGACTCTTTTCTTAGATTTTTAAAATTTGAACTGGAGTAAGAGCCACTTTCACTTAGATGGCAAAAGTACAAGTAATGTGACACCCAAAGCTGGCAATAGCTGTAGATATAGTATTGTAGATAATGTCAACATTGCACCGACCTCTGCTTAGCAATTACTATTTCCCTGCACACTGGCCCATCCTCCATTTGATAACACTGGGCTTCTTTGCCCGTAGATTGTTTTGTCCACTAGAGCCCTCTCTGTGCCCATGCATAGCAGTTTGAAAATGATGAATAGTTAACCCTCCATGAAAGCAGTCCTCACTAGGAACTAACAGGAGCTGGCCCTAACTTCCTCACTCTTTGTTTGAGATAACATAATGCTATAGATTCTACATCACCTCCTACATCTTTAGTGCAACTTAGTCATATACACTTTTTAAAATTTACTTTCTTCCCTGTTTTTTTAAAGTGTTTTGTTTTGCTTTGATTTGTTATTTCCCCTTCAGTCTCCTACAAGAGCCTCCTGGAAAAGTATTCCCAAAAATCCACATGCAATACAAATAAACTACTATGTAAGTAGGTTGGCTTCTAGAGGAACCCAGTCCATGACATCTAGAAAATGTTTTGGAGAATAAAACCATCACTCGAAGGGAAGTAGCAGTAGCACTGAAAGCTGAGAAGTTTAGTGGTACCTGACTTGCCCAAGAATCCTTGGTTATTTCCAAACATAGTCATTTTTTTTCTTTTTTTCCAGTCAATAAATCACATTAATATTCTTTCACTACCTATTCTTTTTCCTAATTGAGAAATTAGTGTTTGATATTTAGATCTCAGAGAACCCAAGTGTAGATATAAGTAGTATTGTAAACTATGTCCTTGTGATATGCTGAATAACAGCCCCCAAAAGATATCCACAACCTAATACCTGGAATCTGTTGCTCATATGACAAAATATATCCTCTATTATTTGGATGGATCCTAAACAAAATCAAATGTATCCTTTAAAGAGGAAGGCGTAAGGTGATTGGACCACATAGAAGAAGAGAAGGCCACAGTCACATTTGTTGAAGTGATGTGGTCACAAGCTGAGGAATTTCAGCAGTGAGAAGAAACAGGAAGGTACAAGAACAAATAACCCCCTAGAGTGTCTGGAAGAAGTGAGGCCCTGCTGACACTTTGATTTCAACCCAGTGATACTGATTTTGCAGTTCTGGTCTCCAGAACTGTGAGAGAATACATTTCCATTGTTTAAGCCACCACATTGGTGGTTACTTGCTACACCAGCCACAGAAAATTAACACAGCCCCATTGAACACAAACTACATAGTCTTGGTAGGAGGCCCCTGATCCTTGTTGGTCTTCTATGTTCCCTTCCTTCCTTTTTCTAACTCATTTTCTTCTCTAACTCGTTTCTTCTGGAGTCCTATCCTGAGTCCTGGCTGGATTCCAGTTTAGCCAAAACAAACTAAATTCACACTAACCAAATCGTTTTATGAACAATTTTCATACTGAGTGCTTTACTGAAATATAACCATATCCCCCCTTTCAGTTTTGATTTGTTTGCATCAGTGTGTCTTTTTTCCTGCTACTTTGTTTGGAATTTTAAACTTACTCTAAAATAGTCGATGAGCACACTGATTATTTGTTTTAATTTCTGAATTATCCAATCTGTCACGTAGTAGGATTTTTCTAATTAATATGTATGGAACAGCGTAGGGACTCTTGAAACAGTGTTCGTGGGGACTCTACCTTCAAATAGTAATGTAGATAAATTATACTGTGGCTTTAAGAGAGGTACCTGTAATCTTTTGTGACTCATATTATTGCTCTGGAATTTATCTCTACTAAGATATTAAAGTACAACAAAACGCAAAAGAGTTTCAATGTTGTTTAATCATCTATTAGCTATATAAGGCTAGAGAATTTAGTTAACCTAAGTCTCAGTTTCCTTACACGTAAAGTGGGTATATTTTTTTCTGCCTCATTTGGTTCCTATTAGGATTACATTAATTAATGTATAATTAATGTAATGTAATGTAGATGTAGTGTAATGTGGATGTAATGTAATATAGATGTATATGTATATGTAATGTAATGTAGAATGCCATACACAAAATTCATACCCAAATATTGTGAGATGGGATTAAATTCGTACCTTAAATATCTTTTGCTGCTTTACCTCCCCTGCCAATTTAGTCATTATAGGAAGATTTAGTGTCAGTAAATTTGTCTTACATCTGAAAACTAAACAGAAATTCTTCATGAAGATGGTCTTAGTTATAAAGTGTACCTTTAAATAAAATAGGTAAATTATAAATATTTATAATAAAGAAAAATTGAGAAAGCTACATTATGCAGCTTTTCCTGCTTTCAGGACAAAATTACTTGACTCTTCAATGGAAGCAGACTTGAACTCTGGCATTGGTAATCTACATAAAAAGCAATGGCCTCTACCATGGAGTTTATATTTTTCTAGAATTCCCTACACTCCTGACAAAAGAAAAGAAGTTCCTTTCAATATGCTGTCCATTTTGCCACCAGAACCTCAGTCTATCTTTGTGGCTATTACAGAGTCATCAACCCACCTTGCTATCCAACCCAACACCTCTATCCCTAAATGTACCATTTCCTAGAGACCCTTCCTCTGGGCCCACATTTCGTCTCTCAGGGAGTGAGTGGAAACTCTTGCTAAACTCTGGCTCATTCTGCTCCCTTTGCTATTGCCTTTCCTAATTTATCACTTCTTATCTCACCCAGCCAATATACTCATTGATTCAGAGAACTCTGGCAGCACTTCATCTAGAAATCTGTCCCTGATACCCCAGTCTAAATTAAAGTCTTCTTTCTGCCTTCTGTTCTATCCTTTCAAAATTTCTGTTATTGAACTTACCATGTTATTATGTGAAAATAGATTAATACATAGTGCCTAGCTGAGATAAGGGACTTGGTAATCATGTTGAATAAATAAATAAGAGTCAAGGCTGATATAAGAGCTCAGTATATTGCATTTCCTAAAAACAGAAATGTTATCAATGGCATTTAGCTTTTCCAGGAGATGTTTACTAAAACTTAATTAAAACAGAATTTCACTGAAATACAGTTCTGCTATGCTGTTAATGAAGCAGAATGAGAGCACACGCATTCTAACATTTAGGTTTCATGCCATTTGCATTTTCTTGCTAGTTTACTTGGGAAGATAGCTGAGTAAAGGCTTTAGAATGGCAAACATCCCCAATCCAAAAAGTTTAGAAACACAACATAGATATTATTAATTTATTTTATGAAATACAGTTTAATAGTTTTTCTAAGAAGAGGTGAGGAGAAACCTGTTATTCTTAGCTCAAATAACATTCTTACAAATATGCGAAATATATGAATGTTTTAGAAAGAAGAATAAAGTTGCAATGTAAGTTGTTCAGAAAGTAACTTGCAGACGTCCAGCTAATGAATGAGTTAGCCAGACAAGTTCCAGTTTTTATTATTTAATAATAGACAGGATGTTGATGGTTAATACTGAGTGTGAACTTGATTGGATTGAGGGATACAAAGTATTGATCCTGGGTGTGTCTGTGTGGGTGTTGCCAAAAGAGATTAACATTTGAGTCAGTGGGGCTGGTGAAGGCAGATCCAACCTTAATTTGGGGGGTCAATTTAATCAACTTCCAGCAAATATAAAGCAGGCAGAAAAAAGTGAAAAGGAGAGAGAGACAGGCCCAGCCTCTCAGTCTACATCTTTCTCCCACGCTGGATGCTTCCTGCCCTCCAGCATCAGATTCCAACTTCTTCAGTTTTGGGACTCGGACTGGCTCTCCTTGCCCCTTGGCTTGTAGACAGCCCATTGCATGACCTTGAGATCATGTAAGTTAGTACTTAATAAACTCTTTTGATATATTATATATATGTGTGTATATATGTATGTATATATTATATTAATTAATGAAGTGTTAAAAAACCTTTTGCTCTTTAGACCATTGTATTAGTCAGGGTTCTCTTAGAGGGACTGAACTAATAGGAGATATATATATTCTATTATCCTATATATAGGATATCCTATTTATATCCTATTATCCTATATACATCCTATTATCCTATATCCTATATATGTACATATGTGTATATGTGTGTGTGCATGTATGTGTGTATCTGTGTGTGTGTGTATATATATATATATCCTATTACTTCTGTCCCTCTAAGAGAACCCTGACTAATACAATGGTCTACAGAACAAAAGGTTTTTAACACTCCATTAATTAATATAATGTATGATGTATTCAAACTTACTATTATTTGTCCAACTGTATAAAACTGTAAATTACATGTACCGAAGTCAGAGGGCCCACAGATTTAATTTGAGAATTGACTCTCCCATACAACCACAATAAAAAGCACTTATTTATAGTGTAGGTCCAACATTTTCTTTTCCATTTTATGAATTACTTAACTTTGATGAATCTCAGTTTAGATGGGAACAATAAGAACACACATGCCAGCATTGGTGTAAAGATTACAAATGAGATAATACCTCTGATACGTGATAAAAATTAAACAACCTTCTTTCAGTCTACACAGTAAATGTGTTGAGAGTGGCTTGAGAATGGCTCAAAGTCTTCAGCAAATTATGGCTAATTCATTATTCTAATCTCTGTCAAATTAAGGAGGATTTTGAATGAACATCTATATTCATATAAACTGTGTAACTCTTGATTTTGTTCTTTAATGTTCATAACCTCCCATCAGTTGTTTATTTAGGCATCTGTACAGTTAGTACCAAACTAAATATAAGCCAGTGTCATACAGTAGACAATTAAATCAAGTATCTAGATTGGGTTTGCAATCTTTAGCCCACAGGTCAAATATAGCTTGCTGTCCATTTTATAAATAAAATTTATTGGAACACAATCTACACTCATGTATGTAAAACTGAGCATGACTGTACAGACAGACACTCATATATTATTTGTGGCTGCTTCTGTGCTGCTGCAGCAAGTTGAATAATTGCAATAGAGACCATATGGCCTACAAAGCCTAAAACATTTACTATCTATCCTTTTACAGAAAATGCTTGATGAGCCATTGCAATTCAGGAATCTACACGATTTGGGAAAACAAAGCCATACTACAATTAAGAATGGCTTTATTTTATAGAAGAAGACAATTTTAAATGAGGGTATGATTTGGAATATAAATGCTGTACACTCGAGATTAATTCAGAGTCTTTTAACAAAACTGAGATCAACTCTACTTTTCACGTTTGTAAAAATAGATAATTTCTATTTGGATTATTCAGAATACTCTTCAATTTAAAGGATTTCGACATTCAGGCTGCTAAAACCATAGAGTGGTAACCTAATGATTTCAGTCAGCATGATCAAACTGGGTTGAATTTCTGTATCTTCTCCATAAGTTACTTTAGCCATATGTTTGTCAGAGATCAATTAACTGGACATTAACAGTAGCTTCTTGGTAGAGTTTTCACACTTGTCATAGGTTTATGATTAAAATGATAGTTTATTGTGAGATATTTTTATTTAAGGGAATTATTTAGCCTCGTGTGTGGGTATGTGTGTGTGTGTGCGCGCGTGTGTGTGTGTGAGAGAGAGAGAGAGTGAGGGAGAGACAAAAGTAAAAGTAAGATGACATTCCATGTTATGTCCTGATTTCTCTTTCATTAGGTATTCAAGTACAGAAACACAAAGATTGAGCAATTATGACCATCTAGTTAAATGTCTTAC
Source organism: Colobus angolensis palliatus (assembly GCF_000951035.1). Lineage (NCBI taxonomy): Eukaryota > Metazoa > Chordata > Mammalia > Primates > Cercopithecidae > Colobus > Colobus angolensis. The sequence continues at coordinate 1,311,934 of NW_012117777.1, forward strand.
ATATTAAGAGCTCTCGGCAAATGTTTGATGATGGCAATACATCAAGTTTATTGTAGTTGATCTATGTAGCTAATTCATGGCAGTTACCTATCTTGTTCTGTAAGAGAATTTTTAAAGGATTATATACATTCCTAAACATAATACAGAGTGCAAAAAGGAAAAAGAAAAGTCATACATAATTCCACCACACAGAGGAATGACTATTAACATTTCATTCTGAACAAGTTTGATATTCTCTGTGTCTCTGTGTTTCTCTCCATCTCTCTTAGCATCTATTACCCAAACCACTTTGTCTCTGCTTTTTTTTTCAGTTATAAATGCCTAAGTATACACTTACACACCATTAATTTTAGTATTCTAACATGGAAGAACGTCATAATTTATTTTTTAAATTCCCCATGGCTATTTACACACATTATACATTGTTCTAAGTATTTGCAAGTGTAAGTAAAGCTGTAATATCTCCCAGAGACTCCTTTGTTCATATATCTCTGACTGCCTTGATAATATAAATTCCTAGAGTAGAAATACTAGGTTAAAGTAAATTTATTTATTTATTTTCTTACTTGCAGCTTCTGTAATCACCACCACTCTTCTTTTTTCTCTTTGAATATAACCTTTGAATATTGAAAACATGTCAAAAGAGCAATACTTAGGACACCAGAAAGACTGGGCAAAGTTCTCACTCTCATTCCTAATTCAGAAATATATAGAGTTGAGTTGACACAAAAATATGCTCAAAAATCTTTGCATATCTGTACTGGGCCTAAAAAGTATTTATTCAAACATACAGAACTTTAGTGGCATAGAAATCGGGAGTGTATATTATTATTTCACATTTATTTCTTTGTGTACGTGAGAAGAGTAATAGCAATATGCAAATACTTACATTATGTCTAAAATAATGGGAGCAGATCTACTGTAGGAATTAAAATTACCAGAGAAATGGATTATCATGGCTTCCTAAAGGTTATTACATGGAAGAGGAAACAAAATAAATCATAAATATTACGTTACAAAGAATGGATATTTTTAGCTTGATTTAACTGAAATGGCCTTATGTTTCTTTTAAAGCATTTGTTCTCAGATTTATAGCTTTTTTTTCAAAAATATTTTAAGTACATCTTTAAGGCATGAATGATGCTGATTTTGCAAAGGAAGCAAATAAAATTTCTTAATTTCATTTTAAAATAAAGTAGTGTATTACATATTTACTATAGTAGCTAAGACCCTGATTGCTTTATTTAGAAATAGATACAGTTATAGGTTCTGTAAAACAGATAATAAAATTGCCTACTCTCTAAAACAAGTAATTTTTTCTTAACCAGGCTGCCTTAGCTCATATACTTACAGGTATTATACAAAAGTTCAGATTAATGTTTATTCAAAAATTAAAGGGGAAAATGTGTATAATATTTATTCACTGAAAATAAAACATCAGCTTGTTTATCTAAGTACCTTCAATGTAGAAAATGTAACCAATAAAATATTAAAAATGATCATCATTTGTTTTCATAAAAATCATGACTTGTACTAAAAATTGAGATGAATTGTACTTTTGATCATCCAAAAATTGGTGATGCTGCCCCTTTCTGGCCTCACTGCCATTTACTATCTCTCTTTTTTATTCCAATTGTTGCCCTATTCTTCCTTTGGGGAATGATACCGTGATATGAAAACAGGGTACAGCCTACAGAATATTTCTAGTGGAATCAGGAAGATTTTACAGAGCATAAAGAAAAAATGAGATTGTCAAGGATTTGCATCTGGTTTCAAAGAGGGGCCAGACTCAGTAGTCAGCAGACCTGGATGGTCTCTAAAAAACAGCCAGATACAATATGGGAATAAGAAATACTTCAATATTTTTTTCTTAAACAATCTTTTTTTGCTACTGTGTGTTTCTACATATTTAGCCCTACAACCTCCAAAACAACTGCTATGTTCGATCAGTAAATATGGTAGTTTTGGTTCACATTTGTCCTAGAGATTTGAGAAATGAAGAATGTATTGAGTTTTGGGATATCTGTGTCAAAACCTTCTTATGACTGAGGATGGGGTGATTAAGTTATACAGTCTTCCATGGTCCTGAATTACAATAATTTCCTTAAAACGTGTATGTTAAATACAGGTAGAATAATAACATGTTTGTTAATAGGTCTCAAAGACTAATGCTAATCTGTGGCATATTTTTCACTGTGCTTTGGTGAAAGGAGAAAATACAAACATTGAAAAATATATAAATCCACATAGACATGTGAAAACAGAGAAAGTAAGACACACACACACACAGAGAGAGAGAGAGAGAGAGAGAGAGAGAGAAGTGTGAGAATGCCAGATGTCTTTTCTAGAAAGATTATGCAATTTTTAAAAATGTTAATCTTCTAATGTAGAAATGTCTCTGTTCATAAATTGTATTTGGCAAAAAAAAAAAAAAAAAAAAGGCCAATTTGAGTGTTTGTCTGTTTCTCAGCTGAATAAGAAATCGATATTTTATATCGGTATCTCAATATTTTTATTCATCTCCTGTGAATCCCAAGCAAATTGGAGAAGGGGTATCTTTGTCTAAAGTGTGATCCACCATTAATCTATACCTCCAGAGTAAGTAAGGAAAGGATGTTTGTGATTTAGTCACTGATTCTAGCAACCAGCAAATATATTTCTAGAGGTCTTCCAGCTGTTTGAGAGAATGTTTTATGTTTTTATATTGACAATTTAAAAAGTAATATAGATACCACCTAGATTATCTCAATAATCATCAAGTACTGTTAAGAAATTTTAATAGCTCTGTGTTTTTATCTACAATAACATTGATGTCAAGTAATACAATTATACTTGCCATGGACTAATCAAAAGAAGACTAATCAATTTAATTCATTAAAAATGAATTAATGAACACATAGCAAATAGTACAAACAGATATTATAGAAGTTCACATTCAGAAGAGTAATGGGAGATATGAGTCCACAATCACAAATTATGCTATTGAACACTATTGTTAAAACCCAAGAGCCTAAAATGCAGAAGCATAGTTGCCCATATTGTGGGCATTGACTTAATTTCTAGAAAACTAAATTATTTATTAAGTAATTTAATAATATTTGAAATTTAAATTTTCCATTGCTTTGTACTCTGGCTTATATTTAATGTATAAATGAAATTTGAAGCCCAGCAGTAAAACTTTATGTCCATGTGATGTCTGTGCGTAGTTAAGTGGTATTTAAATAAAAACAATTTAGGTTTCATGATTTCACAAAATGCTTTGTTTGCCTTTAAAATACGTGTACTTTACTCAAATTAATCTGTCAGTCATAAGTTCAACATAAAGATAAATTACCTTAAGAGTACTACAATATTAACCTGTTAGTCTAAAATAACATCATAAAATTATTTTATTACATTACTTTTTCAATAGAGAGTTCTGGGAATTCAAGAGATTTGATTAGGACATAGATAGAATTAGGAGATATATAGAAAAAGTATAACTTTGAAGTTTTCTGTGAATAGACTTGGGCGAGGCTCTAGGGCAAGTGGCTCTGACAAAGGAAGAGGTATAGCAAGTCTCTCTCTTTAGAGTAAGGAACACCTATAGTAATATTAAAGAGCATGAATTATATACATTATTATCTCTGTAGTTATCAACTAAAACAAAGTTTGTAATCTTGTTATATCCTTCCCTGAGGAGTTCTATAACATGTCCAAAAGAGCAAAGAACTCAAAAGATGAAAACAAGAAAGAACAAATCAGAATATTAGAATAACAGAGAAGTTCTCTATGACATTAAGTATAAAAGGCCGAGTTGCCCAAGTCTGAGTTTTTCCACACTCTCAAAGCATGTTCAAAATTCATTTTATTCATTTCGTAAGGGTCCATTTTATATAGAGTAGAATGGCATGGCTACCATGCCTTCTATCTGGCTCACACTGTTGTATGCAGTGACAAAAACAACATTTCAAATACAATTTTCAAATAAACAATAAAATGTTGCTCTCTTCAAAAATGTTTTTTCTATATTGCTACATAAGTAAAGATTTAGAAATCTATTAAATGAAGATTTGATTAATTAAGAATTAGGAAATTCTGCTTAAAGACCGCAGATGAAAAATAGTAATAACTGACTGTCAAGAGCCTGAAAGAATTAATAAATACAAGAGATTACTATTTAGGTTATGAGAAATAACGGGAATTCAAAAAGAATTTGGCTGTGGATATAAACAAGCAATTAACATAGATGGGCAACAAAATGCCAGTAGTTATATGAAGAGGTACTTCTCGCACTGGTTATCAGAAAAGTCACAAATAAAGCAACAATAGGGTATCTTTTTGCCCACCTTTATGAAGAAGTCTCAAAGGCTACAGTCCTTATTTCCAAATTCTCAGAGATACCTATGTGGCTAATCTCATTTGCAGAGCAAGTATGATGTCCCTCACCCAATTGTCTGAGATTCCTCTTGTTGCAGTCTTCAAATTCAAAGGCATTCAAAACTTCCACTTATCCTATATAATCAAGACAATTCTCAAAAAGTATATCTTCTCATGTTAAATTTTCTATAAATCTTTCTGTGGCAATTCAAGAGTCTGCATTTGTGTACACCTCACTCGAATTACATTTATACTATCAAAAGTAAATACCACTATTAACATATTTTCCCCTTTACCTAGATACTGCCCACATCAGTCTGTATCACTGAATACTCATTTTCAATTTAATGCTCATAAATTATCCTATTGTGTGAACAGGTCATAATTTTGAAAAAAAATCCATATTTTACACACTGATCTTATTTCCATTTTTGCCAATATGAATTATACAGCAATGACATCTTGTTACTAAATTTTTCTATTACAAATTATTAGCAATAAAAATGTATGGCCAAACTGAGTGCATTATAATATTCTTGATGCAAATTTCCAAATTATTGTTTTTAAAGGTTGTAGTAACTTAGACTTCCAGGGTATGAAAATACTCATTTCTCACCTTGTCAAAAGCTGGGTGTTATGACTTGGATCATGTCTGCCCACAAAATTAATGTGTTAAAGCACTAACCCCCCAGTACTCACAATGTGACCATATTTGGAGACAGGATCTTTAAAGAGGTATTTAAGTTAAAATGAGGCCATTAAGATGGACCCTAATTCAATATGACGGGTGTCTTTATAAGATTAGAAAATTTGGATACACACATGTATAGAGGGAAAATAATATAAAGACACAGGGAGAAGATAGCAATGTATAAGCCAAGGAGAAACATCTGGAACACAGCTTTCTCTCATGGCCCAGAGAAGGAACCAGCCCTTCCAACACCGCGATCTCAAACTTTTAGGCTCCATAACTGTGAGAAAATATTTCTGTTGTTTAGCTCATACTGTCTGTGGCAGATTGTTATGGAAGCCCTAGCAAACTGATACACTGGGTATAATATATATTTTCTTTTTTGCCAATTTTATCATAAAACATATGGCACTGGCTTTTAAACATTTCTTTCATTAATAATGATGCTGATTATTTTCCTGTGATTGTTGTTCACTTTCCTGGGCATTATCTTTTTTCCATTGACTTCAAATTATAATGTCATCCTCTAATAATATCATATATAAATGTGTTTGCTTCATCTCTTTCTATTCTGTTTCATTAACATTTACCTACACCATGTTAAGAGATAACAATGATAAAGAAAATAGTAACAATTAGAGCTAACATTAGTGAGGATTTTACTAAGTCACTTCTTTCAGTAATTTACATTAATAACTCATTTAATCCCCATAGCAACTGATATGGTTTGGATGTTTGTCCCCTCCAAATCTCATGTTGAAATGTGATTCCCAATGTTAGAAGTTGGGTCTGGTGGGAGGTGACTGGATTATGGGGGTGGATCCCTCATGGATGGTTTACCACCATGCCCTTGGTGATAAGTGAGTTACTTTGTGATCTGGTTGTTTAAGATTCTGGGACACCCCCACCCTTCCCTCTATCTTGCCCCTGCGTTGCCACGTGACATGCTTGCTCCCCCTTTACCTCTGCCATGATTGGAAGCTTCCTGAAGCCCTCACCAGGAGCAGATGCTACAGTCATCCTTACACAGCCTGCAGAACCGTGAGCCAATGAAACCTTTGTTCTTTATAAATTACCCAACCTCAGGTATTCCTTTATAGCAATGCAAACAAGCTGATACAGCAGCTCTGTGAAATAAGTAATACTTTTATCTGCATTTTTCTAATGAGACAACTGAAACACAGAAACGATCACCAAGCCAGGATATAAATCCATGCAGTAGGACTCCTAAATACTGAATATTCACCTAAAATAACAATAGTGATAACAATAACCAACATTTATTAAGCTTTCAGTATGTCTAAGGGATTTTAAAATGTTTTACATGCATTGACTCGTTCAACCCTTACAACATCTCTTAGAAATAAGCACTAATATTATCTTCAATGTATTGATTTTTAAAATGTCCATAACACAGAAATGTGAAGAATTATACCTAGCACAACACATCTATGAAATAGCAAACCTATTTTAAAAATTGGCAATCTCCTCCTCATTGTATTACATGAACAATTTTAATTATAGTTTTGAACTAGGCCAAAGACCCTGCCCTTAATATTTTCCAAATTATCTTAGTTATTCTAATATTTTTATTCCTATGTATGAATTTATAAATCACTTGAAATACATTTTTGAGCCTACAAATTTAGTTGGAATTCATGACATATTTTATTCAGTTCACATTAAGGTTGTATAATCAGAAATATTACGGAAACAAAGTATTGATTACTAAAGTAGTCACTGCATTTTTATATTAAAAGCAATAATGGTAAAGAAATATCTATGTTTTCTTTTTCTGGAGATCATTACCGGAGCATCATCTCAGTGTTGGCAAAGATGGTAATCAGAATCATCTTGAGTCTTAGTTTGAACTGTATAAGGTTGCAATTTGACCAGTTTTAACCCACAAAATGGCACCTTCTTATGTTTCAACCTGATACACTGAATAGGAATTATGCAAGTTGTGGAATAGATCCATAGATTTAGATGTGCTATTTTGCAACTCTGTCTAAAGCTGACATTAGTTATCCCTTACTATATTTCACAAAATTTCTCTAACAATTGATTCAACTTCAGTATGTGTAGTTATGATTCTTTTAGCCAATGAATGCTCTGAAATTAACTAAACATGTGTTTCTGGGAATATAAAATATATAACCATCAGCATTTTATGATCTATAAAAGAAAACACCAACTGCATTCATGAGAACTTCACTAACGATGAAGAGTTAGGTTTAATAAAGGTGTTCAGGGGTAGCATTTATGTACAAATTTGCATGAAGCCTGACAATGGATCCCAGAGACCTCTTAAAAGAGTGTTGTATAACTTATGTCTCTTTTTGAAAAATACAGAAAGTATTCAACTTGTAAAAAAAACCCAGAGACTATTAAAAAGAGTAATGGGCAGTGGTAGTTATATTTCACATAGCTTCTATAACTATAACACATGATATATATTTCTTTTAATTAAAACATGGCAAAATGAAGGACTTTGATAATCTATCTCATAATGCTTGTAAGCTTAGCAGCAATAAACTTTGCTAAATACTAAGTTTGAGAAAATGCCGTGCAGGCAGATGGTAACTATGAGCCTCAAGTCTCTCCCAGAGCTGCAAACAATACCATCTGCTACTCTGCTGATTTCTTTTTTGCTCATTGGTATCAAATTTAGTGGGGATCACACTTTACATTCTAATTTCACACCCTGGCCATGATGGTGGGGGTTATCTTCTTCTTCAATGTAAACTTGTTCAAGCCAATAAGGGATTTTGATTTTCTTTTGAAAAAAACTAGTTAGGGATTTCCACTCTTCCATTCATGATGGGGTAAGAGGAACCAAATTTATCCTTATGTCTGAAGCAAACAAAATACTATACCAAATACATAAGCAACACTTTTCCATAAACTGGGCATTAGACAACAAAGGCAGCTCCCTAATGAAAAATAAATGATATGAAATCTACAATTTTCCCCCAATTACTGCCTGGATAGAGTTTACAGGCAGAGGTACAAGGAGGAGAAGCTTAGAGAGGGGAGGTCAACAGACTTTCTAAGTTAGGGACACAAACCTGAGAGCCTGAGAAAACGAAGAGGGTAGAGATCACAGGAAGGAGTCCTAGTCCTGGAAAGGAGAGAGAGTACACAGAAATACCTCTAGATATCTGCAGAGGATAGCCTCAAGTATTCAGCAGAGTGGTGATCATCAGCAAACCTATATGAGGAAACTACCTGAGACCTGGAAAAAACAAAACAAAACAGCAAAACAAAAGCCAACATCTGAAACGATGAAGTAACAGTGCAGGGCACTTGCATTGGGCTAGAAATAATGCCCACATATTTTCAACTGTCAGACTGGAAACTCACCAGATTCATATGGATCAGGTATATTACTCAGAAGCATATTACAACAAATATTGAAACTAAAACCCAGAAGGATCAAACTATTTTCAAATAACTACTTCAAATAAGTACTATGTGTATTTCAAATAACTACAAAGCTCAACTATGTTAATAAAATTAAAAGATACCCATCTCTCAAATAGGTAAAACTCATAAAGTCTGGTATATAAACAAAAATTAGCAGAAATCAAAAGAAGCAGTAAAATAATAAGATATTTTAATCAATTGAAACTGGCATAGGCATTAAAATGAGCAGATAAGAACATTAAAACTACTATAAATGACCATCGCAATATTCAAAAAGTTAACTAGAGGCAGGACTTTTAGAGAACAAATCCTCTTCCTCAATACCAACATTTAAACTCTATAAAATTGACAAAAATTACCATTTGACATTCTGAACATCAGGCGAGGTGGACAACAATATAAGAAGAATTTGTGTTTGTAAGGTTTCTGAACTTGAGGTAAGAAACGTGAGAATCTGTATCATTGTCTGAAGCTGCATCCGTGTTTTCCCCAGTATGGTAGGGAAGGAATTTTACAATGCTGGGATAGGCCATAAAGAATAGCACATTCTCTGTCAAGTTTGAAGCATATTCACTAAATTTAGGGCAGTGGGTGATACAAACAGTGGCATTGTCAATGGATCATTAGAAATCATGTAATCTGATATGTATAACAGATTTGGAAAATTATTTAAAATGAGCAGAGACTCAGAAATTTGTGTGACACCATTATGTATACCAACATGTATGTAATTGGAGCCAAGATGGAGAGGAGAGAGGAAAAGGAGTAGGAAAAAAAAAAGAAATAGGGATGAACTCTTCTTAAATCTGATACAAAATATTCATGTACACATCCAAGAAGCTGTAAAAAATGTATAATCGATAAAATGCTATTTACTGATACATATATCTGAAGCAAAGAGTTGAAAGACAAATAAAAAATTTGAAATTCTCAAAAGATAAAAGGACAAATTATGTTCAAAGAAGTCACAATAAGATTAACATCTGACTCTCATCATAATCAAGGAGGCCAGAAATAAGAGAGAGATGACATATTCAAAATACTATATGGGAAAAAAAAGTCAACCAATGATTCTGTATTCAACTATACTTCTCAAGTGAAAGTGAAATAAAAAAGATTCCTAATACATTAAAGAATGAGATAATTCATTCTTGCCAGGCCTTCCTACAATAATTAATAAAGGAAATCTCTCAGACTCAAAGAAATGAGAGCAAGTGATTACTCAATAAAAAAAAAAAGGAACATCGTTAGTCTTTAATTAAATCATGTATAAAATATGATTTAATATAGAAGACTCAATAGTCAACAGTTGTGTAAATTTAAAAAATATATGGAATTTGATTTAACATAGAAGACTCAATAGATTCAATAGTTATATAAATTTTAAAAGTTTATTTTCTTTATTTAATAGACACAAGATTGTACCAAACAATAATTTGAATACTGTGTTTTTGGAATTCTAACATACATGAATTTAATATGTATGACGATGATAGCACAAAGCATGTGACAAGAAATTGAGTTACACTTATGCAAATTTTCTACATTTTACCAAATATAAATAATTTGTCAACATTAGTTTGTGATCAGATGCACATTAATATATCATGTCTAAGAAAAAACTCAAAAATGTACTAAAAATAAAATCAACAAGTTAATTTAATTGGTATGCCAAAAATTAACTTTAAGATGATAATTTTATTAGAGACTAAAATAAGCATTTTGTAATGATAAAAGACTCAACTTATTGGAAAGTTAAATCAATTATAAATTCATATATACCTAAAATCAGAGCCCAAAAATACATGATGAAAAACTGAAAATAATGAAAAGTGAAAAAGACAATTCAACAATTATAGTTGGAAGAAAATTGAAAGATATAAAAAAAACTTGAAAGACATTATTAACCAATTCCATGTGAATGATATGAAGCACACTCCACTGAATCACGAAACAAAAATATTTTCAAGCTTGCATGAAACACATACTAGGTCATAAAACAAGTTTAAATGAATTTAGGAGACATAAATCATGCAAAGTATGTCCTCAGCCTATAATGGAATTCAATTAGAAAGAAATAATAGAAAAAATTTTGAAAATCTTTCCATATTTAGGAATTAAACACACTTCTAAGTAATCTATAGGTCAAATAAGAAACAATAAAAAAATTAATTGTTTGAAATGAAAAAAACAACAGATCAAAACCCATGAGATGCAGCTAAAGCAGTGATTAGAAAAAAAATGTGTAGCATTGAATGTCTATACCAGAAAAGACAAAAGAAGATTTCTAATATATAACCTATACTTTCACTTTAAAAACTAGAAAAATAAGATTAAATTAAACCCAAAGCAAGCAGAAAAAAATAACAAAAATTATAGCAGACATCAGTGAAATATAAAACCAAACACTAGAGAATATCAATTAAACCAAAAGTTGATTGTTTGAAAAGATCAACAAAATTGACAAATATTTAGCTAAACTAATCAACAACAAAACAGAAAGACATGAATTATCAAAATCAAGAATGAAAGAATCTATATTACTACAAACTCTACAAATGAAAAGGATATATGGAATTATGATGCATAATTTTGGAGATCATATTGGACAATTTGATAAAACAGGCAAATTCATTGACTGATACTAATTACCAAAACTTGTTACAGATGATGAAAATGAGTAGACCTAAAATAAGTAAAAACAATAATTTACTGATTAAAACTCTTCCCATACATAGGAGTCCAGCACAAAGAATTTACTAATGAATTCTGTCAAATATTTAAAAAATAAATGATACTAATGATGAAAAAGAAATAATACTAATAGTAATCCTGAGCAAGCTCAGATTATGGCGAGCAGTATTAGACTAATAGAAAGGCCAAAGACATCACAAAAAGAACATTACAGACCCATATGTGAAGATAAATAAAAAAATAACCAAATGTAAGCAACCCCAAACCAGCAATGTATAAAAAGGGTCATATGACATATCCAAGGGAGATTTTTGCCAGAAGTTGAGGTAACATTAACGTTATAGCATTATAACCAATGTAATACATACCATGAGTAGAATAAAGAACAAAAACCACCTGATAATTTCAATTGATGCAGCAAATTTATTTAACAAAGCCCAACACCCATTATAATAAAATTTTTCAACAAAAGTAAAAAGGAAATTTTATGTATCTCATAAAAATAGTCTAGGAAAAATCCGAGTCTGAAAACATACTTAAGAGTAAAGAACTGAATTCCTTCTCTCTAATATCAAGAGCAAGGCAAGCATGTCTCCTTCCACTATTTTTTTCAAAATTGTACTGAAAATTCTAGATCATTTAATTAAAAATTTAGAAAAAATTAAAGGCAACCAGATTAGTAAGGAAAAAAATAAAATTCTTTTTATTTTAAGATGACATACTATTACATATAGGAAATTCTAAGAAACCTAAACAAAACAAAACCACTAGAATTAACATACAGCTTTAGCAAGTTCACAGTCTGCAACATCAAGACACAAAAATCCTTTGATTTTCTGTGTGCTAGCAATAAAGAATCTAAAAAACAAATTAGAAAAACAATTCTATTCACAAGAACACTAAAAACAATAAAGTACTTAAGAATAAATTTCCAAAAAAGTGCCAGTAAGATTTGTACATTAAAAAATGCAAAGCATTCCCAAGAGAAATTAAAGAATACCTAAATGAATGAAGAAACTTTTCATTTTCATGAATCAGATGCAACAATATTGTTAGAAAGGCAACTCATTACAAATTGACTTACAAATTCATTACAATCTCTGCCAAACCCCCGCAGGACTTTTGTAGAATTTGACGAGCTGATTTTGAAGTGCATATGGAAATGCAGCAAACCAAGAATCATTAAAACAAACGTGAGAAAGAAAAATGAAGTTGGAAAATTTATACTGTCTGATTTCAAAACTTACTGTGAAGCCACAGTAATCAATGCAGTGTGATATTGGTGAAAAATAGGCATATAGATCAATGGAACAAAATTGAGAGTATAGAAGCATATTTACGTTTTTGATCAATTGATTTTTGTAAAAGTGAAAACCAATTTAATGCAAAAAAAAATCTTCTTAACAAATCTTTCTGAGGCAATTGCATATCAACATATATAATATATAAATGCACACACAGACACTTCTGTGCTTCAAAAAGCCATAAAGAAAAATGACACGTTATAATCTGGGACAAAAAACATATAAAGAACTTTTGCAATATAATAATAAAGAAACAACCCAATTTAAAAATGGGGAAATAATTTGAACGGTTATTGCACCAAAGAAGGTGTAAAAACGAGTGATAAGCACATACAAGGATACTCAATATTATTAGTCATTAAGAAAATACAAATTAAAAATCCAATAAGATCACTTAATATTTGCCAGAATGGATATACTCAAATGACAGATAGTACTAAAGAACGTGGAGAAATTGAAAACGTCATGCATTGCTAGTGGGAATATGAAAAGCTACAACTACTTTGGAAAATAGTTTGGTACTTTCTTAAAAACTTAAACATGTGCTTGGGAGGCTGAGGCAGGCGGATCACGAGGTCAGGTGATTGAGACCATCCTGGCTAAGATGGTGAAACCTCGTCTCTAATGAAAATAGAAAATTAGCCGGGCGTAGTGGCGGGTGCCTGTAGTCCCAATTATTCCGGAGTCTGTTGGCAGGAGAATGGCCTGAACCCGGGAGGCGGAGCTTGAAATGAGCCGAGATCGCGCCACTGCACTCCAGCCTGGGCGGGCGACAGAGGGAGACTCCATCTCAAAAAAAAAAAAAAAAAATCGAAACATTTGCATATCATATGAATACCATTTCACTGCTAGGTATAAGACAACATAAGCTTATGTTCATACAAAAGTGTACGGCTTTGTATTTGTTAACATGTGAAGCATGTGAACTTGTGGATAGGAACTTTCTTCTTCATAGCCTAGAAATGCAAACAACCCGGGTTTGCATCAGTATGTGAATGTACATAATAAATTATGGTTATCTATACAATGTAATACTACTAGTCATAAGAAGAAATGAATTACTGATGCAAGTAATGATATGGATACATTTCAAAATAATTATGCTGAGTGAAAAAAGCCAGTCAACAAAGAGAGCATACTGTATGTCTCCATCTGTATTGAATTCTAGAAAATTCAAACCAATTTATATTGACAAAAAAACATATCACTGGTTGCATGAGGAGGGTTGGGGATGGGAAAAGGAGGAGAGATTACAAGAGCCACAGAGAAACTTTGGGAGATGATATATTTATTTTCTCAATTGTTGTGATAGCATCATAGACAGAGACATACGTCAAAGCTTAATCAGTACAACTTAAATATGCGCAGTGTACCATATGCCAATTATGCCTCAGTAACGCTGGTAAAATGTCCATCTAGACTTTCACACAGTACAAGGAACGACTTCAAAAAAGTAAGATACGATGTGGATTTTAGTCGTGAATCATTTTTTTAGCTGCTGAACACTTATGCTTAAGGGGTTTCTTTCACTTAGGCACAGATATGCTCATTAAGATTAACTTTCTCAGATAAAATTGAGAAATATCTTACTTCAAAGCCTACTTCAATTTTTCTAGAAAATATAAAAAATGTTTTTGCAGCAGTAAGTAGAAGCAAAATTGGCTTTACTTTCTTGCCAATTTTTCACATTTTAAAAAATAAAAGTGGAAGGAAGACCTGATATTAAATGAGAGATGAGGAGATAATGTGAAAATACATTTATTTGAATTGATAAAGTTTAAGAAGGTGATTTTCATGTAGTTTGAAAGTTGGTATGGAATGAAAGAAAGATAAAATGTGTGGTGGACACCGCTGGTTCTAAGTAATTAGAAGTCAGTGGTGTCCTTGGAGCTCTGCTAATAACTGTCTATTCTTAGGAAAGAACCCTTAAGATCTCTAAATTGCTTCTTTTTCTACAAAAATGAATTTTATAAGATAATGACTAGACATATCATCTACTTATAAAATACTATGTTTCTTGAAAGTATGTGGAATATGAATACTCTAGTCCTATCATCTGCATTAATAAACCTTTTTTAGATGATCAGGGTTTTTTCAATTATTAAATTATTTTACCAGAGTTTGTACAAGCAGTGCATTACACATTTAAGGGCTAGTTTTAGATCAATGAATATCAGGATATAAGTTATCAGCAAACTACCTTTTAAAAAAAAAAAACATGTAAGAACATGAAAAACTAGTCTAAATGAACTTTAACATGTTAATTGCAAAAAAAAAATCACATATCAGTATCATCACTTTGGCAAAATACTGTTTCTTAAATGAATAAAATAATTGTCAAAGTTATTAGTTCTGTTGTATGAATTATCTCTGTAATTATACAAGCTGTAGTGTTCTGATTTTCATGATGAATATTTTCATGAATATTTTAGACATATATTTTGACAATTGATGGAGTTTATATTACTTGTATTTATTGCAAATCCATTTGTCTAAGAATACCTGTAAAATTTTGCATAAATATTTTTTATTGGCAATCGAATAACCTTGATATCCACTAGCCTGGCAATCCTATTTATAAACAGAAAGCCCTTCTGTCTTTAATGGAATTCTACACTAGGCATAATCCCAACTGGAAAAAGATAAACTTGACTGCGTGTACAGAATGATAAAAATCTATTTGTTTTTCATTAAACTATTGTGATAGTAAACTGGGATGGTTAAAAGTCAAGTACTTTTCCCATGAAGTTATACAATCTACCCTGATGCCAACCAGGTCTGAGCACTCAAGGTCACAAAATAGCAATGCAATCCTTGATTCTGTTTAGATGTTAACTACATTTTCTATATAATGATGCTTAACGTCCAGTATATGTGAATAAGGAAAGCACTGCCTTCCCAACCAAGATTTTGTTTTCAAGATCTTCTATTTCTTGAGACTATTTTAAAACATTATCTGGCAATATGTTTCTGAGACATTACCATTTTGAACTTTCACTGTATGTTGTTATTCTAACACAAGTGTAAAATCTTTTCACCACAAGAGTAAACATGTTTAATTGATGCAAAATATCAAGTAGCATTCAGTCACATTTCTCCTAAAATTATTTGCACAGTAGATATTTTATACAGGATATTTTAAAAATTAAAGAAGACAGAGATACACATACAGCTAGCTCACAACTTGCCAGCCACTAAAATAAAATAAGATCTTGGTATTTAAAGAGAGCCATGATATTTCTGGGGGTTCACTTTATTTTGTGTTTAATTAAGCATGGAAAAAGCTTTTTAATGTGTTTAAAGTATCAGTTTATTACGGATTTGATATTTTTATTGTTCAGTTGCTTTGCACAGAAGAGGCAATATTCCTTTGTGATATCAGGATCATTAGGTAGATAAACTATCAGTGTTGACCTGTGTGAAATATTTCCTAACGAATATTCCAAATGCTTGTTAATGCATTTCAATTTCCTTTGTCATTATTAATTTACCCTACACTTGAGAATATTTATTGAGAAAAAGTTGAAATTAACACCTCATCATGTTAATTTGATGGCTGTTATCTCTTACTCAACTGTAGCAGGATAACTTTGGGTATTTGTTCACTCCAGGAAACTCTATTTCATTGTCACTTGTCCTCAAAATCTGGATCTCTCTACCAAGTTTTCTCTACATTTCTCAACTCCATTGACCAACGGAAGTTTAGATGAAGAAAAGATAGTCCAATGAGCTGGGTCAATCAGACCCTCTGAAAGAAATTTGAAATTAATTTGGAAACAGTAGATATAAAGACCTGTATGTTTTAAGGTTAAGAAGCCAGTTTTTTGAGTAGAGAAACTAAGATAATCTGTTTATAAAAAAATGAATCAGATGTGAGAGAGACCCTGTGGGCACCCAAAAGAGGACCTGCCTTAGTTTCTAACTAATTTTTTTTTTTTTTGGCTCCACTCCTGTGTGTCTTGACTCTAGTCCTAATTGTTATTATGAGCTAAACATGTAGCTTTATAAGATAAGATATTATAAGCTCCAAAGCTAGTTTTAATAAAAATAAAAATGAATAAAAGATGTACTACTTAAGAGTTACCAGGTATTTTTCTAAGAGCTTCATATGTATTAACTCATTTAAACTTTGCAACCCCTATGAAGTAAGTATTATTTATTATTATCCCCATTTCATAGATGAGAAGACTGAGGCATAAAGAGGTCATATAACTTACTCATACCTTATGCCTCTTCTATATATGGCAACTGAACAAAAACTTATCTAAAGTATAATAAAGTATTTGTTTGAAAACATTAAAACATTTCTCCATGTTCAATTAAACATAGATTTTCTATACCTATGACTAAGAAAACCTGAAATAGGTTTCTTGAAACCAAAAAATAAAACAAACAAAGAAAATAGAACCATTCTTTTTTTTCATTTGAGACGGAGTATCGCTCTGTCACCCAGGCTGGAGTGCAGTGGCGCGATCTCTGCTCACTGCAACTCCAACCCCCGGTTCACGCCATTCTCCTGCCTCAACCTCCCGAGTAGCTGGGATCAAAGGCACCTGCCACCACACCCGGTTAATTTTTTTTTTTTTTTTTTTTTTTGAGGCGGAGTTTCGCTCTTGTTGCCCAGGCTGGAGTGCAGTGGCGCGATCTCAGCTCACATTAACCTCCGCCTCCCAAGTTCAAGCCATTCTCCTGCCTCAGCCTCCCGAGTAGCTGGGACTACAGGCGCCCGCCACCACACCCGGCTAATTTTTTGTATTTTTAGTAGAGATGGGGTTTCACCGTGTTAGCCAGGATGGTCTCGATCTCCTGACCTTGTGATCCACCCACTTTGGCCTCCCAAAGTGCTGGAATAGAACCATTCTTAATGAAGAAACCTAGTGAATATAATTTTTGAAGCTAATGGCACTTTGACCTACACCAAATTCAGAAACCAAGACACATCGTTTATAAATTATCACTTTAAACCAAGCATTCTCAAAGAGGGTGGGTGATACTGCTGCCACTGAGAAGACAGTTGGTTCCTGGATATGAAAAAATTCCTACCCTTGTCTATGTAAAACATGAATATCCACACACTACATAAATATATCGATCGTATCAAAATTTCCTGAGAGTTTCAAATAGAAAAAAAATCTAGAAAGGCTGTAAGGGGATCGTGATAAAGAAAAGGAAAAAACTGATTGATAAACTCTGCTACAAATAAAGCAAGATTACTCCTACATGTATTGACTTCAGCCACCATCATGCTACAAACTATGTTTTTTCTTTACAAAAAAAAAAAAGTCCCTAAGAATTGATAATCTGGATTTGAGAACAGCTTTCTATCAATTCTTCTCAAGTTCAAAAAAATTATGCAAGCTGTTTTCTGAATTAAAGAGCTGCAAAATATATTTATGTTTCCTGTCATTAAAAAGCATTTTAAAAATACTGTTTTGCACTCTCATTTGACCAAAAATAGCTTTTCTTTTAGAAGATAAAACTTATCACTGGCTCATTCGTCCATGGAAACAGCTGCTCATTGCATGTTTGAACATATTTGCTTAAGAAATACAAAATTATTAACATTCTAATCCTCTAACCTTTTAAGGCGAGCCAGCTGTGATTATTCACAGACAGACCCTAGCCTTTGGCTTCAGCTTTGTGGAAACTTCTTCCCTTGATTTCTCAGAGAATATTAACTGAAAAATTTGAATTTCTGGGTAGCACGTATTCTATCAGCAAATCATTCTCAACTATTGGTCCCAAGAACCAGTGAAAATATACAAAATGTATTTGCCTAGTATTGCTAATAGTGAGAAATTTTTATTTTATTTAAAAATAACTTATTCTAGTACTTACTATGTGCTATAGTAGTAGGTACCGTTTTAAGCAGTTTAAAATATTAACTAGTTTAATCCTCATGAAGTAGGTACAATTATTACCCTTGCCATTTTTACAGTTTAAGTAATTGGACCAAAGAGATGTTAAGCAAACTGCCAAGGGCCACACATCTGGTAAGTGCCAATGCCAGGATTCCAACAAAGACCATCTGGCTTCAAACTCGGTGTTTGTTCTTGTTAAACTCCAACATTCCAAGCACTGAATTAATAATATTACTTATAGTTTCTTATTTATACTCACAGCAACCCTAAAAGGTGACATGGTTATTATCCCAGCTTTAACAGATGAAGACCATAAAAAACCGAGTTTTAACACTTGATCCAAATTCTTAAAATTGTAAGAAATGAACCTCAAATTTGAACCCAGGTCATTTCTTCTTCTGATGCCTCTATACTGTACACCTATTGCTTTCCTGAGTTTCATGGGAATACCTAACATTTGAGGATAATCCCTGCCCTGGCCTTTTTCTATAGTTTATTATTCTATCTATCATCTATCTATCTATCTATCTATCTATCTATCTATCTATCTATCTATCTATCTAATCTATCTATTCTTTTTAGATAGACTATTCTAAAATAGTCTATCTAGAATAATACACTATCTATCTATCTATTCTATCTTAAAAGGATAGATAGATCTTCTTATTCTATAGTTTGGCATAAGTCAGTCCAGTAGTCATTGGCTAGAGCTTTCTTTCTCAACCATAAAAATCATTTTTTATCTAAGAGAATCAGTGATAGATACCTGGTTGAGACAGTGGCCACAAAGTTTCTTTTTTACTTAAAGAAATCAAAGATATCTGGAAGAGAGTTTATTTATAAATTTGAATCTAGTTTCCTGAAGTATTCTTATAATTTTGACCTTGTTATATTTCTATCCCAATTCTCAAATAATGATCTCTCACATCTTTCCTGAGTTCTGGGTATATAGGAACTTAACCTAGCATGTTTAGCATGTTCTGAGTTCAGATACGAAGAAGCAGATAAAAATATGTGTGCTATCATGTTGTCAAAGAAGTGAATTATTCCAGCCCAAACTGATAAAGACCCAGTACTGGTCATAAATTATGCCATACCATACTTTATATTTTATTGAGTAGCTCACTTAAAACCTCATCACATTCCAATTACATTGATAGGGAAGATATTTTATTACCATTTTATAGATGAGAAAAAAAAATGTCCTGATGCTCCAATGTTGTCTAATTAAGGTAAATTTAGGGCTGGGAACTCTTGTCAGTTATGTGGATTTTAGTAAATATATATTTGGTAAAATGGCCAAGGCAGGAATGCTACTTCTCGCTGAGAAGATTGGTTCGCTATTGTTTTCCTTTTATTCTTTGTAGACTCAGATGATACCTGTATCTACAATACAACAACCATCAAAACCATTTTGAAACTCGTAGTGAATTGGTATGCTGTTTTGTCATTGAATGAATAGGCTCCAAATACTTCATGTAGTCTCCCTGTGTTCTCTACATCCCATTTTTAACTCACTTTTGACATTACTCTCACCCAAGATTTGTTGTCACTAGAGTAGCTTTATGCCCACACTTATACATATAAGGAATTATGGAAGTTCTACCCCTTCTCTACAAAGCTTCAAGTGTCACCTAAGCTATTAGTGAATTGACCCACGCTCAATTATAGAGCTACATCATGTTCTGCATTTACCTGTATTCACCTTCTAGCACGGAGAAAAGGAAAAGGACACACAGAGAGGAGTTACCACAGGAAAATAAGACTTACAGACTTTTTACAGAACCAAGAATATTTGACTTTAATTATATCAATGAATAAATTATAAATCTTGTTGCTAATTCATTCCTATTCCTTTATCCTCAGAATATTAAAAGGGAGTGTCTGTATATTCAACATAGTAAATGTGTTCATTTCTGGAAGGTTTCTCAGACCCAACTGGAGTCCAAGACAGAAATAAGTAGCTAGCATCTCAGGCCTGGATCCAACCTTAGTTTTAAGACAAGAACAGAAAATGATTTCAACTTATATTGCCGACTGTGATCATTCGGACAAACTGTTAGTTGCTCTCTTGCTACATCCTAGCTCATTCTGAAATAATAGTATTATAAATACTAATCTATTCAGTAGATATAAACAGCAGTCGAATACATACCTGCTGTACATTAAGGGAGAGAGTTTGAAGTAGATCCCTATGAATCATGTATCTTAGTTTAGCTCCCTTGTGTCAGGATATACATATAACAATTAATAATTGAATGAATTCATATTAACTCAGTTCAAGAATGAGAAAATTACCTATAACTTGGACCTACTCCTGTTCTCTTTCCTTGTACTACCTCCATGTTTGCCCTTTAAAGGGAACAACTATATCTTATTTTATATTTTTCTTTCTGTGTTTCTGTTCTTGCTTTTGCTTTAGTTTTAGCACTTATACATGTAAATATAAACAATCTATTGTGGAATTGTTCCTGTTTGAAGGGTTTATAAACATGATATCAAATTTTATACAGTTGTTGGCACTTGCATTTTTTCCCTCACTGTTATATTTCACGTGTTTGTCTTGTTGCCTCTAACGGTAGTTTAGTCGTTTGCACTCTTGTGTACTAGTGTATTGTGACACATCACAATTTATTTATTATCTTGTGGATGGTTCTTAGGGTTTTCTCTACTTAAAAAAATTAGTACTGCTATAAATAATTTGTGCTTATCTTTTTGTGTCCATGTACACTTTATAGGCAAACGGATATGTGAATATGTAATATCATGCAACAATACTAAGGTCTTCCAAAGAAATTGTACGATTCACCCAAATCAGTAAATTCTTATCCGTGTACATTCTTTCCAATACTGGCATTGTCAGACTTCCTAATTATGGACAATTTAGTAGATATAAAATGATGTCATGTTAATTTCATGTACATTTTTGTAAAACACTTTTAGTAGGTAAACAGTTCCAAGTTGGCATTTATTTTTCTAATACTGTGGGAATGCCTGTCTAGTTTCTTCCATTATCAACTGCTGATGCTAAAATAATATGCTTTCTAATCATTGTTCTCTTATAATTGATCTGGATTTTCTCTATGTCTATTTATAAGCTTCTCTCACTATGTGTTTTCAAGCTTCAATATAGTGCATTTGGGTCTGAATTACTTCTCATTTTTCCTACTTATAATACAAATTTAAAATTTCTATGAGTATTACCATTGCTGTCACTATTGGAACATTTCCAGCCATTTTTCCCCAATTAGTTTTTGTATTTGTTCACCCTAAAACATCAACTAAATTAATAGTATTCACTTTTATTCTGTCATCTATATCTCTCAAAATTCTTTCCTGATTTACATCTCCTTATCTGGGAGAGGTTCAAATCTGGGTTATTTCCTCAGAGGCAATCTTCTAATTTTCTAATTGTTTCTTCGGTTGTTTTTTTAATCTACAAGTTAAAACAGCCATTGAGATTTTTTCCAATGATTTTATTTTTCATCTGGAAAATATTTGTTAGCATACAATTTATTTTTCAAATATTCTTACACAATTCTGTTGAGTTTCTGTTGCTATTTCTCTGAAAATATACATTTTCCTTATCTAGTCTATCATTGATGGGCATTTGGGTTCGTTCCATGTCTTTGCTCTTGCGAATAATGCTGCAATAAACATACATGTACATGCATCTTTATAATAGAATGATTTATACTCTTTTGGTATATACCCATTACTGGGATTGCTGGGTCAAATGGTATTTCTGGTTCAAGATCCTTGAGGAATCGCCACACTGTCTCCCACAGTGGTTGAACTAATTTACGTTCCCAGCAACAGTGAAAAAGCATTCTGATTTCTCCTACTTCTCCACAGCCTTGCCAGCATCTATTGTTTCTTTACTTTTTAATAATTACCATTCTGACTGGTGTGAGATAGTATCTCACTGTGGTTTTGTTTTGCATTTCTCTATTGATCAGTAATGTTGAACTCTTTTCACAAGTTTAGCCACATCAGTGTCTTCCTTGTAAATTCTGGATATTAGACCTTTGTCAGATGGATAGACTGCAAAAATTTTCACCCATTCTGTAGGTTGCCTATTCACTTTGATGATAGCTTCTTTTGCTGTGCAGAAGCTCTTTAGTTTAATTAGACTCCATTTGCCAATTTTAGCTTTTGTTCCAATTGATTTTGGCGATTTCATCGTAAAATTTTTCCCATGCCTATGTTCTGAATTATACTGCCTACATTTTCTTCTGTGGTGTTTATGGGTTTTTATATTGCCTCTCACACAAGATGCTTGCTTTTTGACATGTTTGTTGGCTTTGATTGTGAACTCATTGCTTGATCTTAGTCTTGCTCAATACTGTGAATTTAAAGGAAGGAAACTGCGTTCCAGAGAGCATTTGATTTTACTTCTACCAATAGACAGGGACCTTTACTGACCTGAAAGTACTTCAGGCTCCTTCAAAATGTATGCATCAGTGTTGGGTTCCAGAGTTAGCTTTTCTATTTTGTAGCTAATCCAATAATTAATATATGAATGCACTTCTGCTATTAGCATTTTCCTCTGAGGAAATCCTACCCTTACTGACAACCAAACCTCTACCACCAGAAAAGTTTGCGGGGAAAAGGGAAGATAACAGTCTTTACAGATATTCCCTACCATTTAAGGGACAGCAATACTCCCACATGCATGTTCTATCCATGGTACCATCTGCAGAGTTGTTCAAAGAGCATCTATTTAACCATAAGACTGTAAGAGATGTTTAAAAGAATGTCTTTGCCAACGTCAAAAAATGTTACATGTTTCAGTGCTTTAAAACTTATAGTTAAGATATGGAATTTGAATCATTAACCTATTTACAAAAAGATAAAAGTTTTTTTTTTCCGAATTGGATTTGTGGTTTATAGAAATCAACATTTATATTGCTATATATGGAAAATTAATTATTTGATTCTTTCCCCTTTTCCAATCAACTGAATATTTGTAGAGGGAATTCATTAAAAGAATATAAATATTTGAGAATAAAGGTGAAGATACAAAGGTGGATCACATAGGATGTCAAAAAGGCTAATGAGATAAAAACTGTGCAAATAAAATCTTAGTTGAATTTTCATAATGATTTCCTAATGATGACGTATACACACCATAAATCCAACATTGAAAGGAAACAATAAAATTACCAATCATTCTATTCAATTTGATAGACATTCCAGAGTGTATGCTGAGGTGTGAGAGGCTTAAACAGGACAGATTTGGTGAACTAACTTCTTAGCTGGAAAAAATGTGTAGTATCAGTCTATGTTCATTCAGAGAGGTATATATAACTTCTTGTTATAGAAATTGAGTTTTTCACATATGTATGAAAAAGCTAGGGAAGTCAAATTGTTCAGGGGGTAGGAGGAATATCAAAGTAGCCACCAGCCAGTAAGTCTGAGAGGTCACTTGAGAATGTAAAGGGGAAGTGGTGGAGAAATTTAAGGCATAAGTCTGTTGATAAGAACTGATAAGAACAAAAGCATCTTTTAATGGGCCTTGGACTGTTACTGGTCAGCAAGGTCAGTGGTCCTCAAGAAAAGCTAGAAGCGAAGAAGAGGAAAATAAACATGAACCAAAATCTGCCTGCGCTTCTGCTTCTGTGTGTCATCACTAGTTACCATTTCCTCCAGAGATCAAGGACTGTTGCTTTATTTCTGCCTCCCAAATCTCACAAATGTCCCTTGTGCCTCCAGCTCTAAGCTGCAAAAATTCAGGGAAGGGGTTTATGGAAAGCATCTCTATAGCTTCACAAAATTGATAATAAAATATCCTGTCACAGTAATTTTTAGTTAAAATTAGTAGTTCCAAACATTTCTCACTTTTCAACAAAAACAGCAATAGCATTACAAAATAAAAAAGTTTATTGAAAGTGTATTTCTCTTATTGAAGTTTTGATGATAGATGGATGGATAGATGACAGATCGATAGATAGATAATTCCTGCTGTATCCCATTATTATATGTATAAATTCTGCTATAGAGCAAGCAAGATGCTACAGAATTTAATAGGCCTGGCTGTTAGACAGAATCATGGGTTATTTAATATTGGTACAATTATTTTCTGTTCACCAGATGATATTTCCTGTGCAGCAAATAGCACAAAAGCTTTCTTGATAGTTTTATGAAATATTACTACAAAATATCTGCTCCTTCTCTGAGGATAGGTAGTGTGTTTCAATGAATGTAAATTTTAGAAATTTGATGGGTTTCAATTTAATGTGCTATCAAATGCCACCAAAGAATTTCCCAGCTGAAATATATAATGTAAACATGCATTCAGCCATGTTTCTCTAAGCTTTGTTCTTCTCATTCTAATATGAGAAATTATTTAACTTGTGTTTTCTCTGCCCCTTAGAAATATGTGCAAATTTTGTGGCAATGTATCTGATGATATAACATATTGTACTAAGTTAGTGTTTAAGTAAATTAAGGGAGACAAATAAATTTGTATTTAGAGTAACAAATAAATTTGCACTTAAATAAATTTGTTTCTAAATAAGTTAAGGTCTGTTTTTCCAGATTTTTGATATATTATTTAAAGTACAATATTTGGAGGAACTTAGAAAGAATGGATAATCAGTAAACATGCAACATTCCTTCTATTATTTCCTTAATACATATTTTGATGACTCTATCTCATTTGGGATAACATACAGATTCTTTAGGATAATCCTCATATGTTTTCCAATCTGTCTAAGCTATACTTTCACACTGATTCTCATGCCTTCTTAAAAGCATGCTGTCTCCAGTATCCTAATAAATTTTTGGTTCTCTAAAAGAGTCAACAATTTCCCCCTGTCTGCCAGGTCTACTACTACTTATCCTTTAATAATTAATTATCAGATGCTCTGAGAATTCTGTCAATAACCAGGTGATCTTGTGGTTTAGACCAAAACATGTATATTCTACTTGGGACAAGACTCTGTCCCTTATCTGACCTTGGGCAGATTTCTTATTCCCTCTCTTGTTTTTTGTTTTTGACTTATAAAGCAAAAAAACAAACAGTACTCTATTATGGGACAATGATATAGATTAATCAATAACTGCATGTAAAATACTTCACACACTCTGGCATATAGTAAACAATAAATTTTACTTGTCATTATTTTTTTCATTCTTATGATTTTATTATTCAAACTCTGTCTTATTGGTAGTTAACCCTTACTTTCTGTGATCTCACAGTCTCTTTCATTTATTCATTCACTTTTTAAAAAATTCAATGATTTATTGAGGGCCTTGTATGTACCAGATACCATTTGATCCACAGGAGATTCAGCACTGAATAAAATGAAAATGTTCTACCCTTCTGAAACTTACATTCTAGCAGTGAAGGTATTCAACAAATAAAAAATTAATATATATTTCTAATTTTTTTTAACCATTCTTGTAGTGTTTTGTCTTGTTTTGCTTTCACATTTCTATTAATATCACTGAAGAATAATTCTTTTCATACAGGGTAGGGACAATTTTATTCCTCTTTTGCTTCATTTATTTTCACAGTGCCTTGCCCATAGTAAGCATCCAATAAATAATTGTTGAATAACTGAATAAATGAATGAATGACAGCTTCAGGACCATAGACATTCCCCAACATTTTAAATGTACCATTCCTACCTTATTGCCAAGTGTATATTTGATAATCTCTCAACCCTATATAAAATACATTTATTCTATAATAAGTTTATAGGTACAACAGGATGATAGAAGAGCTATAACATTACACAGTAGGCTAAATTTTCAGTAGGTATTTCTGAATCTCCACATAAATACAGATTTTTAGTACCTGTGCAGGACCACATAATTCCACAAAAAAAAAATCTATGAAATAAAAAAGATTATTTCCTATAGAGTTTATGTTAATGGGTTTAACTAAAACACTAAGCTAACGTTGAAATGTACAAAGACAAATCAGTATGATAGTCATCAGTTTTTTCATGTGGATTATTTTTTATCCTATGCAAGTTTGATTTTAGCTCATTTTATGGTTTTGAAAATGTAAGTTCACCATTCAATTATCTAATCCTTACTCTGTTAGAGGAGATCACAAAATAAATGTGTCTATGTTAAAGGATTATTTAGTGTTCCATACAATACAATGAAAACAACAAAGTTAGTAAAGGTTCTGTTATATACAAACAAGAGGTTGTAAAACATGAAGTTATGATGCCACAATGAATTGTTGAACATGTCCAGTTTGTTCTTAGCAGGATGAGCTTCTACCTATCTCTCTTGTTAACATTTAATTTGCATTTTGCTTCAGGCATGTTATTTTGTTTCCGTTTATTTCAAGCAGATCTACAGAAGTCAATTCTTCACCACTTACAATGGGAGTTTGACATTTTTAAGCTGGTATTTGATAAACAGCTTTAGCTGATTGAAAAGACTGGGTATATTGAATGTCATCTCTGTTCCTCTGGATCCCCGCTTCCCACTCTGTCTCAGCATGCTGGCCTGCCTACATAAATGGGTTCTCTTGCCTTCTAGCTCCTCCCTCCACTCAGAAAGCTCCTCCCTCCACTCAGAACAACAGAAAGGATTCTGAGAGAAGAAAGTGAAGCTTTGGGTGTGTTATTTGGTGTTTGTTTGTTTGTTTGTTTTCTTCTCTTCCCTAAGACTGGCTTCATGGGTTTGTTACAATTGTGCAGTCACTCAGGGCCCCCTCACACTCAGAAGGGCTCCCTGCTTGGTTTAATTATCTGCTGATACCATCTTAAAATTCTTTACAGTTTTTAACAAGGAGCCCCTCATTTTCATTTAGCACCTACAAATTACGTGGTTAGTCCAGCTCCCAGCTCCCTCCATGCAGGACTGCCTTAGGCTGACTGGGTCTCTTGTCAGAGAGGCTACTCCTATTCAGTGTCCTCCTCCTCCTGTACTTCCCAGTCTGTCGGTTGTGGTAATGATGATTCTTCTCCTTCAGGCTAACGATGACAGTAGAGGCATTGTTATTAGTCTTTGGGAACTGCACCATTACTAGTGCTTTTGCTATTTCTGCTCACATCTTTTAAAACTTTGCAAAATTTCCTTTATTAAATGTAATATTTTCTTCAACTTATCCTAATTTGTGCATGACATCTACTTATAGCTAGTACTCTAATGCTACAAATGGTAAGAACAGCTGAATTCCGGTATATATAATGGCATATAATTCCACAAAAGATAAGCAAAGATTAAAAGAGAAGACCATTACACCAAAGTTTTTCTTAGAATTTTAAAAATATTTACACTAAGCTAGAAAACTTCTCAAGAGTTGACAAACATGTCCTAGGATAAAAATCCTCTTTTTCCCCTTTGCCACTGATCTGCTCCCAGAGGGAGTTCTGAAAGAGGCATGGAGAACTCTGTTTTTCATTATTCCTAAATGCTAAACAGGTCATTGAGTTATTTTTCTTCTGTTAAAGAAAATAATTCATAGCACAGACAGTTAACCTCATGCACTTCATCAAGAAGCTGCTTCTGCCCTTTGTGCACTGAAAACACTGAGAAATTATGTTTGATTAAAGCATAGGGAACTGGACATATGCAAAAATTATGAGAGTCAAAAGAAGAAAATCCACAAGATAGAAAAAATATGTAACTTCAATGTAGCTTTAAAGAGCATCAAATCATAGACTTTCTAGTTCCTTCACTAATCTGAGCAGTAATTTGGACTTTTGTGCTCTGTACACATAAAGGTAACAATGAGAAAGTCACAGGCCTAGAGACAGTTCTAAGCTGATAAATATCAAATCTTTCTCTTGAAAATCCATCTCAGAAACGAATAATTTGTTAAGAAGACACTATTGTTCAACATATTAGGTTTCTATTAACCTACCAACTAACAACACATTAGATTTGTATTAGCCTACAAAAAATCCAACATATGGACTTAACTATGTTGTTTACATGTGATAAAAGTATTGTGGTTTTTTTTACATTTTACATTAGATATTCTTTATTATATATTTTTAAATAATAGGTTGAGGATGCACTGTGTGCTGAGTATTGCTGTATGTGTTTTTGTACCTATTAACAAATTTATCTCCGCAATTGTCTTAAGAGATATATTATTTATTATTATTATTAACCCATTTTTACATATGGAAAAATTGTGGAATGTGGTGTTTAGCTATAACCTTAAAGTCACACACTTTTAATGAGTGCTTGATATGTTTAAAACATACTAACATATTGTTTTATAAGATTGTCTATACAAAACGAAGTCTCCATATTTCTTTTGCTACAGAAGGGATTGTTCAAGGGTAATTTTGATCATAGGCTTGTTTCCCCCATTTCTCGGTTGACATAGAATATTACCCCAAGTAAGATGTAACTTATTTTTTATCCTAAAATGCATGTTAGTATGTTGGTCGTTGGCTTGGTCTTCTTTGCTTCAGTCTTGGAAGTAATTTGTAAAGGAACAAACCTTCCACAGAAAGTAGCAAAGAGCCTTGAGGAAATGTCTAAAATGAATCTGAAGCCATAATGGAAAAGAAAGATCAAAGCACATGTTGAGAAAGGGCAATCTAGAGAAAACATGCCATTCTCCCCAATTTTATACACTACTATCATTCAATAATGATGGTATACAGAATCTTTAGTGCTTCATGGGGGAATAGTTTGTGGAAAGAATGAGTAGTGTTTGAGAAGAAAAATGTATACAAAATCAAAAGTCTAAGAATTCCTAAATTGAGGCAAGACACCAGCAAGAGTATCTGACTCTGTAGCAGAATAAATTAGAATAATTCTAAAAATTTCCAATAGAATTATCTTATGTGCACCTTAACAGTGGAGAATTATTTTTCCTCTTCATGCTCAGAATACTCCTTCCAGATCCCTTGAAATCTACTTTTCCTCTCACTATTTGATGAACACTATTCTTTGGGCAGGATCAGTGATCATTTTTATTAGAAAAACCGTAAGTGTTTTCTAAGTCATTAAATTATTCAACGTGATAAAGCAGTGACAATCACTCAATCACTACTTTAAATTAACTACGTCTTAGCTTTCAGGACAGTATTTTGGTCAACTTTTTTACTTTAATTTTTTTTCTTACCTCACTGATTCAGTATGAGTTTCACTCAAAATACTATCAATGGTCATTCATTTATTCATTCAAACCACAGGTCTCTGTTAATTGGATGAGGATATAAAGGAGTGGACATTGACGCAAGCAATAGCTCAAGGCAGAGAAAGAACATAATCTGTTTTTAAGCCAAACTAAGCAGTTCAATTTGTCTGGAATAGTTGTTCTCACTAAGTGTGTTCTGGTAGGGTGTCATATCTCCAGATTTTATTTCACTAAAGGGTAAGAAAAAGCTTTCTGGAAGCAAGAGTTGTAAATCTGTATGCTATCAAGTACTGACAAAAAAGTGGCATATCTAAGTAGGACAAGCTCCACCTCTAGAAGTTTAAGTAGTACAGTGGGTCAGCTTGTTGCTAAAAGTGAAAAAATAACTTGTGTCATGACAGTGAAAGGTTTTATAGAGTATTTGAGACATCTTTATATTACATTAAAGATTGAACTATAATTATTGCTGATGTTAGTGTTGTTTTAAATATGTTTCATTTCTTTGAATGTGCTACCAAGAGTCCTTGATTCTGAGACT
This sequence comes from Colobus angolensis palliatus, assembly GCF_000951035.1. NCBI lineage: Eukaryota > Metazoa > Chordata > Mammalia > Primates > Cercopithecidae > Colobus > Colobus angolensis. The sequence goes on from NW_012117777.1 coordinate 1,341,878, forward strand.
GTGCCACATATCCAAAGAAGTAAAGTATCTATGATCTAGAGCAAATTTGACTGTGACTGAAAATTACTGTAATCTATTCCTCAAAGATCAACTACAGCCAAGATCTAAAGAACTTTTTTGGCTATACTAAGGATATACTCCTCATCAGCATTAAGTAAGCATAGATGATTTTTAAATGAAAGAGATAACTGAATTGATTTGTATTGTGGAAAAATAATTGTAATAAGTACATGAAAAGTAAAATTCTAATTCAGAAGAGTTGGAATTTTAGATCTGCAACAGTTTTCATGCAAAATAACACTAAACAATTTTCAAACATTTGATCTAGCTTGAGCAATAAATAAATAAATAAAAAGTAACATCTGAATATTTATTTGAAATTTCTCTTTGGATCCACTCCCTCTCTTTATGTAGATAGATAGATAGGTAGATAGATAGATAGAAATTCCAAATATGTATATCTCTGTCTGTCTATCTATCTATCTATCTATCTATCTATCTATCTATCTATCTATCTATCTATCCATCTAACTAGATATGTCAAAAGATAATTTGGAAAATATGTTGCCAAAATGTGTGTTATCAGGATCAATATCTCAGATCTGCTAAATTCTTCACATTATATTTCAGCTTCATTTTTTTCCTGAACATGTACTTTTTACTTCATATATATCATTTTTGAAACACCTTTCTTCAATGTACATATCTCAAAGTGACAGCTTTTCCCTTCAAGCAGTTCAACTTCAACCCAATATTATTTCATTGACAAAGTACTTTCTAAACTTCTGCTTTTCCATTGATTCCTGGTGGAAAAATAGAGTCACTATCATTTTCTATCTGTGTTCAGTAAATGGTTTCTTAGTATATTTGCTACAAGATGGTTGACTCTCTAGTTATGAGAAAAGATACAGCAGTCTTCACTTTATTTTGTATACTCACGATTGTTTTGGAAAGTAGATTTTCTGCAGTCTCTGAAAATTTCACAATATAAACACAACTTTGTGTTGCATATAAAAATTATTCACTATTGTTACAATTTCCTAACATCTACCATGTTTCTACTAGATGCTACCTTTTCCATAAATATAACAATACATAATGAGATATCTATACTCTGCAATTAACATCTAATCATATACAGGCTATATTAGGTCCTATAGAAATGTTTATGCCTATGAGGTGTTACACTACCAGAGGGGGAAGGAGAGAGGGAAGAGGTTGGAAAACTTAACTGTTGGATGCCATGTTCATTACCTGGGTGATGGGATCAATTGTACCCCAGACCTCAGCATCACACAATATACTATGTAACAAACCTGCAAATGTACCCCTGAATTGAAAATGTAAGTCAAAATTATTATTTTTTTATTTATTTATTTATTTTTATTATACTTTAAGTTCTAGGGTACATGTGCA
>NW_012117777.1:1348582-1354147 GCF_000951035.1 Colobus angolensis palliatus
TCCAGGTGTTGTGTGTTTCAGTTCCCCTGGTTAGGAAAAGGGATTCCCTTCCCCCTTGCGCTTCCCAGGTGAGGCGATGCCTCGCCCTGGTTCAGCTCTCCATGGTCGGGCCACAACAGCTGACCCGCACCGATTGTCCGGCACTCACTAGTGAGATGACCCCAGTACCTCAGTTCAAAATGCAGAAATTACCCGTCTTCTGTGTCCTTCGCGCTGGGAGTTGGAGACTGCAGCTGTTCCTATTCGGCCATCTTGCTCCGCCCCCAAAATTATTTTTAAAAGTGTGAAATTATGGTAATACAATGCAATACCAATTATGTAAGGAAATCATTTTTTTTTCTAATGGCACTACCCATATAATTTAGAGTCTAGAAAATTAGTTTTTAAAAATATCAGTCACTACATGTGGCTTATTTTTCTTAAATTACCACTCTAAAATGTGACAACAAGAAATGAGAAAACTCTAATAAGGATATTTGTGTTATGTATCCTTTTTAGGCAACTGATTTTTGACAAGGAACACAGAAAAATCAATGAATAAAGGAAAGTTTTTTCACCAATGGCAATGAAAAATTGAATATTGATATGCAAAAAAGATGAACCTAAACACAGACCTTACACCTTACACAAGACTTGACTCAAAGCAGATCATAGACCTAAATGTAAAATACAAAACTGTATCAGTTCTAAAAGAAAACCTTAGTGACCTTAGGTTTGGCAATAAGTTTTTACATAAAACACCAAAATACATTCTATGAAATGATAATTTGAACTTTATTAAAATTAAAAATCTCTTTTCTATCAAAGACACTATTAAGAAATCAAAATACAATTCAAAGACTAAGAGAACATACTTTAAATATGCATACCTGATAAATGACTCATATCCAAAATATAGAAATAATCCTTAAGAATTAGCAATAAGAAAACAAACCACCTAATAAAAAATAAGTAAAAGATATGGTCAACAATAAGATAATAAAATGCCACTTCCCCTTGCTGGTAATCATGCAGAAAAACAAGAATATCCGTTCATTGCTGGTGGGAATGCAAAACGTCACAGTCCTTTTTGATGACCGTTTGCCAGTTTATTGCAACACTGATAATATTATAACATCTAACAATAGCAATTTTAGATATTTTCCTAACATTTTTAAAACATAAACCAATGCATAAATATGTATAATAGGCTTAGTTATAATCATAAAATATTGAAAGCAACCAAGGTATCTTTCAATAGGTAACAGATAAGCAAAACTGTGGTACATTCACACCATGACTTATTTTTTCTAGAATCTAAAAAATAAACTATCCATTCACAAAAATATATGGAGAGAGCTTAAGTGCATAATGATTAAAAAAATAAGCCAGTGGAAATGATTACATATGCTATGATGTGGAAAAGTCAAACTATAGAAATTGTAAACAGATCAGTGACTGTCAGGGATTCAATGTCTGTGTACGTGTAGGGGTGTCAGTGGTTACAGTGACTAGGTGCAGCACAGGGAATTAACTAGGGTGGTGCAGCAATCTGTATGATATTGTAACAAAAGGTTCATGGTACCATTCATTTGTCAAGGTAATAGAACTTTAAATCACAAAAAATAAACTTTACTTAAAAATAAATTCACTTTGGATATCAGGAGATCGTAGCATAGAATGCAGAACGTGACATAACTGACTGTGTTACAATTAAATGTAACAACCTCATTGACAACAATCATGGGAGAAAGGTGTTGACCTAACTAACTTTGATAATGGGTAAGAATCTTTAAGCCTAAAGGGTGAAAAAAAAACAACTGCATATAAATGCTGGGTGCTAACTGATAGAGTTGTTTCCCATGTGAGTAGAGTTAATAGTGCTGATATTGCTGTACATGTACACCGGAATTAAACAGTTAGGTACATGTGTAGCAGATGATAGGAGGCAGGTTTCTCACTTCTAGAATAGGAGTTTATAGATAAACAAGGGGAGACAACTGAAATAATCTATGTAGTAATGGATTAGAGTTGGAGACATCACTGTGAACTCTTGTTTTGTATAATAAAGATTATATACACACACACACATATATTAGTGTGTGTTTGTGTGCAAATACGCAGATTACTATACACACATACATATCTTTGTTCTATCAGCTGAGAGGCCCTAGAAGCAACCACACTCCAGTGGAATGAGTCTACCTAATGCTAAATTTTGGTTTCTAATAACATTCTCTAATAAGAAGAAACCAAAGCTACTTGGAGAACTGGCTGATTTTAGGACTGGAACAGGAAATATACAAGATGATCCTGGAGTGTCTTGTGCTAAACAATAAAGAAGTGCTCCAAAAAGTTCAACCAATAAATGAATACATCAATATACCCACAATGATGGTGGTATACCAAAGAGATACAAAAGGCAATGAAAGAGTTCCCATGGCCAAAACTGGAAAAAATCTTAGCAACAAAAGAAGTAAAATGTATTGGATATAAAATATATACGCATGAGTCCACACTGATATGAATTATTGAATAAAAAAATACATGTAAGAGAGTGTACTAATCTTCCATGCAGAAGAAATCCGTAACTTAAATATAACTTCATAACTTAAATTTTTGCCTTTAAGGAGGTGAAGCAAAACTCCTTATTCCTTAAATATGAGTTATTAATCATGACTTTCTTCCAACAAGTATAGTGTAGCAAAAGAGGAAAGGGAGGGAAAGGGTAATACTACAATGAAGAACAATGTCTACCAGATGACTAAGATTGACATAAACACTAATACATATTGATAATATGCATCCTTGATATGATATGATGAAAATGGCATTTTTCTTACACTATTGGGTATTTATTTGTTTACACTGTTGAGTCAGTTTTATTGTATGTATATGTCATAATTTGCTCAATCATTTCCATGTTGATGTGGGCCACTGCCTGTTTTGGCTTTTATATATAATGCTCCTATAAACATTTATCTACAACTTTTAGGCTCCATTTGCTTTAATTTCTTTTGGGTAAATATATAGAATATAGAAGTGGAATGAATGGACTCAATGGGAGACATGTGGTCAACATTTTAAGAAACTTTCAAACTGTTTTCAAAAGTGGTTTTATCATTTTAGATTGTTAGAGGCAGTGAATGAGAGTTCTAGTCATTTCACATTCTTGTCAACCATCCTTTGTTGGTCTTTTAAATTTTATTATTTCTAGTAGGCATGTAGTAGTGTGTGATTGTGATTTTGATATGGACTTGCCAATATTTTGAGGATGCCTTTGTCTTTGAAAGACAATTTCACTGAAAATAGAATTCTAAGTTGACAGAGTTTTCTAAAAAATATTATTTCAGTACTTTAATGATGTTTCTGTTTTGCCTTTTGGCTTTCATTGTTTCAAACAAAAAGTCAGCTGTCATTTTTATCTGTGTTGTTCTGTATAAAATATTTCTTTTAACGCTGAATACTTCAACATTTTTCTTTTTATGTCTGATGTTAATCTATTTATAATGTTCCTTGGTATAGTTTTCTTCATGTTTCTTTGACTTGAGGGTTGGTTGAACTTCTCAAATCTATAGATTTATCGTTTTCAACACACTTGGAAAATTGTGGTTACTGTTTATTTCAATTTTTTTGGTCCATATTCTTCTCTGGATGTTTAAATTACATGTGAACATATTGTTATTTAAGATTTCTATAGTTTTCTGAAGTTATGACTTTTTTGGTCTTTTCTTCTTTCATTTTAGATCATATATTGTGCAATATTCTCAATTTCACTAATTTTTCTGCAGCATTTCTTTTGCTATTTACCATATTCATTGTATTTTTTTTATCTCTGACCTTACAGTTTTTATCTCCAGAATTTCCTTTTATAGAAAATATCTGCCATGTCTTTTCTTAACAGGCTCATGATTTCTCTAGCATAATAAAATATGAAACGCATTCATTTTAGTTGTTTTTATATCCTCATCTACCAGTTTTATCATCTATCTTAGTTATTCATCGGTTTTGATTGATCCCTTTTTTCACTCCTCATTCATATTAAGTTTTTTCTTCTATATATTTCTGATATTCTTTGATTAGATGCTAAACACTGTGAATTTACTTTGTTTTTTCACTAGATATCTTTTTACTGTAAGTGTTGTTGAGCTTTCTCTCCATGTCTAAGTTAACTTCATTGTAAGGAATTTTATTTTTTGAAAATTTGTTTTAAATTATGTTTGCATGGTACCAGAGCAACCTTTAATTGTGGGTCTTTTGGGTCCCAAAATTGAGGAAGGAAGATCCTGACAACTCTATTGAATAGCTTATTATTATGAGATTTCTTTGCTCTAGTAGTTAGAAAACTGAAATATATTCTGCCTTGTATAAGCTGCATATATTGTTCATGCTGCTCCCTTTCTGTCATTCCTTTTCTAGCTTCAAATCATTGTCTCATATGCACACACTTAACTGTATTCAGCTGATGACTCAAGGAGAATGCTCTGCAGATTTCTGGGACTATCACTCTAAATTGTTCTCTAATACTCTGCTCTATTCTAGCCTTTTAGCCTTCTTAAACTATCAGCTCTGTCTTCTTAACATAGATAACTCACTGAATCTGGGCTTTATCTCATTTCACTGCCACCTGGAATCTTTCTATAGAGAAGTAAATTTGAGGATTGTCAGATTTGTTGGTTCCCCTCCTCAGAGGTCATTAGTCTGTACTGCCTGATGGCTCATGTCTGAACAACCACTGTTTTATGTTTTTGTTTGTTTGTTTGTTTATTTAAGATGTAAAATAAATCTATTCTTTTTTTTTTTAACGGAGTTTCACTCTGCTGCCCAGGCTGGAGTGCAGTGGTTCGATATCGACTCATTGCAAGCTCTGCCTCCCGGGTTCATGCCATTCTCCGGCCTCAGCCTCCTGAGTAGCTGGGACTACAGGAGCCTGCCACCATGTCCAGCTAATTTTTTTGTATTTTTAGTAGAGACGTGATTTCACCATGTTAGCCAGGATGGTCTTGATCTCCTGACCTTGTGATCCGCCTGCCTCGGTCTCCCAAAGATTCTATTCTTTTTTGTTCCAACTTGTCTAATTGTGGAAGTCTACATTTCTTTTAATACAATAAACTTACTAAATTTATTGTGTCAAGCTACTAACATTTTGAAATATCTTTATTATATCATCCAGTATTAAATTATACATATTATCTATATGTCAGGAAGTTATTCAAATATGTCCTGACCTTTATGACCTATCAGTAAATCTCAACAAGATCCAATTGAACAGCTATGCCTTCATTAGTAAGATTTTGCAACCTTTGTTTAGAACATTTGCTTAAAATGTTTGTTCTTTCTCTTATTCCCCCTTTAATGAAAGTCAACTCACATCTATTTAAGGAAAAAGTTGTAACTCTCTGATTTTTCATATCCAAACAGGTTTCATTTTCTTTTATTTATTTATTTTTTTATTATTGTACTTTAAGTTCTAGGGTACATGTGCATAACGTGCAGGTTTATTACATATGTATACGTGTGCCATGTTGGTGTGCTGCACCCATCAACTCGTCAGCACCCATCAATTCATCATTTATATCAGGTATA
>NW_012117777.1:1359572-1375508 GCF_000951035.1 Colobus angolensis palliatus
GATTCCCTTCCCCCTTGTGCTTCCCAGGTGAGGCAATGCCTCGCCCTGTTTCAGCTCTCGCTGGTCGGGCTGCAACAGCTGAGCAGCACCGATTGTCCGGCACTCACTAGTGAGATGACCCCAGTACCTCAGTTCAAAATGCAGAAATCACCAGTCTTCTGTGTCCTTCGCGATGGGAGTTGGAGACTGGAGCTGTTCCTATTCGGCCATCTTGCTCTGCCCTAGTAGGTTTCATTTTCAGTTTTCAGAATTCTGCTCCCTTAATTATAAATGTTATTGGCTCAAGATGATTTTGCCACAGTAGAAGTCAAAACAGCAATTGAGAGTCCAAAATAAGTGTTTGAGTGACAGAACAATAAGACATTTTGAAAGGCATGGGGATTATAAGATATGTTATTATAACATGATGTAATATGTAATAATATGGTATTAATATATTAATATAATCAAGAGATATGGAAAAAGTCAAGGAGAAAATATATTTAAATATATTTAAATATTAAATAAATAATTGAATGGGAATATTTGAAAACAACTTTATATATATTTTTTGCCAGGGTATACTTGCTAAATTTTGAATATAGATTATTTTTCTTCATAATAAAATGTGTTACTTTCTAACAATTAAATGTACAAGTACATGGACTGGAGTCTGGATTTCTATTGAGACCATGTGTTCATTGGAATTTGTGGGAAAATAATGGAGTCAATATAACTATTGCATGCATATTTTCCTCAAATCCACTTTTGAAAACCGATGCCACTGGCCATTTAAGAGTTCAAGGGGCATGAAAAGCTGTTTCCAGTGCAGGACTGTTGATTCTGGAAAGCAAAGAGAACTATAAAGAAGATCAGAGATACAGGGCCAGCCAGAACAACAGATGGTTATAAAGAAACAGATGCAGAGGACTGGCTTACTCATTGGAATCCCACCCAAGATTTTAGAGCAAGATAACTGGGTTATATTCCAAGATTCATGCTAAAAATAGGACCTGCATGAGAATTTCCATTGCTGGTATATTATTAGAGAAACTAGCTTTGGCAGCAATAGAGAAAGAAGAGACTCCATGTTTCCTCAGGGCCTGTATATCAGGATTGCTTTTCTCTATAGTCTGTTGAGCAGCCAACATGACTCCAATGAATTCTGGACTTGGTCCCTGAAAGAGTGCCAAGTATGTTAAATAAGCTTCACACTGGGAACATCTAAGATCGAGTGATCATAACATCATTAGATTTAAAATGCTCATGAGACCGAGTTCTAAGGGAAGCAACAGCAAATTTTCAGACTTCAAAAAAATGCCAACTGTGAGAGAGGAGAAAGTGATTTAGAGAATGCTTATCAGAAACGTGTATATGCAGAATCCATCAAAAGAGAAAATGACATAGGAAGAACATATCAAACAACTGAGAGGAAAAGGATAAAGAATATTACTTAAGGCATTTTATTAAAGTCTATCTGTATTAGAAAAAAAAAAAAAAAGAAAAAGAAAAAGGTCCAGTGATGCTTTAGAGGCCAAATAACAAATACAGTTGTCGAAATCTACAAAAAACAAGTCAGGTAAGCAGCATCTTATTGAACTTAAACAGATTAGCTAATATCCACCAGTTAAAAACTTAAAAGTATGGATTAAACTCTGCCTCTATTACTTCTTTTCTGATTTGGTTTTAGGAAAATCTGTTTTTGTGGATAAAGCCTGATCACGGTTGACCCACGTGGTACTTCACATGATGTACATTAAGATTTAGTGGATTAACCTCATTTCCTACAACTCCAACAAGGACAAATCTCATGAGACCCAGTTTTAAGCCTCCTTTTAAAAAATGCTAACATAACTTGTAGAATTAACTTATTAATTCTATTTCTTTTCATTGGAATTAAAATGAATAGATTTATATTCAGACAGCTTTTTCTTCTTGCTAAAAGAATAATCAGTTTTCCAATGGTAAACAAGGGGGTTTTTGATGAAGTTGAGGCATTAATTAATCAATTGTTTTTTCAATATAAAAAAATGACCAGAGAGAATAAGTCTTTGCAGAGGAAAGGCAATGCATACTGTCAGCAAAACAAAATGAAAATCACAAATTAAAAAACAAAAGCATGGTAATGTAGGGATATTAGGTTCCTCAGTGATTAAAGGTGAACATATGAGGCTGGTGGTGACGGGGAGGGACTTGTTGGAGTATTGGAGTAAAAGTAAGTATATAGAAAGGTAATTCTTATTAATTTTACTTTCACCTAGAAAAGCCAATTTTTTTCCTGTTGAGACATGTAACAGAAATGTAGAGGTAGTATGGACGTTTAGAGCCTTACTACCCCAAATGTAGTCTGAGGCATTAAAAAATGAATTATACCTCAATAAAACTAGGTGAACAAAACACTTAGGGTGATAGAAACAGAAATTCATGCTGCACTCTAGACCTTCCAAATCATAAGATCAGTATGATCTCTTAGTAATTTTTAGGGACATTTAAGTTAGGAAAACATTGATTTCAAGCACAGACTTGATTTCAGAAAGACCTAGGTTTGAATTCCTGTTCTACTACTTATTGTGTGACCTTGGTTGAGGTATATAACCTCTCTGATATTAAGTTTTGTCATGAAGAACGGGGATAATAGTAGCACCAAGCTCATGAATTTGTTAAAGGAATTAGTGCATGAAAATCACTTACCCAAATTCTGGCACATCAGGCAAACTCAAAACAAACTGGATAGTATCAGTATTCACCCAGAGTAGATTATCAAAACAAAGTTAGAAAATATGTAAGAGATAAAACTTATTTTTTCCAATTCTATATTCCATTTATTGATTTTTATACCTGGTGTTGACATGAATTTTTGAAGTGAATACTGGTGACTAGTTCATGCTATGTGCAGGCTATGACTATAAAGCAAGAGTCATTTAAAACAAAGTAATATTTCAGCATTTTATCATCCAAGTCATGTCAGCTGTACAGTATATCCTAATAATTAGGCAGATATTAGTCATCAAAATAACAAAAATACTAACAACAAAGAGCTAACGATGTCAGCAGCTTTATAGCATTGCTCAAATGATTATCAAGTCTTACTTTTTAAAAATATATTTTACATTTTTGTAGCCTGGCATGGTGGCTCACAGCTGTAATCCCAGCACTTTCATAGGCCGAGGCAGGTGGATCAGCTTAGGTCAGGTGTTCCAGACCAGTCTGACCAATATGGTGAAACCCCATCTCTACTAAAAGCACAAAAATTAGCCAGGCATGGTGGCGTGTGCCTGTAGTCCCAGCCTGGCCAACATAGCAAAACCTCATCTCTACTGAAATACAAAAATTAGCCAAGTGTCATGTCACGCACCTGTAATCCCAGCTACTCAGGAGGCTAAGGCAGGAGGATTGCTTGAACCCAGGGAGTGGAGGTTGCAGTGAGTGGAGATCATGCCAATGCACTCCAGCCTGGGCGACAGAGCAAGACTCCATCTCAGATCTCTATATTTAAATATTTTATGTAAGAAATGGAAATCATAATGCAGATACAGATTGTCTCCTTCTACCTTAAGTATTATTTTAGGATTAGTAAGGGAAATTACCTAAGTAAACATAGATGAATTATTCATATATAAATCTGAGATTCACTCATATATAATAATCTAATTTTTTACTGGATTTGCGATCATAAGAAAATATTATAAGAAAAGAAGACTATAGATAAATAGCTTTCATGGACATACATGCAAAAATTCTGAATAAAAATATTAGTAAATCACATCCAGCAATAGGCAAAAGGATTCTATATCGAGAATATATAAAATTGATACTACAAAAAAATAGAGTTTATTCTAGTAATTTAAGGTTTAGTATTCAAAAATAGCAAAAAATGTACCTCACCATATAAAGGGGATCAGTGTTTTAAATCATATGATTATATAAATAAATGAAAAAATTTTAAAAAACTATTCCCATATATGTTAACAAACATAAACTGAAAGTCCTAGCTAGTGCAATAAAAGAAGAAAAAATAAATAAAGTACATTAAAAAAGAAAGGAAGAAATAAAATTGCTGCTATTCACAGATGACATGATGTTGTATATAGAAGGCCTTATGGGGGGCCTTCCAGAAAAAATATTAGAAATAATAAAAAACTATAGCAAAATTGAAGGATACAATGTCAGTATTTAACAAGCACTTAGGTTTACTGGTGATGAACAAGAAATACTTTAAATTAAAAATAAATCAATTTAAAATCATATCCAAGCCTGACACTTCTAGAAGTAAATCTAATAAAAATGGGTTTTCACCTTGAAAATTCTGAAATATTGCTGAAACAATTTGTCTAAAAATTAAAATAAATGAAATAATAAAACATGTCAAAAGATTGGAAGACTGGAGGTACTGTATATATCCATTTTGGATATACTTTTATAGATTTGATATCATCGTAGCAGACCTTTGTGAAGAAATTCATGCAATCATTCTAAAATGTATATGAAAATGCAAAAATCAAGAAACCATAAAAAAAGTTTTAATAAGAACAAAGTTAGAGGACTTACACCACCTGATCCCAAGACTTTCTATAAAGCTATAGTAACCAAAACAGTGTAGTATTGTGTGAAGGATGGACCAATATATTGATGTGTCAGAATAGAGAATATTGAAATTGATTCATACATATATAATCTTTTTATTTTCAAACGCCAAGTAAATGGGGAAAAATCTATTTTACAAATGGCTTTGAATAAACTGGATATCCTTGTGGAAAGAAAAATAATCTTTATTTTTATTTTACTCCATATATGAATATAAATTTGAAATTCATCACATACCTAAATGAGTCATTAGAAATTGATAGCTTATAATGAAAAACATTTGTGATTTTGTAGTAGACAGGAATTCCTTAGAGTCCAGAAGGCACTTACAATAAAAAAACGATAAATTGGATTGCATCAAAATTTAAAACTTCTGCAAAAAAAAGCATGATTAAGGAGTTGTATGATCAAGCAACACACTGTGAAAAGTACATATATGGCATAATACATATATATTTCAATGCATATGTTTATAGAAAATGCGAATACTATCTACAAATCTATAATGAAAATACAAGACTCCAACAGAAAACTGGAGACAGGCAAGTGACCAATAAGCACATAAAATCTTCAACCTCTCAAGATTATGTGTGAGCAAAAAAAAAAAAAGCAAATTTAAATAACAATAATATGCCAATAAATGTTTACCAGAGTTTGTAAAATAAAAATGATATTGAAAATAACAAATGTTGGGAAATATATCAAATATATGGTGCAATTAGAACTCTCGTAAATTAATGATGGGAAAGTAAAATAGTAAAACTATTGTGATGAATTATTTAGGGGTTTCTTTTAAAACATATTCTATAACAATTCCATTCCTAGGTATTTACTTGAGAAATTCACAGCTATATCCACAAAATGACTTCTATACCATTATCTACATAAGACTGATTCATAATAGCCAAAATCTGTTAACAGCAAAAGAATACTCAACAATAAAAAGTAACAACTTATTGACACATAAAATTACTCAAAATATTAGATTAAGCAAAAGAAGCTGGACACAACACATGGTATGATTCGTATTTACATGAAAATAGGCTAAACTGGTCTGAGGCGATAGAAATCAGAAAGTGGTTGGATAACAGGTGAATTATAGTCAAAATTTCTAGAAAAATAAATGAAGGAAATTTTGTGGGTTATTGAACTCTTTATATTATTTTGTGTACATAAAATTTTTAAAACTAACCAAACTAGACTCTTAATATCGCTACATTTTATTGAAAGTAAAATATATCGTCATTTTAAAAAGAGGTGGAAACATAGGGTAAGAAACAGAAGATAAATAAATAACAGTTTGTTCTAATTAACATATTTTTGTATTAAAAATTGGAAAGCATTAGAGAAAAAATTATGTATTTATTATTTTATTAACAATCATCTGAAAAAAATCAAAAGTCAAATTATAAAATACGTCTCATGTACATGTATTTTAAAATTTAATTTATTTTTAAGTTCCAGGATACATGTGTGTAACATGCAGGTTTGTCACGTAGGTACATGTGTGCCATGGTGGTTTCCTGCACCTATCAGCCCATCACCTAGATATTAAGTACCACATGCATTAACTATTTATCCTGATGCTCTTCCTCTCCCCACACCCCTGACAAGCCCCAGTGTGTGTTGTTCTCCTCCCTGTGTTCATGTGATCTCATCGTTCAGCTCCCACTTATAAGTGAGAACACGCAGTGTTTGGTTTTCTGTTCCTGTATTAGTTTGCTGGGGATAACGGCTTCCAGCTTCATCCATGTCCTTGCAAAAGACATGATCTCATTTCTTTTTATGGTTAAATAGTTTACATATCTTACATTTATGAATTAATATTGCAACAAAGTAGAATTGGATACTTAAAAAACATGATGTATGATTCTCATACTTCTAGAATATTTAACTCTCATTTTTCAGAGCAAATGAAGGGGAAATTTACACAGGCAAAATTAGTAAAATTTCACTCAGTAATAAGCAAAGGAATTACATGTATAATAAAAAGACAAATTGTTTTTGGAAGCAAACCTACCTGGATTCAAATCCAAGGTTTACCATTTACTCTCCATATTCCCCTGAGAAATTTATTTACTGCATATGAATCTGTCTTCTTACTTACAATTTTTAAAATATTAATATTAATGATGCTAGGTTATTGTGCATTTAAAAATCATTTTTATATCACAATATTACATAGCAGCAACTGTAAATATGATATATTTAGAAACCAAAGTTCTCTCAATTTAGCATTTATAGAGTAGCTATTAAGACACAAATGTGGCCAGATGTGATGGCTCACACTTGTAATCCCAGCACACAGGGAAGCCAAGGCAGGTGGATCGCCTGAGCTCAGGTGTTTGAGACTAGCCTGGACAACATGGGGAAATTCCGTCTCTGCAAAAACATACAAAAATTATCTGGGCATGGTGGCAGACACCTGTAGTCCCAGCTACTCAGGAGGCTGAGGTGGAAGGCTGGCCTGAACCTGGGATGCAGAGGTTGCAGTGAGCTGAGATCACGCTACTGCTCTCCAACATAGGTACAAAATGAGAGCCTGTGGGAAAAAAAAAAACAGAACAAAAGATAAATGTATAAATGTTATTGTTGTTTGGGATTTGGAAAGTTAAGGTAGAAATTCATAACTTGGTTATTGAAGACTTGCCATTAATATAATATCATAACTTGATTCACAATTCATAACTTGATTATGAATTTATAACTTGATATTGGAGACTTGCCATTACTGTAGTATCTCCAGCATTATCTTCAGCTACTTCATTCCTTGCATTTGTAAGATTTCAAGCATAATTTTGATGTTTTCTTTGAAAGTATAGAAGAAAACTCTCTTTTCTTTAGTGTATGGCTTCAAGATCATTCTGATTACTGTAGTTTCTGATCAAGGTTACAACTGCCACCCAATCTTGGCCAGTCCTTGCTAGTGATGTAATTTTAGGTAAATTGTTTGAAAGCTGTAACACACAGCTTATGCCTTCATTTATATACTCTTGTCTAAAGAGTATTCAATTATTATGCACTCTTGTCTAAAGAGTATATAAATAAAAGTATAAGCTGTGTGTTACAGTTTTCATCAAAGCTCATCAAAGAAGATGGTCCCCTTTCACTAGGTTTGAAACTTCGAGAAAGTTAAAATACAGAAAGGTAAGTGAGGACATGGAAATTGAAACCACGCTAGTGAACAACATGGTAAAGAATATTACAGCAAGATAGGGGTCTCCATTTTCTTCATTTGGAAAGTGGAGGTTAATAATTTTACCTAAGAGAATTACTATGCATTTTAAACTAAATAAATGTGAAAATACCTGTCAAGTGCTTATAGAGTAGGACTCCAATAAGTGTTAATTTTCTCCCATTCTCAGGAAAGCAGATTGTTTCATACAGATATGCTTTATAATATATATTATATTTTGCTTTTTCAGCTCAAAATGAGCAAAATCTCTACAGTGTAAATTTTATGATATGAGCATGATGCTGTACTCTAACACACTTGTTTATGCTTTAATTCCTAAATAACTATATTACTTCATATCATAAATGAACATTCATGATCAAAATCCTTCTGGCAAAATTGGTAAAATAAATTAACTAGTTAACTAATTTTTAACTAACTTTAAAAGACAATTTCTTTTCTTTTTTTTTTTTCTATCTATGGATCATGGTGTGAATCTTTTACAGAACCACTGAGTGTTTTTCCCCTATTCTAGCTATGCTGAGTTTTGGGCTATCTTCAATAATTTGTGAGTTTAGCAACAAGTAGAAAATTTAGAGATTTATTTCACACAAAGATGATGAACATATGGAATAAGTCACTAACTTAGACCATTGGAGCAGATAATACAATTTAGTTTAGCAGCACAAAATTTATTTCTAAAAGAGGGTGAAGATAGCAGGAAAGAATTAGAGAATTGATGCCAGTGGCTCACAGAATGTCACATAAACTCAGATAAAGGTTTCTTAGGCTGACATGGCCTCTCCCCGCACCTCTGTCTTAGTATTCTTTATGTCCTTAGGATATTTTAATTTTCTGGAAACGAATATAATTGTGACTAGCTTTGCAAAAATTGCTGCTGTATACCATAATGCATGCTATAAACCATGCAGGGATCTTAAAGTGCATAATCGGGCTGCAGATGGCACTGTTAATTTCTATTACAGACTGTAAAATCACGAGGGAGATCGTGTTTGCCTCACTGCCTCACTGTTCTACGAGAATGATTTTTGATAGTTTTCCTTACTGCACAGCTTTTCTCCAAAGTGTTTGTCTTTTAGAAAGGCCAGAAGGAAGTTACTGGCTTTTAAAAAATCTGTGCAAAACTACCAAGGTGTTCTGGGTTCTGCTCCATGCCATCCCCAGTTTGCTAGCCTTATTTAGGGAAGGTACAGGAGTCTGATCACTTGGAATGACATGAGCCTTCTGGTGGTTGGGAATTTATGAAAATACCAACATCTGTTTCATAACAAATGTAGAGTATCATTTGAAACTATATTCATGAAAATTCTTTTATAAATGAAGTTCAGTCAATTATTTAAAAATATGTATAATATATATACACACATTTACATACATATAAAAGCAAATAGATTTTGCTTGTTTTGTCACAATTCTATATTCTTCAATGGAATTTTGCCTCAATAATGTCCACCATCTGGTGTCATTCAAAGGGCCATAATATTTTTAAGTCTGTAGGTTTGAAACCTCCAAACCTGCATCAAATTCAAGAAACCCTTCTAGCCAGCTTTTCAGATGAATCATTGGCAAGGTAGACTTTGAAATCACAAGACCTGTGTTTGGTTCTTAGAAGCAACACTTAATAAGTGTGTGATATTATAGTTCCCCTAACATTTCTGTTTTTGTGTTCTCTTATCTAGAAATATATAATTTACTGAGGTCTAATGCGATTAAATACAATAATATATGTAAAGTATTTAGCATAATTCAAAGCATGTGGTAAGCCCATAATGACATTTACTAAGAATCTGCTTTTGTATGTGTTTTATTCACTTTAAATATCTGAAGCTAATTTGATATATACTATATATACATATATACTATATATACATATATATATATATCTCCAAGTATTTCATTTCATTTCCCATGGAAATACGCTCACTTTATTCAAACTCTAAGTTCTTCTTCCATAGACTAAGTTAAGAATCTTACTTAGGAATGCAGCACTTTTAAGACTTTGCTCCAAATTATGCAGACACAAGCCATTTTAAATTGAAAGGCATTCACTAAAGAGGGTAGAGGGGATTAAAGAATAGAAATGTGTAAGATGTGGGTAAGACTTTTTTTGGCTTTACTACTGTTGATTCAAAGAATAAATAGATTGCACGAAGGTGCTAAAATGATTTCAGGCCAAACTTTGAGGCAAGTACTCCATGTGAATATTATTGCCTTTCACCAATGTAACTATCACTTCCACGCAGGTTTAGGCAACTTGTAAAAGTTGGTCTGCCTAAAATCAGTTTGTGTTCTAGGATTAAATCTCTTCATCTTATAAGCTCAACAGAGCTGAAATATTTTAAATAGGATATCTTTCATGACCATGACAATACAATATCAGTAATTTAATGCCTCAAACATGGTGATTTAATCTTTTATGATATGCCTTTGGATCTTCTAGTTATGAATGCAGATTTCAAAGCAATTATGTTTTTTCATGAAATAATATTGCATAAAGTCATAATATGCCTCTTTTCTCTGTTTTCTATGCCTAAGTTTTGTAACCTCAAATAGTCATCATATAAGGAAGCCACTGTTCTTAGTCTTGTCTTAAAATGTAGATTCATAATTACAATTTCCATTCAACAACTCACCTAGATGTAGACATAGGTGAGTACAACAGACACTGTAAGCACAATATGTTTAAATCTCAACTTACTAACTCTCCACTGACAACCTAGTCCACCTCCTCACTTTCCTGCTGGTTAGTGGTATCCTTTTCTTTTTTTAAATGACACTCACTCAACAGATTCATTCAACTAATTTCATGAAGCTCATGCTACATACCAGAACTGTATTGGATGCTGGAGATAATAAAACGATCATGATCAATGTGGTTTCTACTGTCAAATACATTGCATTCTAAATGGAGAAAGACAAAAGATTTTTTTTAAGTACAACTTGGGGTGATAAATAATCCATCCAAAGCAAAATATCACTCACAGCTTTGTTGAGATATAATTTATATAGCATAGAGTTCGCCTGTCTAAATGGTGTCTAAATGAAAATCAGCGGTGTTTATTATATTCACAAATTTGTGTCCACATGACTAAAATCTAATTTTAGAATATTTTTTTACTTCCCATTGACCCCTACTTACCCATAGCAACCACTGATTTTTCTATCTCTGTAGATGCTCCTATGCTGCACAATAGAATCATACAATATGCTATCTATTAGGAGTACATTTTATCACTTGGCATAATGTTTTCAAAGTTTGTCCATCTTACAACATTTATTAACAATTTCTACCTTTAATTGTCAAATAATTTTCTCTTTTATGGATGCATAAAATATTTGATTCAGTATATTTTAAGTTCTTGAACCAACCTAAGCACTTGAGAGGTTACAGACATACATATTATCTATATCTACAGCTATATTTATCTATCTACCTATTTTTCTTTTAATTGCTCAGTAAAGCTCCTTTCTTGAATTTTAAAATATTCCAATCTTTTCTAAAATTTAAAAGATTGATAACACTCATTACTGTTGGGAATATAGCTTGATGCACACATTTTAGAGGCAATTTGACAGTACAAACTGCAATATTTAGCATTATTAATCTTTTAATATACCTCAAATAAATGATTTGAAATGTATAAGAAGATATGCAGAAAAAATATTTTTGGTTGGGCTCTTTGAACAGTTTAATATTGAAAACCAATTCACAACAAAATCAGATTGCCTACAAAATTACAAATGTATAATCGTATCAATGAATATGACTCAATAAGGAAAATGACAATGTACATTTCTATTTTTTGTCATGGAAAAATTCAAGTATTACATTATCAAGAGCAAAGTATGTAAATTATCTTCATCATAAAGTCATGTTAAAGGTGGATAGATAGATGGATAGATAGATAGATAATCTCTGTGTTTACTAGCAAGCTAGTTAGCTAACTACGTTCTTATCTACTAATGAAAGTTAGTGAATTATTGTAGGATTGGAATGGTTATTGGTAGAGGAGAGTAGTAAGCATGGTTTCTATAGCATTCACTGATAAACAGGTTGTAATAGGTACACAGAGTGAAAGGTAGAACCTTAGCTCTATAGAGGTGATGTTAGGGAATTTTAACCTAGACATTCTCACAACTCCCTTCCCCACCCCCCCAACACAGAAGGTCTTTAGAGGGCATACTTTTAGGAGAGAAAAAGTAAATAAATAACTTGCTGCAGTTTTTGAACTTTTCATTGACTAGGATGATAAACACTAGGAAGCAGATGACAGGAATAACTGGATCCTTGTGCACTGTTTGAATAAAGTGGTTACTCAGATGAGGGGGTGGGGCAAGAATTCTTATAGATACCTAGCATAATCACTGTGAGCCTGTACCTAATCCATTCTACCAGCAGGAAAAGTATAAACAGATAGCAACCCACCTGGTGTTTGCAGATGCTGAGCCCTGAGGAAGCAGGGAGAGCAACCCGGTCTCTCTTCAGCCACCCAGGATGGGAGATGCATGTGAGCTGTTCTGAGCCTGTGAAGTTTGAGAAGCAAACCTCCCTCCCCTCAAAGACTAGAGAAGACTTTCAGATATATCCAGCCACTTACTCAAAAATAAAAATTGGTTTTGCCAGAAAAGGCAAAGATCACCTGTATCAGGAAGATAATTTTCAGATCTAAAAGTTATACCAACCACACATTTGAGCCTAGCCATCATCAGTTCAGATAGAGGAGTGACAGGAAGCTGAACAGAGCAATTAGAGAAATGGGTTTCCGGAAACATACAAGTGTCTCTGCCTTGGAGAGCAAACTTTTACTTCTGAGCAAAAATTCAGAATCTGCAAGATAAAGGGAGAAGAGTAGTATCAGTTTTTAGAATTTTAAATATAAAAGATTTATTAGAGGAATTATATTTTAAGCATTTACTATATGTTAGGCAAAATTTGAATTCCATTACATATATCAATGCATGCGGTCTTTATAATATTAACTTACATATTCATATCACGTAACTCCAGAGAAGGACTCATATTTGCAATCTAAGGAAGGTAAGAGTACATTGACATATGCTTAAGAAGACACAAAAATGAGAATATAGTCTTAAAAGTCAAAGACGAATACTCTCCCTCAAGTGACCATTGTGCAAAGACATTGTGAATTAGAACTCTAGAGAAGTGATATCTTTCCCACATAAACGACAACTTATTATGGTTGAATTTGATCCACAAATGAAACATACGGAGCTTATATTTAAAATTACAACTTTCCATTTCACAATTGTATGTGTAGCAATTATGTTATAAAAGTCATATTGTCCCTTTGTACACAAAACACTTGAGCAATAATTTATATTTTTTTCAGAGTGTTTTTCATAGATGGTTCTTAAACAAGATGGTCTTTCTCAGGAAAATAAAAACCAACTACCCTCCTAATTAGGATAATAACAAGAATAAGTACAAAAATCATGCTGGCCAGAGCTTTTAAGAGCACACTGAAGTCCGTGGGTTGCTAAAATGTTTGCTTCTGACAGGAAAGAAAGCATATTTAATCACTACGCTCAATAATTTACTAGGACCATACGATCTTCACCATTATACATGTGGAGAAAGCACAGGGCACTGTTGCTTTGAAAGCAAAGGACACTGACAAGATGGAGAACTAGCCTATGCAGCTGACTGTCTTTCCTATAGCAGCTTGCTATAAATGCAAGCACGAAAGGGACATAAAAAATAAAAAGCCACTGAAAAAAGCAAAGGCATTTATGGGATGATATTGGTGGCAGTCTGGGTTGGAAGACAGGTAGGGGAATGTATCAGCCATCTTGGGCTGCCATAACAAAATACCACAAACTGGGTGATTTAAGCAACAGCAATTTATATCTCACAGTTTTGGAGGCTGGGAAGTCCAAGATCAAGGTGCTGGCTGATTCAGTTCCTGGTGACTGCTTTCTCCCTGGCTTGTACGTGGCCTTCGTCTTGCTGTGTGCTCACATGACTTCTTATTTTGGTAGGTTTCGACAGAGAAAGGGATAAAAATACATATACAATGTCTCTTTTTAAAATATTAACTTTTATTCCCTATTACACATACTATTTTTATTATTATTATTATTATTATTATTATTATTATACTTTAAGTTCTGGGGTACTTGTGCAGAATGTGCAGGTTTGTTACATAGGTATACACGTGCTATGGTGGTTTGCTGCACCCATCAACCTGTCATCTACATTGGGTATTTGTCCTAATGCTATCCCTCCCCTAGCTCCCCACCCCACTACAGGCCCTGGCGTATGATGTTCCCCTCCCTGTGTCCATGTGTTCTCCTTGTTCACCTCCCACTTATGAGTGAGAACATGTGGTGTTTGGTTTTCTGTTCTTGTGATAGTTTGCTGAGAATGATGGTTTCCAGCTTCATCCATCTCCCTGCAAAGGACATGAACTCATCCTTTTTATGGCTGTGTAGTATTTCATGGTGTATATGTGCCACATTTTCTTTATCCAGTCTATCATTGGTGGACATTTGGGTTGGTTCCAAGTCTTTGCTATTTTGAACACTGTCTCTTTTTATAAGGACACTAATCTTATGTGATCAGGACCCTACCCTTTTGACTTCATTTACTCTTAGTTACTTCTGTAAAGGACCTATCTCCAACTGTAGTCATACTGGAAGTTAGCATTTCACCACACAAATTTTGATGGGACACAAACATTCAGTCTATATCAGGGAAAAACTTTTATACTCTGTTCTTTTTTTCTTGTGCATTGTTTGGAATGATTGAAGGCTGCCCCTTTGCAGCAGAAACAGAAAGCAGTTCAGACTAAAGTGTGTCCCTGGTATAATATTACAATATATAAAAGTCTTGCTGATGAGAGAAGCTGATTAAAACAGGTGAAGGCAACCTCCCTCAGACGTTTGTTTACCCTTCTATCTTCTTGCCCTTCACCCTCCATGACTTGTTGATTACATCTTGAAAAGATTGGCTCTACCCAATACTACTGTTTCATAAACATTTGAGGTTCTCAGAGGTGAAGGATTTAAGGTAAATACCTAACAGTGGTCAATATTCAAGGGTAATAAACAGTGCTTCAGTTTTGCACAAGGCTCTTCATCTGGGGATCCTCCTCACATCTCTTCTTAATGTCACATGTAGGAGTGCAAACTGGAGCTCAACTTTCAACCCTTACTTAATGTATGTCATGCAATGGAAGTTGAATTCTCCCAGGTAAACATTAGTTTGTATACCAGAGGACAGAAATTCCTGTTTAACAAAGAGACAAACAAACAAATTCTGAACAATATATGCCACATGCAGCAGAATTATTGATAGAGGCAGACCGCAATTTTAAAACAAGCTTAATAACAATCCTCCAAACAGAAATAAGACATTTTAAAGTAGAAATATTCTAAATACAGTGAGAATTGGAATAAAGAATAAGTAGCACAATGAATGCAGTCAAAGAATGAATCACACTTATTCCAAAATTGACCACATAATCAGAAGTAAAGCACTCCTCAGCAAATGTACAAGAACAGAAATTATAACAAACTGTCTCTCAGACCACAGTGCAATCAAACTAGAACTCAGGACTAAGAAACTCAATCAAAACCGCTCAACTACATGGAAACTGAATAACCTGCTCCTGAATGACTACTGGGTACATAACGAAATGAAGGCAGAAATAAAGATGTTCCTTGAAACCAAAGAGAACAAAGATACAACATACCAGAATCTCTGGGACACACTTAAAGCAGTGTGTAGAGGGAAATTTATAGCACTAAATGCCCACAAGAGAAAGCAGGAAAGATCTAAAATTGACACTCTAGCATCACAATTAAAGGAACTAGAGAAGCAAGAGCAAACACATTCAAAAGCTAGCAGAAGGCAAGAAATAACTAAGATCAGAGCAGAACTGAAGGAGATAGAAACACAAAAAACCCTCCAAAAAATCAATGAATCCAGGAGCTGGTTTTTTGAAAAGATCAACAAAACTGATCGACCGCTAGCAAGACTAATAAGAAAAGAGAGAAGAATCAAATAGACGCAATAAAAAATGATAAAGGGGATGTCACCACCGACCGCACAGAAATACAAACTACCATAAGAGAATACTATAAACACCTCTACGCAAATAAACTAGAAATTCTAGAAGAACTGGATAATTTCCTGGACACTTACACTCTCCCAA
>NW_012117777.1:1380765-1417806 GCF_000951035.1 Colobus angolensis palliatus
GTACCCTAGAACTTCAAGTATAATAAAAAAAAAATTTAAAAAAAATGGAAGTAGACTATCATTAAGTGGATGTGTAAGTGGAACATTTTATCTGACTGAAATTACCTGGAAAATGGGCCACATATTAAATTAACATGACAATGGCCAATACACAGCCTAACCATTAAATATAATAAGTAACCTTATTAAAATGTGAATCATGTGATTAGGGGTAACATCTTGCTACATGATTTCTGGTATGTTTAGAACCTACATTCCATGAGGACAGGAATGAGATAAATCTAGTTTATAAGACATAACCGATGCTGGGTTCTAAAATGAAAACTAGAGAGTTGGAAGTTTATTTGTTCATTCATCAACATTTTGAACTGTGTCTTAGCTCATAAAAAGATCAATAATTACTCCTTGAATTAATATATATATGAATTAATTGTAGGAAAATAATAAATTTTCTGAAGTCATCAGTGTTTATACTCATGGTTATTTTTGATAATGGCTCTAAAGAATTTGAAAACATATTCAAAACATATTTACTGCGTACCAACTGTTTGCTAGACATGCACACAGACTATATTTTTTCTATTCAGTTTTACTATCCTTTAATGTTATAAGAATACATATGGGAAAATTTAAAGAAAAATAAAATAATACAATTTCAAATATTTGGTTTTTGTCAGTATAAATGATATGTTGAGAAATTCACAACCATTAACCAAATAATTCATAGTTTTGCCACTTCCTGTACATGAGTTGTCTCTGCTATCCATAGGGAAACATTGTGTAAAGGAAAGATTTTAATAGAGCATTGTGGTGTCTGGTTTATATCACGACTACTAGTGACATTAGAGTAAAATTTAGAAAGCAAAATGCATAAGGGGAAATAAAATAAGGAATGCAGATCCAGGTTTGAAAATCAAAAACAGAATCAATTAAGGAAGAAATTTTCTTAATGCAGACACTTATGTGATATGAAAGTAGATCACCTCATTATCAAAATTTAATGATTTTTTTTAAGTCTGCAACTAAAATAATTAGAGGCTAAAAAACAAATTGGCTAAGAATCCCTTGGAAAGCCAATATGGTCTCATTGATATCAAGTGCCATAAGAAATAAATCTGATGGAATTTTCATGTGTTCAAATGTTCATTCATTGTTCAATAAATCAAAGAATTCTAAATGTTCCCTATAAGGGGCACATAAATGTTAGCAATTTCTCAGATCAAGGCTGTGGCTCAACTACTCATTGAGCCTTTGTATTTGAATGTACCAAATACAACCTATCATCTGCAGTAAAAAAACATATTTATAGTGGGACATTATCTGAGAAGTATTGAATTCCACTCAAAGTAAAACTTCTGATCATAATAAAAAATCAACAATGAATGTATAGTAAATTTTGTTTAACTATTTTAGTTATATATATATAATTAAATACATATGGGAAAAATTTTTAAAAACTAAAATAATGCAATTTCAAATATTTGTTTTTTGTCAGTATAAATATGTTGAGAAATTGACTAGTGAACACATATATATGTATTTTTTTTTTTTTCTGAGGTGGAGTCTTGCTCTGTTGCCTAGGCTGTGGCATGATCTTGGCTCACTGCAACCTTCACCTCCTGGGTTCAAGTGATTCTCCTGTCTCAGCCTCCCGAGTAGCTGGGATTACAAGTGCCCACCACCATGCCTGCCTAATTTTTTCTATTTTTAATAGAGAAGGGGTTTAGCCATGTTGGCCAGTCTAGTCTTGAACTCCTAACCTCAGTTGACCCGCCCACCTCGGCCTCCCAAATTGCTGGGATTACAGGCGTGAGGCACCACACCTGGCCGATATATATTTTTTAAATGAAGGCTTCTAAATGTCTTTGTATCTGTCTTGTTTACTGAGCTTCAAATATTCAATTGAAATATGCTTAAAAGAATTTTGGAATATAATCAGTGAAACATTTAAGACCATCATCAACTGTTATGCTATTTTGATTAATCTAGTTGTTAAGGATCAATTATCTATTGCAGACAAAACACACACACACACTCACACACACACGCAAAAAGCAAACATTATAAAACTACAAGAACAGCACCTATATACAGTTTCATGTGATCAGTATTGCTAATGGTATGAGTAAAGTCTTTCTCTACAGATCTTAAGCCCTTTAAAAAAAAAACCTAGCTTGGAATACTCATGCAACAGGAGACCAATAATGTGAAATGCAAATATCCTTAATAAAGTGAAACATAAAGAACAGTCATTTAGGATGAAATCCAAAATAGTGAACATCAAACACCACCTTAATCTATAGTTTGACTTTACTTTTGGGACAGAATAATATTACACTACGTATTAAAATGCATTACATTAATGAGCAGATTGATGATAGTCTAATTCTAAATGGCCACAGAGAAATATCAGCTGAAATATGTATTAGGTGTTCTGGTATTTGGGTAACAGAAAGATGAGAACATGCTGAGTATTAAAACAAGGTGGACAAATTCAACAAGCAAAAAATGTAATAGACAAAATGCAAAGCAATGTAGCCGAATACAGTCAATTTAACAGATAATGCTTAAGGCCACATTTCCCAAAATCAGGTCTATTATACAAATGTATCAGAAAATATCTTTAAATCTCTTAAAATGCATATTCCTGGGCTAAATATACGACACATTGAATCATAATGTGTATTTTAAGAAAATATTTAGTGTAAAAGGATCTAATGATTTCCAGAATAAAATAATGAATGAGAGGCCGGGCGCGGTGGCTCAAGCCTGTAATCCCAGCACTTTGGGAGGCCGAGACGGGCGGATCACAAGGTCAGGAGATCAAGACCATCCTGGCTAACACGGTGAAACCCCGTCTCTACTAAAAAATACAAAAAACTAGCCGGGCGAGATGGCGGGCGCCTGTAGTCCCAGCTACTCGGGAGGCTGAGGCAGGAGAATGGCGTGAACCCGGGAGACGGAGCTTGCAGTGAGCTGAGATCCGGCCACTGCACTCCAGCCTGGGCGACAGAGCGAGACTCCGTCTCAGAAAAAAAAAAAAAAAATAATAATGAATGAGAATACGTGCCAAAATAGTGAATTTTATGGTTAGAGAGATTCTACTGTTTAAAAAAATAAATTAAGCAAGAGCTGAATTAATTTCAAGTCTGATTTTTTTCAAGGCTATTGCATAGATGATACTATATACTTTATATTCTAGCATACTAAAAGATGTAAAATGCTTTGGTTTTTTCTGATTTGGGTTTTGTTAAGTTGGATCAGTGGTTTGGATGTTGTTATGATAAATTCTGAATTATCAAATAGTGGTTTTAATAGGTATTCATGGTTGTTGCATACATGTATTATTTCTCCACCAGAAAAAAATCATAAAAGAATATTACAAAGAAAGAAAGAGAGAAAAAAATTAGGCTTCATTCACACCTAAGGTATATAAATGCCAGATTATGACTACAGCAGTGAAGTGAGATCTTTTCTGCTCCTAATTCTCACCTTTCTTAAGTAGGCACTCCTCTCAAGACACAAGCAATGACAATATTTTTGATTTTATTACATGTAGACTGTCATAACTAAGCACTGTTCATTTATGAACATTTAATGTTTATAAGAATTATTATCTAATTATAAATATCATAGGAAAAACATCATAATATATACTCTTTGCACTATTTAACTATTTATCTTATGTATTTGTTTTATCCAATTAAGCATATTTATGAAATGTGCATGTCCAAATGAATATAACCATGCTTTTTCTAGCTTTTGGGAATTTAAAATTCTAATTTCTGGATATTTTAGATGATGATATGTCACAATTTGTGTAAATTCAGGAAAATTCCTAGTCCATGATATTAAGTAGAAAGAATAAGACATTAATAGTCTAGAAAGGTAAACTTGGTGATATAAGAAATATAAGCACAAATGAGGAAACAGATATTTAGAATTATCACATTGTTTATTAGTTACGATGATCAAAATCTTTTTCTCTGCTTCTTTAGAAATTTACATACTTTCCAAATGTTTTAATGAGAGTTCATGTAACATTTTTATTCAAAACAAAGTAAACAAACATATAAACAAAATAAAACCTGTCTTGATGGCCTTGCTAAAGTTGACAGAGGTGCAGAATCCCTCTTTCCTTTAGCTGATTTCTAAACGAAATAGCTATGAAGCTAAAACACAGGTCAATTTAAAAAGGCAACATTCCTAGAAGTTTAGAAGAAAACACTTAAATGCTGATTCAGTCCGTGTCTACTCTTTAGATGTAATTTTAGACTAAAGTGATCCACCTGTGTACCAAAACAAGGGCCACTGTTGTCATTAAACACCTCAATTATCTCCTGTATTAACTATGAGTACTTCTGAACATGGGATTATGAATACTTTTCTATTTCAATATTGCGTGTGTATTTTTTATATGAAGATATATTTAAATTAAGGAAATTATAAATTATTTTTATTTTGAAATAAAGCATCCATGAATAAAACTTCTGCCTGCATAATAGCATACCATAAAGTCCTAACTTAATTTATACAACTAGTCTCTTATGTTTTAATATTTAAGTTGCTTCTGGATTTTTGCTACTGTAATCAAACTGGACTCTCTTATGCCTTTGTGTAAATGTTGGGTCATGTTGCTGGGATAGATTCCAGTTGAAAATTCTCAATGTGTATTGTGAAACTGCTTTTCAAAAATGTTTGTCCTACATTAACTCTAATGTATAAGAGAGGAAGATTATATAACTTGGCAGATTCTGTCTCTTTTTTTGGCCTTTGGTCATTTTCTTAGTGAAAAAAAAAAGTCATACTAAGATGGTTTTCGGTTGTATTTCTTTTAACACTTGCAAAGCTGAATATTTACCTATATTTTATTTGGGTGATATGTACATTTAAATTTATAAGAAAATTTTTAATTTGTTTATTTATTTATAATATCAATATCAGAAAAATTCTCAAAGGCAGCCATAAATTTTAAAAGCTCCTTTGAATTCAAAATGTGGTTGATGGTATCTGATAGGAATTTATATCTTACCTACTTTTTTAACTTTCTAGTTTCACCATCCTGGAGAAGCGACAGTCATTCTCAGAGGGATAATACTGAGAGGGTGACCTTATTGATTCAGCAATAGGGAGATACGCAGGGGAAGACAGTAGAGTAGGTTGAATTGTGTCTCTCAAAAAGATATATGCAAGTTCTATCCCTCAGCACTTGTAAATGTGACCTTATTTGGAAATAGGTCTCTGTAGGCGTAATTAATTTAAGGTGAAGTTATACAGAATTAAGGTGAGCGCTGTATCCAATGACTGCTATCTTTAAAAGAAAAAGCAGAGAAAGATTCAGACACGGAGAGACAGGGAAGACTCCATATGACAATAAAGGCGGAGATTATGTTGGTGCAGCTATAAGCCAAGGAATGCCAAGATTGCCGGTAACCCCCAAAAACTAGGAGAGAAGTACAAAATAGTTGCTCTATCAAAGAACCTAGAAGGAACTAACCCTAATGACAACTCGATTTAAGATTCCTAACGTCCAGAACTTTGAACAAATGAATGTTTGTCCTTTGAAGCTACCCGGTTTGCGGTACAAGGCTATGACAGTGCTAGCAAACTAAAACAGTCATATATTAAGTGATCAATACAGATGATTTTTAATAGATGTGGAACAGGAATAAAGAAGAAAGTAAACTAATATTTATTATTTTTATTAATAAAATGTTTATAGTTTATTAATATTTAAAACTTTACTAATATTTATTAATATTATGTCATATCCTTTACATAAAAAACTTTAAATGTATCTCATTAACATTTATACAAATTTAGTAAAGTAAATATAATTCCCATTATAAAAATATCAAAATTAAGTATTATAGAAGTTGAGTACCCTGCTGTTTTATGAGACTATGTATAGGGATTCTTACATAATTCCGAGTCTTCAATAAAACAACAATAATACAATTTTTAAAAATATATATTTATTGAGCATCAATACTCTTTCAAGAACTGTTCTAGACACTGTAGATACAGCAATTTTCAAAACAGACAAAAATGTGTGCCCTGGAGAAGCTTCAGTATAATGGAGGCAGAAAGATATTAAAATAAGTAAGGAAAGGTATAGTATCTGCTGGTGATAAGAATTATGGAGAACATTTAAGAGGAAGAAAGATTTCTAGAAGTGAGATTTAATTTTCAAGGAAAGCTTTATTGAGCAGGTGTCATTTGAACAAAGACCTGAAAAATAAGAGAGGTAGCTGTACAAATATATGAAGGAAGATACTTCAGGCAAATGCCTGAGTGAGAGGCAGCATGGCAAGTGTGTGAAATGGCTTGGGCAACATTGTAGCTGGGGGAGAGTAAGAAGTCAGAAAAATGTTAAAAGTCTAGTATGTGTAGGGCTTATAGATAATGTAAAGATGTTACCTTTATTGAGAATGAATGGGATGTTATTAGAGAATATTAAGCAGAGGAGTAGTCTGATGTTACTCATTTAGTGATATATAACTTTTTCAGATCATATAAACATAATAAGGTACATGCCTTTTAGTTCATAAATTAAACAGATAACTTTATTTCAAGTTTTCATCTGACCAGTTTTAAAGTACTGTTTCTGACTCTGATTTTAGGTTCCATGAAACTAGATATTATTTTGAGCAAAGGAAGTAGAAAAATTGAACCTAAATCCTCTATTATTTTATGTCTGCCTTAACAAGGGGAAAGTTTTGATGATAGATGATAGATAGATAGATAGATAGATAGATAGATAGATAGATAGATAGATAGATAGAGGGATGGATGATATATAGAGATAGATGATAGATAGATAGATAGATAGATAGATAGATAGATAGATAGATAGATAGATAGAGATGGACAGATAGATATGAAGAAACATACATATTTCTCCTTATTAGGTACGCCTTTAGATTGAAAAGCAATAAAATCTTTTGGCACATCCCAGAGTGGTTGGTATTATTAGTGTTTGATTTTTTTTTAATTGCTCAGCATTTGTTTCACATTTTCTTTTTTGTCCCTACCAATATATACTAGATGTAGTGGAAATGATTAATTGTTTTACTTAGATAATGAGATACTGTATCCAAACTCTTCGAAGAGGAATATATATCCCATAAAGACCCAAGGTTTAGGACTGGATCCAATAACAAATTGGTATCTGGAATTTTCTTTGTTCAGAAAAGTGGTGATTTTATTTTCAGCTGCAATGAGTATTCTCATATAGATGTGGGACTTTTAAAGGTGTTTGCACATTTTTCAAGAAGGCTTTTTAAAATGTTGAGCAGTCTTCAGAGTAGATGCAATGGACTTCGTTTTTTCTATATACAATACATATTTACTATTCTAGTTATTTCTCTCTCTCTCTCTCTCTCTCTCTCTCTCTGTGTGTGTGTGTGTGTGTGTGTGAGATCATCTTTCTCTATTCTCATTTCTGCATTTCTGAAGAGTTGGTATGATCCCTGAACTGGATAGTGGACATAGGATTCAGAGCTGACTAATTCCATAGATTTTCTTCTATGATTACATTGAGGAGACACACATCAATCACACACATTCAGAATCAGTAAAGGATAAAGAGCCTTTCCCCTGTGTTTGTTAGGAGATGTTCCAGGCGCTTTTTTTAATAGGGGGAATGTGAAGTTAGAATTGTTGGGAGACAACATGCCTGAAAGGTAAAGTGCAACAGCAGAACTAACAGATAAGTGAACGCCTGGATAAGCCTGTCTTAAATTGGGTCTATCCATAGGTGTCTTAATTATATAGCAAATACATTCATTTTCTATCAATTTGAATCAGATTTTAGTCACTTGCAGTGAAGATAACAATATCTTAAGTGATCCACTAAACAATTCAGAAGTACTCTGTTACAAATCCAAATTAATGTGGTTAGCCTCAGTTTCCTCTATTTAATCACTCCACCCTCTTCTCCCCTTAAACAGTTACACACACGAAGATGTTAAACAATTTAAGAAATTTACAGTAAATCATATCTATAAACATTATGTGTGAAAACTATGACATTCAACTTTTCACCCAGGTTTATTCATTTTCTTTGAAATAATATTCATGATTTGGTCCTAAATTAACCAAATTATTTTCTGTAAATTTCCTGTAAAAATAGTGGAATTGAATAAAAAGTACATGATAATGTCTTTCTGTCAGATGCTTTTATTACTGAAATTATTTAACATCTGTATGATCTTTTCACACTGTACCACCCAAGAAAAGAAGCAAGACTGTGAGAGTTAAAGGTCTGCTTTAAGTCCATCTCCACCTTGAGCCAATTCTGCTATTTAAATTCCTTCTGCTTTCTCCATTCTTTCATAGTATGATATTTTTTCCTGTCATGTTGCTATTTGTTGTTCATAAATTCCAATGCATAACCAGTGCATGCAAATCACAATGTTTTTATGAGGATAGGGCTTTAGCGCCAGCACAGAGATTTATGACACCATATATTTTTTTACTCACTATTAGTCACACAGGCATTTTAATGTAGAGATTAATTTTTAATAACTCTTCTATTTGCATCTCAGGACTTATTGATTTGAAACATGGTGGTGGTGGTGATCAGGATATCTTTTTATAGTCAAAGGAACTTTAAATAAGCTTTTTCCATAAAGCCACACATTTCTTGTAGTCACATTTGCTGAGCTGAACAAAATGCTTTGTTGTTTGAAAATGATCATAGTGGACATATTATATTATGTGGTTGATTAAAAGTATTTTATTTTGAAGATACTGTGTAATATATTCATTGACAATAAGAAGAAAGAAACTCATTTTCTTTTCTATTTAAAAATATATGGAAAATAAATGCAAAGGACTTTAAGTTAGTGAGAACATGAGTAGTTTGTGGTGTACCTTCTTTCATTATGCTCACACAACCAAAACCTAACTCCTATTGTTTCTTGAAATATGAAATGGTAATATATGAGTAAATTAAAAAGTTGAAACCCTAGTAGTAATATACTATTAAATTTAGTTCCCAATGAAATTCAGAAGCAAACCCCCCATTTTAAACCGAGAAATAATACACACACACAATGATAAGGAATACTCATTACAAGTCTCTAAATGTCTAAATGAACAACAGCTGGGGTCAATTAATGGTGCATTCATAGAATGATATATAGTTATTCTAATGCAGATTATAAGATAATATGAATGACGTTAAAAAGTCATGATGTTTTAAGTGAAAAGGGATTCATGAGTAAAAATCTATTCTTAAAAGGAAGAAATGTATATACATTCATGCAGAAAATGCTATCATAATAAATTACAATATGATAATAATTGTTGTTACTTGGTAATATGTTGGCAAGTGTTTTTGTTTTCACTTTTATCCATATTTTTAGAAGTCTTCTTATAAAATATAGTAAATTCATTTTTAATAAATTAAAATAATAAAATACATTATTACAGCCATCTTGAGAGACATATAAGTAAGATACAATGAATCCTTACACCCAAGAAAGGTAAAAAGAATGAGGGAGACTTCTTTTCATGGTAAAGATAAACTTAGTTATTTTGACTAACCTTCATGCTCCATGAAGCACAGAAACCAGGTAAGTTATATAAAATATAAACACATCTTCCTCAAAGCATTAAATAGTTACTGGGTGCTATGAACTCAATTGTGCTTCCCCAAAGTTTAAATGTTGAGTCCCTAGCCCCCATGGGATGTTATTTGGAGGTGGAAATTTGGGGAGGTGATTAGGTTCAGATGAAGTCATGAAGTTGGAGCCCTCCCTAGACACCATATCTGTCAGCACTTTGATTTTAGACTTGTTAGCCTCCATAACTGTGGAAAATAAATTTCTGAGGTTGCTTAAGCCTATCAGTCTATGGGATTTTGTCAAAGCAGCCTAACTGATTAAGATATTAGGAACATATGAAAATACTGTGCCACCATCTACGAGATGAAAATTCAGACAGGCAAGCAGGCAAAAACTATTATTAGAAGGAAGATTTTCTGATGGAGAAAAAGTGGCGTAGAGACTTAGCAAATCTCTGGGAGCCTTGCTCTGCAAAGCATCTAGAGCTTGTAACCAATGAGAGCCCCAGTTAAATAGCTCTTACTTAGTGTTGGGAACTTGAAAGGCTAAAGAAGTCAATGTGAATTGAAAGCTAATCAACATTCACATGAACTTTACTGGTCTTTGAATCATTTGGATGGCCTAGAATAATCTCAAGCCTTCAAATGTGATGATTCCAGATTGCCAGTGCTCCCAGATGTATGTAGAATAAAACAAATTTGATATGCATCTATATGAGGGAAGATAACATCATCCTAGCTCTCAAATTACTCTCAAAATAATTTGTATTTTCAAACACACTGTCCTACCCTCTCAAATATAACCAAGGCTATAAAGAAATAAAACAATGTAATTTAGAACCAGCACAAACAACATATAATAAAAACAGACATCAGATATTATAAATAGTGGAATTACTATTACAGATAGTGAAGCAGGTATACTTAATATACTTATGGAATAATAGATGATATTAAAAATGTCAGCAGGAAACTGGAAATTATAAAATGTACTATTAAAATTTTTTAAATAAGAATAATTTAAAAATTCTAAAACTTAACAAAATGTAGCACTCCAAATTAAGAATCCAGTGGGGGTGGATTACACAGCAGATTAGATGAAAGAAACTATCCCATACAAAGCATGGAAAAGAAATGTAAAAGAAAGAATAAGACAAAATAGAACAGGTAAACCTAAGCTTAACTTAATTAGTGTCTCAGAAATATTAAAAAGAGTAAATGAGGCTGAGGTTGATATAAAGAGACAAGGGTTAAGAATCTTCCAAAACTGATGGATGCTATCATTCAAAGATTCAAAATCCTCAATAATTTTCAAGAAATATAAATAAAATATTTATACCTACACACATTATGGTGAATATGCTGAAAACAAAGACATTAAGGAGCAAGGGGTACAGGTGCAAACCTTTAAATCAGCCAAATATAATAGAGATTTTCTTTAACGATCATCAGGTTACACTTTTAAGTGGTTTTTAACTTTTAACCATAAAAGCCAAATAAAATATTGCCAGTTTATAAATTGCTTGCAAAACTAAAACTGCCTGTACTGTATGATCCAGCAATGGCATTCCTTCATATTTACTCAAATGAATTGAAACATATCTACACAAAATCTGCACAGGGATATACATAACAGTTTTATTCATAGTTGCCCAAACTTGGAAGCCACCAAAATGTCCTTCAGTACTTGAGTAGATAAATAAACTGTGGTACATCTATACAATGGAATATTGTTCAACTCTAAAAGAGACATGAGCTATTAAGCCATGAAAAGACATGGAGGAAACTTAAATGCATGTTACTAAGCAAAAGAAGTCATTCTGAAATGGCTACATATGATTCCAACTATATGACATTCTGGAAAAGGCGAAACTATGGAGACAGTAAAATGATCAGCAGTTGTCAGAGGTTGGGGAAAAAAGAGTAAAAGTAGGCAGAGCACAGATAATTTGTAGAGCAGTGAACTAGTCTGTATTATACCATATAATAGCAGATACATGTCATTATACACTTGTCTAAACCTATAGAATGTACAACACCAAGAGTCAACCCTAATGAAAACATGGGCTCTGGGTGATAAAGTTGTGTCACTGTAGGTTCGTCAGCTGTAAAAAAATGTACCACTTTGGTTGGGATGTTGATCATGGAGAGGGGCTGTGCATTTGTGGGGACAGGAAGTATATGGACTATCTCTGTATCTTTCACTCAATTTTACTGTGAACCTAAAACTGCTCTTAAAAAAAGGCTATATAAAAGAAAAGAAACAAAAATAAGAAAATAATCAGTAAGATACTAAATGTAAATGTATATACATTTATTAAAATAGTCTCAGAGGGGTTTTAAGATGGCTGACTAGAAGCATTTCATGCCCACCTCCTTTACTTAGAAACACCTAAATAGAGTGTAGACAACTGCACTTAGAATACATTATCCAAGAGAGAACACTGGAATTTAACAGAAAAGTGACAGGAAAACTAAGAACAAGGAAGAAAAAGGGACAGAAGAAGCCTGCTTGGCCAGTATTGGCAGGGAGTGACTTCCCAATGTAGAGAAAGGGTAAATGAGAGATTTTCAGTGTCCCACATCCCCACCATGGAATCATGCAATCCTGAACATGTGAGAGACCCGTGCCCATATCAAGACATGGAATTAACACAGAGAGCTTCCAGAAGACCACAGGATGGAACTGCTCCAGAGAGGGAATTCAGGCTGATTCCATACTCTTTCTGAGACCTAAATAGCTACAACAAGGCACCATTTTCAAACTGAGACTTTGTCAGACTGCATGCTATCATGTGGCCCAGGAGTGCTGGGACTAAGGTGTTAGGGAAACTTGGGCCGTCCCTGCTAAGACTGGGGCACAGTCTGGGAGAACTTCTGAAGCCATGGATGAAAAGTGAGCAAGGCATGGGCTGCAACTGCCACCAATGGAAAGTGAGTGCTTCTGGGATGGAAACTGGGATGGGAACAGTGTGTGAGTTGCCACAGAGACTTAGTCATGAACTGGACAAATATTCCTGTAACTGAGGCTCAGGTATGAGCCAGGCACAGGCTATCACTGCCAGGGATGGACGCAAGGCCTGCCAGGACTGGGGTGTGAGAGGGACACACATTTCACATCTGCTGACCGTGGCTGTGGCCACCCAGTTAAGTCTCACCCTTTCAAGTGGTGGGACTTTCGAATAGCTGCTACCACCCCTCAATCAAGCACTCTACATGGAATCTGAAGAATACCCTGCTCCTGCCTACCATGGCTGGTGACTTCTCTTGCCATTGGGGAACCTGAGCACAAGATTGCTAATACCAACTTCTTCCCTGACTCCCACCCCTTAAGACAGAGCATATAACCTGATGTACTGGGAATGGTCCCGCCCAATTCACCACCTTCGGAGACAGAGGTTGGGCCTAAATTCCTAGCCATTATCACCACAGTTGGCATTTATCTGGAAGCAACACCTGCAGGCCTGGAGACCGGCCTACCTAGCCCATCACAGTCACTGGCAACATCAATATACCACACCATTCAGGACTCAAAAAATCATCCCTCCACAGTTTGAGCTGTTGCCCATGCAATGCCAGCTTCCCAGGCGACTGATAACCTACTGACATCCCCAATTCACCACTGCCGCTACTGGCATCTGAGCAAGCCACCTGGAGGACAAATAATTAACCTCTTAGTAACTGCCAACACTAATGGCAGCATAAAGTGCACTGATGCACAAATATAGACACACTTAGTTTACTACTGCCAACATTGGGGCTTGAAGACTGGCCCATGTGGCATCCTAGTACCCAGCACAACTTTACCACAGCTTCTACTAATAAATGCACCCTAACCTCCTGAGGAAATCATGAATACCACTAATGCTGTATACAGCCACAGAAATCATACAGAGACTACATTACTGTATGCACCCAGATTCAAAGTAAAATGCCCTACCCACCCAACTTTATAGATAAATCTTCAGGAGATCCTCCCCAATGCAAGTAAATTTAAAAAATAGGAAGAAGCAACTATCATACCAGATGTGCAAATATCAATGTAGTAACATAGGAAACATGGAAAAACAGTGAAATATGGCACCTCTAAAGGAACACAATTCTCCAGGAATGGATTTTTTTTCCATATTCCATGTGAAGAATTCACTTAAAGAATTCAAAATATTTATTTTAAGGAAGCTCAGTGAGATATAAGAGAATACTGAACAAATATAAAAATAATAAGAAAAAAACACACAATTCAATATATGAATGAGAGATTTAACGAAGAGATATTTTTTAAAAGAACAAAACAGAAATTCAGGAACTGAAGAATTTATTACAGGAAATACAAAATACATTTGAAAGCTTCAAAAATACACTAGATCACACATAAGAATGAATCTCAGAACTTGAAGACAGATTTTTGAAATAATCCAGTCAGAGAAAAATAAAAAATAAAAGAATAGAAAGCAAAAAGTAAGGCCTTTATGACATTTGAGACAACAGGAAATGACTGAATACTCAAATTATTGGTATCTCCAAGGGTTAAAAAATAAAAGGATTAAATAACTTATGTAATGAAATAATAGATGAAAACTCCTCATGTCTAGCAAGAAATTTAGACATTCAGATACAAGAAATTCAGATATTCTCAGAAATACACAATGAAAAAATTCTTCTCCATGGCACATCATGTCAGATGAAGTCAAAGACTAAGAGCAAATTTTAATAACAAAAAGAGTAAAGCATCTAGTCCCCTATAAAGGAAACCACATCAGACTAAAAGCAGACTTGCCAGCAGAAACCTTACAGGGCAGTACAGATAGGGGTGATATAGTCAAAGTGATGAAAGCAAAATAAATAAATAAATAAATAAATAAATACAGTAAAATAAACTGTCAGCCAAGAATACTAAATCCATCTAAATTATTCTTTATAAATAAGGAGAAATAAAGTCTTTCCCAAACAAACAAATGCTAATGTAAATTGCTGCCACTAGACAGATGCCTAGAGGAAATACTCAAGGGAGTACTAAACCTAGAAGTGAAAGAACAATATTCATTTTCATGGAAACACACTAAACTATAGAACTCACTGATAGAGCAATCACACAATGGAAAAAGAGAAAAGACTCAAAGAGTATCACTATAGAAATCCATCAGACCACAATGACAAAGAATAAGAGAAAAAGGAACAAAAAACATATGAAACACTAGAAAGCAATTAACTATATGATAGGAACAAAGCCTCACATAATAATAATAACCTTGAACATAAATAGATTAACTCATCCACTTAAAAGATATAGACTAGCTGGATGGATGAACAAAACATAACACAACTATAAGAAACTTACCTTACCCATAAAGACATACATAGACTGAAAGTTAGGAAGTTAAAAGAGATATTCCACGCAAATTGAAACCAAACACAAGCAGAAGTGCTATATTTATCTAAAAAAAAAAACAAATTTTAAATCAAAAAAGTAAAAAGAAAGACAAAGAAAGCCGTTATATAATGGTAAAGGGATTTTAGGGATCAAACCAGTAGCAGGATATAACAATTCTAAGTATAAATACATCCAACACTAGAGCACCCAGACTAATAAAGTAAATAATACCAGATTTAAAGAAAGTGACAGACTGCAACATAATGAAATTGGGTGGCTTCAACACCTCACGGTAAGCATTAGACAGATTATCTGGACAATAAAATCTACAAAGAAAGTCACAAAATATGTCATCATAAAACTAAAAAAACAAAATCATACTGAGTATCTTCTCAGAACACTATAGAATAAAACTAGAAATCAATACAATACCAAGAGGAACTTTGGAAACTACGTAAATATATGAATATTAAACAAATGCTTCTGAGTTACCATTGGATCAATGAAGAAATTAAAATGTGAATTTAAAAAATCATTGAAACAAATGAAAACGAAATCACAATATAACAAAACCTGTGAAATACAGCAAAAGCATTGCTAACAGAAGTTTACATCAATAAATGCTTACACTAAGTAGAAAGATTACAAATTAACTATATAACAATGCACCTCAGTGAACAAGAAAAGGAAAAAGAAATCAAACCTAAAATCAGAAGAAGGAAATAATTAATAAAGATCAGAGCAGAACTAACTGAAATAGAAAAAATAAATAAAAGACCAATAAAATGAAAAATTGGTTCTTCAAAAAGATAAACAAGATGGATAAACTGCTAGCTGAATTCACCAAGAAAAAAACAGAAAAGACCCAAATAAACAAAATAAGAACTGAGAAAGGAGACATTAAAACTGATGCCATAGAAATACAAAAAAATCAAAAGAGATCATTATGAACAACAATATGCAACTACCACAAAAATAGACAAATGGGACTTCAATGAACTACAAATTTTCTTCATAGTAAAAGAAATAACCAACAGAGTGAAGACACAACCTGGTGAGTGGAAAAAAATATTTCCAAATTATTCATCCAACATGAGACTAATATACAGACTAATACAAGGAACACAGTAACTTAACTGGAAAAAAACATAATCCCATTAAAAAGTGGGCAAATGACATCAACAGGCAGTTCTCAAAAGAAGACATATAAATGAGCAATGAAAAAAATGCTCAACACCATTAATCATCAGAGAAATGCAAATCAAAACCACAAAATAGCATGTTCCCCATGTCAAAATGGCCATTAATAAAAAGAAAAAAAAATAATAGACGTCAGTGAGGATGTGAAAAGGGAAGCCAGCCTTGTACACTGTTAGTGGGAATGTAAACTAGTACAGCCACTACTTGAAAGAGTATGGAAATTTCTTTAAAAACGAAAAATATAATTAACACTCAATCCAGCAACCACTAAAGAGTACAAACCCCAAATTATAGAAATAAATATATTAAAGAAATACTTGCATTTACATGTGCATTGCATCACTCTTTATAATAACAGAGATATGAAATCAACCTAAGTGTCCATCAACATATGAATAGATAAAGAAAATGTGGTCTATGTACACAATGGAATAATATTTATCCACAAAAATAATAAAATCATATTATCTGCAGCAAAATGGATTGAACGGGAGGGAGATCATTGTCTTAACTGAAATAGCCAGGCACAAAAAGACAAATGTAAGTTGTTCTCACTTATGTGTAGAGACCAAAACTGAATCACATGAAGGTAGAGAGTGAGAAAATAGCAGGGAAGGATGAGTTAGGGAGATGGAGGAGGAAGAAGGTAAGTGGGTTAAAGAGTACAAACATTTAATTAGAAAAAATAATAAACTCAAATGTTTGATAGCAGAGTAAGGTGACTATACAGTTTAAACAAATGTATTCCATGTGGGTGATAAACACTCTAAATGCCCTGACTCGATAATTACGCATTATATACATGTTAACAAAATTTCCCATGTACACCATAAATTTATACAAATAAAAATTCAAAATGTAGCCTTAAAAATTTACAACAAAAGTATCCGAGCCAAAAGAGAAAATATAATTCAGAATCATGGTTGAATATATATGTACACATTATATATATATATATATATATTTTTTTTTTTTTTTGAGACAAGTTCTCACTGAGTGCAGTGACACGATCTTCACTCACTGCAACCTCTGCTTCCCAGGTCCAAGCGATTCTCCTTCCTCAGCCTCCTGAGTAGCTGGGATTACAGGTATGCACCACCATGCCTGCAAATTTTTGTATTTTTAGTAGAGATGGGGTTTCACCATGTTGGCCAGGCTGGTCTTGAACTCCTGACCTCAAGTGATTTGCCTGCCTTAGACCTCCCAAAAAAAAATTTATTTAAAATATTTATTTTTAATAAATATTTAAAGAAATATATTTTATAAAAATAAATGGGTCTATATACATTAATCTGGTTAATGTATCACAGTGAAATTCAGATTAAGGGGTATTATCTTTTTAAAAATATGGTGAAAGAGAATTTTAAAAAGGAAAAAAAGGTCCATTCTTATGCTGATTATCGGGGCAAATTAAAATTAGAGTAGAATCATATGAAATTTGAGGGTCTGAAATTGATTCCCTAAATTTAATCTGGCAATATGCATATGGTACAATTCTTCCAGTATGATGGTATGACCTAAAGACTGAGAAACACTCAGGGTTTCTTGTATCTGCAATTTGTAGTAAAAGAAACCTTTAACAGTAAAACAGTAGGCCAGTATTTTTCAAACTATAAGTCTTTACTAGATCATTAACTTGGTTTAGTAGGTTTCACTAAGTGTCTTTTGATTAGTTATAATAATCCAGATTAGAAAATGTCTAGGTTTATCATAATTAGTAAGAGCAAACATTATTTCGACAAATTGGTTACTGCTATGCTTATATTTCTATACATATTGATATTTTTGTGCACACATATATATAGACATGTGTATGTATTGTGTTGTAAAATGTATTTCTTACTATGTATAATATTTAAAACTCATGAAAGTTAGCACCTAGTGGCTTCGGCAATACAATATAGACTAATATTCAGTTTTCCTCATATATGGCATGGATTTCCTCCAAAAATACATTTCCTTTTTTTATCTTATATTTTATATATTTTACATTTTCTTTTTATATTCCAAATGCTGCAAAACTTGGAATGAACTTAAAATGAACGGGCCTTAGTGCAAATTTACAGAAAGGTTTCTAGAATCCCATTTCTCAATAACTAGTCTACCCAACTCATGCTTTTAAGGATGGTCTTCATGGCAGGAAAAAGAAAAAATCAAATGAGGAGCCCGAGACTCTTCAAAATTTTACAAACTACAGAGTAAATTGAACCAAACCTTGTAATACAAAGTCACTTGGTTTTGTGTTGCATGATATGTAAATAGCTTTTTTCTATGTATATGCTTGCAGGATTTTTAGTTATGATGGCTGACAATGATTAATTTGCCTGCCTCTACTGCTCAATTGTAGTACTCATGTAAAACCAAGAGAACAGAAAATAAAATATCGGGAAATGTTAAAAAAAAAGAAAGAAAGAAAGAAAAAACAATGACTATAGAATCCCAGAAGACATTCTCACTTTCCAAAGAAGCAATGTGATGTCTTAAAGTGAGGAGTACAAAGTAAAAAAGTTAATGAAGTGGTTACAATGTATGGATGAGGTCTATTTCCACTATATCACATTGCCTTCTATAATTCAGTGTGCCCATCAGATTTGTTTCTCCCTATGAACAGCAATATAAATCTCAACATATATAATGTATGCCTTTCTAAACTTTAGCATAGTTTTTCTCTATGAAGATCGTCTGCTAGTAAAGTAAAAGAAAGAAAAAAAAGGCCACATGTAGTGTGGTAGCACAAAAAGGTCATCAATAATCCAATCTTCTCTTTTCTCAGTTTAGAGCTTGGGAACTAAAGAATCAGAGTGTATAACACAATATAAAGACACGCAATACTCATTTCATTCTGAATTACATCTTCAATGTACAATGGATACATTCTTTCAACAACCCTCATCAACTCTTAATTCTTCAGTAATTAAAAATAGCTGCATAAGGACAAGATTACCCTCCAAAATAAATACAATCAGTCACTTAGAGATGAATGCCGAGAGTTTTCTAATTATTCCATATTAGAATTATATTAAAAGCAATTTCTCCTGAATTGCTTGCAGGCTTTCTTTCTTATTCATCTTTACATCCAAAGA
The DNA here is from genome assembly GCF_000951035.1 of Colobus angolensis palliatus. Lineage (NCBI taxonomy): Eukaryota > Metazoa > Chordata > Mammalia > Primates > Cercopithecidae > Colobus > Colobus angolensis. The sequence goes on from NW_012117777.1 coordinate 1,399,991, forward strand.
AATAATAAGCACATAGCACCCATTAAAAACATAGTTGTGGGAGATATGGAGATACTAGTTGGATGCTTGGCAAAGTTTTTAAAACATACATTCTTACAAACAGGATACAGAAATAACTTACGAATGGGCTTCTAGAATATAGGCCATAAATGGAGACATTAAATCGGTTGATAGAGAATGCCAATTTCAAGGAAATAAATAGACTATTTTATTTAAGAAGGAAATAATTGTAATACAAAATATTAGTGAGTTTCATGCTCCTTCTAGTGAATAATTAGATTGTGAAGAAAATTTCAGTGAAAGTGTTTGTAAGGGTTTGCAAGACTTACTGTATGTTTCATATGCCATCTAAAAATACAGAAATAATATTTTGGATAATGTTCTTATTCGTGAAATGCCATTAGCTTAGCATCCACAAAATCTCGATAGACTAAATCTTGGTCGCACACCCCATAAACCTTATAAATGCAATTAATTGTTCTAACTTATTTACTTTTCACAAACATCTAAGTCCTAGTCTCTACTGAAGATGAAAAGGAACTAGTTATACACTATAATTTCCCAATGAGGTAGTGTCAAAAAACAGCCCCATTTTATATAGCTAAGTGGATAATTAACATACACATGAACAACATTCATTTTTCTTTTTTTTTTTGAGACTGAGTTTCACTTTTCTTGCCCAGGCTGGTGTGCAATGGCACGATCTCGGCTCACTGCAACCTCTACTTCTTGGGTTCAAGCAATTCTTCTGCCTCAGCATCCTGAGTAACTGGGATTACAGGCATGTGCCACCACACCTGGCTAATTTTCTATTTTTAATAGAGAGAGGGTTTTACTGTCAGGCTGGTCTTGAACTCCTGACATCAGGTGATCCTTCCACGTTGGCCTCCCAAAGTGCTGGGATTACAGGTGTGAGCCTCTGCACCGGGCCAACATTCATTTTTCAATGCCAACTGTCCTATTGTAAATGTAATCATTGTTATTACATTCTTAATATATAAACCTTATTTTCCAATTTTCTGTAACATTACAAATTTTTTAAATTTGTAATTTAATCAGGTTTTTCCTATATTTTGGAGGAATCACAGTAATTGTGTACTTCTTGGTAACATTAGAGCAAAACTTGTTTTGGTATCCATGAATATCACATATCATTAGGCATTGTTTCTGCATATATTTCCAACATCTTATAGCTTAAATAAAAGTTGTTCATTTTATCATGTTTTTATATATTTAGATCTCTGAACCCTTTCTATTACATAGAATGATTGCTTTTAATTAAAAATATTTTATAAAAATAAATGTATCTATATCATGTATTCTTACTATTATATATTAGAGAGAGAGAGTTCAGTAATATGTTAAACAGATGCAACAATTAATGGGCCTTTGCAAAACAACTTTAGCATTGAAACTAAAATATAATAAATTACCAAAGTGAAAATGTTTCTTGCATTTCACAAGAGAAAATGCATGCTACAAGTTCTGATTTTAAATGTATGTGAAAGACGTACATCCCTAGTCACTGGACAGGGGTATAGATCAGAGACAAGCAGTGGACATAGTAACAGGTGACTTTAGATGGGCTTTTTTCTGTGTACCTTTTGACCCAGTTGATATCTAATGCACTGGGTGTACTTGAGATTCATTATAAATACTTATTTTAAGATAAAATCTAGTAGTGAAATAGGAAATTTATTTGTGTATCAACAAGATCAAGGATGCAGTCCTCTGCCCATTCTACCCTTTAAAGTTATCTAATTTAAGAGAATAAGAATTGTATAGATATGGAAATAGTTGGAAAGAATTTTTATCCTTATTAAAAATAGATATGCACACCAATATTCAACACCTTTATAAAAAAGCATCCTATTTACAGCTCTAATAAGCCACCATTAAATCACAGTAATCATGTGCTAGAGAACAGGTGTTTTAAATCACTAAATTTGGAAGTAAAGTGAAGTTGAAGGAGCATGTTGGAAGCTTTTTATTGGCTGATTGTGGCTGCAGTTTCCATGGCAATTCCACATGCACCCTGGTTCCCAAATCTTACTCTTTCAAAATGCAGTGGCAAATACTATTTATTATGAGGACAAAAAAATTGGGTCAAATTATCATCATTTATTGAGCTAGAAACAGTAATAGAAATAGGAACATGTATGGAACTCTCCTTTATAGTTTGCTCATATTTTTTGTCATCCACATTCATTCATGCATATTTTCTGCGCCCTCTGCTGTTAACATATGTTACAAAAGAAAAATACCCCTAAGGCAACAGCTTGTTACAATAATCATCATTTATTGTGAAAAAATGCTAGTCATAGAAAACACAAATCACACTTGGTGTTTATGTTTAAAGAGTTACACATTTAGATATATTAAAATCAATATCAAGTAACACTAACTCAATACTCCAAGGCCCTATGACATCTGCAGTTTGAGTTGTAGTATGGCCCCTGTTTATTAAACTGAGCTTTATTATTAGAATTAGAACAGAAGAAAGAAAGAGACTGAGAGTTGTGACTAAACAGCTCAGTTAAGAAAAGTACGGGGCAACAATGGGAGTCTTAACTTGGCTCTACACAGGCAAGGACTTCTCTCGTCTTTTACTTGGCAAGAATACTCATATGTAGAGGCATATTTAAAGTGGAGTATGCCTGAAAGTGCGTTGGGCTACAATCAAATAAAATTCAAATAATCTGATACCACTTTCTATAAGACATAAATCATAGTTCCAGTTGATTGCCTAAGGAGAGAAGCAGCCATGATATGACTCTAGTGAATTTAGATTTTGGTGAATCTGTAAAGACAGAAAGAATAAAAACACTTTGGGAGTAGAGACAGCGAGGAATAGCAAACAGTATTGGAGTTTCTACTTGTGATGACTTCATTGAGGAATTTAGAAGAATAGCTCTGATATGGAATATGTAGATTAAAAATAAGTGTCTACCAGAGCAGAAACAGAATAATAACCCACAGATTGGGGCTATTTGGGCTGAAGAGAAGCATCCAGGTTAGAGATGAAACTGGGAGGACCTAGTGTAAACCAGGCTGTAATGTAAAGTAAGGTAAAATTCTGTATCTCAAACTACATTTTTATAGAGCTTATATCTCGAGAGTCTCTCATCCTCAACATGTTTATGTATCTTGAATATCTGAGAGTGCTAAATTTCAACCCTTAGAGTCAGAATCCAGGTTTTTATTTTTTTATTTTTGTTTTTTATTTATTTATTTATTTATTTTTGAGATGTAGTCTCGCTCTGTCACGCTGGCTGGAGTGCAGTGGCACAACCTTGGCTCACTGCAATCTCCATCTCCCAGATTCAAGCAATTCTCCTGCCTCAGCCTCCCTAGTAGCTGAGATTATAGGCCCCCACCACCACACTAGATAATTTTTTATATTTTTAGTAGAGATGGGGTTTCACTATGTTGGTCAGGCTGGTCTTGAAATCTTGACCTCATGATCCACCCACCTTGGCCTCCCAAAGTGCTGGGATTACAGGCGTGAGCCAACATGCCCGGCCCCAGGTTTTGAATTTTGGCTCTAAGTTTAGCTTAGTTACTTATTTCTGAGTTACAGCTTTCTATTTTGAAAATAGAAATGATTATATCAATTTTGCATATTTGCCATAATGATTAAAGATGATAATACATGTATTGTGTTACTTGAACAATGTAAATACTTATGATGTTTCCTTCTGTTTTCTTCTGTCCTTCTGATTCCTTATCTGACTGATGCTGTGAGAAATTACTATAGTATAAGCACAGAGAAAAAGCTATAAATTCCAATGGTGAATTATTTTAGAATATTTTTTCCTTCCTCCTCCCTCTTAGTAGCAAATACTACATTAGAAAAAGGACTGGGGTATTATGAAAACTCTCTGTACTTTCCACTCCATTTTGCTGTGATCCTAAAACTGTTCTAAAAATAAAGTTTATTTTATACTTTAAAAAGGCAGTGCAAAGTATCAATGCGGGAAACTGGCTCATGGAGGTCTTCATTCCGGGAGCTGCTTCTGCCTATCTTTCATCAATCTCGTTGACACTTTCTATTTTTGTTTTTGGCACTGAACACCTAGATCCTCAGAGTCTGCATCCATCTGTGCCATCTTTTGGGCAGAGAAGTCTAGAAGCACAGAGTCTCCAAAGTTCTGGTGGTCAGATATCTCATGGGTCCCTAGTGGTTTGTGGAGATGGGTCTTCAAAGCAGTGGAAAACCTATGCTATTAGCTTCTCTTACTCCAGCCAAATCGTATTCCCATCAAAACCAATTCTCACACTATGATCTCTGAAACTAAATTGCAAGGGGATACAGCAGCAGAATGTATACTCCATATTTCTAACAAAATTACAATTCTGAATCTCTGCTAGCTCTTCTAGCTTTCTTTCTTCAATGTCTAGAACTATAGCCCCTTAGCATCCTCATATTTCTGTTTTCTCTTGGTCATGTCCTTTTTTTTTGGTATTTAGAGAACATAAGCACTTAGAAGCCAACATTTTACCAAGTCCCAAGTCTTGCCATCTCATCATGACTATTCCAGAAAGGGAAATGTGTTTTAAAAGCATGAGAGGAAATGGTTTTTAAAGCCCCAATCTTCCCTGGAACTAAGGGTTTTACAGACAAGTCCTAAAAAAGAAGATATATTGTTCCATATTTTACGGTGACTCCATTGTGTTTCCTCTAAAAGGACAGTTGAAAAATTCAAGGAAGATGCTTAGAACAAGTAAGGATTTAATTTACCACTCTTAGCAGATGTCTCTGCTTTGGTTAGAGAAAGGCCATCTAAGGAAGAGATAAATTAACCTTCCTCTCTCTTCTTCCTTAACCAGTTGCCTAATTTCATTTTTGGAAGAATGTAAACCATGCACATGGACTTCTCAATGCAGTTAACCAGAGGGATTATGATGAAGTATGGGGAGCACAATAGGCAGAGTACAGCCTGAGTGAGATTCCCACATCCCCCTAACTCACCACAAACACATAGACTCACACCTTACTGTACTGATGGCTTGCCCTGTGAGAATATTAAGCTGTATAAGCATATGCAGATCCTCAAAGGACATGTCGCCATTGTGCATGCATTGCAATATAGGAGATTCCTAATGAAGTAATACTGCAAATATAATTTATTATAATCCTTTATATGACTGCATCTTTATAGATCTTTAACATATATTTGTTTATACTGTTCATATTTCTGGATTGAAGTTATTTGACTACATATATTTCCTTTACATTTTTTACTTTAAAGTCCAGGAAGTCAAGACATTTGTTTATGCTTTTGTTTATTTTTAATTTTCTGCATCCCTACCCATTCAAGAAATACTTATTTAGTAAGTTATATAATCCAAACACTAAGCTGAAAGAGAAGTAAAACATTATCTTTTTCTCTAGGATCTCATAATGGTAAGCGATTTTGCATATTTACTATGTGCTAGAGATACAATTTTCATTTAAACATTAAATAGGAAATATTTTATCCCATTTTACTCATACAGAAACCAAGAATCAAAAAGGATCAGCCAAGGGCATGTCTCTGGAGGGAATCTTGGAACAGTGAGAATGGGAGGCCTATAAAAAAATATGTTAAAATTCATCAAATATCTAGAAAATAGATTTTAAAAAGTTGAAAGACAACAAAAAAATGAAAGAAAGTATCAAGAGGAAAAATGTGAGGCTATATCTGCAGTACTTCCTCTATTTAACATGCTGTCAAGGTGGTAAATAGGCAAGCATAAAGCTTTTCTAAGAAATAGATGTCCAGTAACTAAACAAGAACTTTGGTGTATCAGCTTATTTCACCCAGAACTACAGTATAATCATCAGTTTCAAAGTTACAAGATGTAGCAGCAGATATTTCTGATGTGTTTATCCTGATCTTTAGACAATGTTTTTATACCATGTAAGCAGCCAAAAGATCAGCACCTTTTATTTCTTGTGTGACTAATTTGACATGCTTTTGAGCAACCCAATTTCACTTCCATCACAACTGATAATAAATTGTGTCAAGTGATTTGTTGCATTTCCACTGCTATTACTCAGCTGATGGTGTTATAACAAAAACATATACCCTTTACTGAAGTAATCTTCCAAGTTCAATATTTTGGAAGTTTTACATTGTCTAAAGATTTTAGATTAAAGATGAATTAAATATCCCTTTATTTGAAAAATAAATATTAATGCTATTGATCCCTCCAAAACTCTGAAGAAGATACAAAGTTTTTCTTTCTTGTTTCTAAGCTGGTGTCTCTTATGAATAAGAATAATGCTTTCATATATTTATATCTTAGCTTTATAGAATTATGAAAGTGCTAGTTTCCTTCTAGCTGTCCTTTCTCTCACGGTCTTTGTTCTGTTACTTTTCCCAAATCGCTCCCATTTATTAAAGTTTTGAAAGCAGCAGGTTAAGTGCACAACTTTTACTTTCTCACATCATTCTCAGAAACAATCAGGAGAGTTTTTCTGACCATTGTCAAGGTGGCACTAGGATGGAGCAAAAAAGGTGAAAAAGGTACAACCTTTGAATTTAACTCACCAGAGTTCAAATCTAGTTTTAGAATTTTCTATCTGTGAGACTTTGCGCAAGTTACTTAAGCGTATCATGCTTCAGATTTGTTTTTTAATCTTCAAGGAATGAATAATGTTACTATTCTCCAACTGCTTTGTGAGGGATATATAAGACACATGTGTCATGCCTGGCTTACTACCAGACTCATGCAGCTTTTAAATACTAAATGCTAGCTCCCTCTGCTTTTCAAGGGCCCCTGAATAGGGGTCCTCTCTAGCAACTGGAGAAACCAAAGGAAAATCTGGACAATTCAGGGATTTGGGACTTGTGCATTCAGCTTTTACCTAGTCAGAGCTTTTTAAAGTACCACTTGGACCTGACCTTGGATGTGAGACAATGTATTTTAAAGCATCAGAAAACTTGGCCTTCAGTATTTATCAGATGAATCTGAAATAACAAGTGCTGGTTCTGTAGAAGAAGGATTCTGCTGGCTCTCTGATTTTAGACAATACTCATAGTCGATCTTCCCAGATTCCTAAATAGTAAAATGAGGTATTAGGTAATATCAATGAGGTCATGATAGAAATCTGTGGCTTTGCTGCTCCTTCTAGAGCCTCTAGCAGAAATATCCGATCTATTGCAAAGCTGCTTGCTGCTGAGAAGGAACCTCAAAATGCCGTTCAACACTTCATGTGTGTTGGGAATGTAGGTTGGTTGTTATTTGTCAGTACTTGCGTTCTACAATTCCTTAACTCCCTTCCAATTTTTAATTGCACACTCTATGATTATCGTTATTATGAGGCTTATTCGTTATACTGTGTTAGAGTTACATCCTCAAGGGTCAATCAAGTGCATATGACTCTTTGTCCCAGCCTACTGTGCATTTTTATTTTTCTGTTTGCTCTATAAATATGAAGATTATTAGCCATAAAGCAGTCAAAATTTGGGGAATGTCTGCCAAAAATCCTGATTAGTTTTATAATCAATGATCTATAGTCCTTCTTCTGGTAGTAATTAGCCAAAGCAATCTACACTAGTGGAAATAATATAACCATGTCTTATAAAGAAGGAAAAAATGCTGATTTGTTTTTCATTAGAGAAGGACTTCTTGCAAATAAGTGAAACAGTGATATCAAGTCACTGTGACAAAATTTAACAAGGGTGAGAATTGCTCATAAGTCATCCTTTATATACACCTGCTATAGTTTGTTACTGTATCATTTAAGCTGTCATTCTACTGAAGATTCATATGTTGTAGGTTTTAGGAAAGAACCATTAAGAGGGGCCAATACTGGGTTCCCACAATTTACCCTATGACTTATTTCTATCCAAATAATGTAAGATGAAAGAAAGGTCAATAAACACAGAAAAACACCATATGCTATTCCAAATAGATTATTTAACACTATGACAAAGCTTACGAGTAATGGAAGAATTATGACTAAAACTCATTTGTCCTTCATTTATAAGAATGACTCAAGTTTAAAATTTACTATTCAATTATCTGGAATTTTTTCTGATTAGACTTCATTTTTAGAACAGGTTCAGATTTACAAAAAAGTTGCAAAGATAATACAGAAAGTCCCAATATATTTGGCATACAATTTTCTCTATTATCAATATTTTACATTAGTATGACAGAGTTGTTAAGGAAAATGTATCACTATTGACAAATTATTGTTAACTAAAAGTCATAATTTATTCAAATTTCCTAAGTTTGACCTAATGCTCTCAACCTGTTGCAAGGTCCCATCCAGGATGACACATTGCATTTAGTCATCATCTCTTTAAGGCTTATCTTGACTGTGACAGTCTTTCAGACTTTCCTTGTTTTAGATGATGTGCACAGTCTTGTGAGATTCTTGCCAGATATATTGAAGGATGTCTCTCTGTTGGAATTATCTGATGTTTTTCTCATGATTTGACAGAGGTTAAGAGTCTTTAGAAAGATGATCACAGAGATAGTGCCTTTTTTATCACATCATTTTAAGGGTACACAACATCAAAAGGATTTATGACTGCTGATATTGACCTTAATTACCTGTGGTATTGGTTGTGTTTCTCCATTGTAAAGGTGCTCTTATTTTCCCCCTTTCCATATTGTAATTTTTTTGAAGGAGTCACTACATACATATAAGAGGTAGGGAGTTATATACCCCTGCTTTAGGGCTGTATTAGTCAATTCTCACAATGCTCTAAATATACTACCTGAGACTGAGTAATTTATAAACAAATGAGGTTTAATTGACTCACAGTTCTGCTTGGCTGGGGAGGCATTGGGAAACTTACAATCACGGTAGAAGGCAGGGGAAACTGCCATTTTAAACCATCAGATATCATGAGAACTCACTATTATGAGAACAACATGGAGAAACTACCCCTGCGATCCAATTAACTCCCACTAGGTCCCTCTCTTGACATGTGGGGATTACAATTTGAGATAATATTTGGGTTGGGGTACAGAACCAAATTATATAATTCCACCCTGACCCCTCCCAAATCTCATGTCTTTCTCACATTGCAAAATACAATTTTCCCTTCTCAACTTTCCCCCCAAGTCTTAACTCATTCTAGCATTAATCCAACAGTCCCAGTCCAAAGTTTCATCTGAGACAAGGCAAGTCTCTTCTGCCTATGAGTCTGTAAACTCAAAAGCAAGTTAGTTGCTTCCAAGATACAATGGGGCATTGAATAAATTATCCCATTCCAAATAGGAGATATTAGCCAAAACAAAGAGGCTATACGTCCCATATAAGTTGGAAATCCAGCAGGGCAGTCATTAAATTTTAAAGCTCCAGGATAATCTCCTTTGACTCTGCGTCTCACATCCAGAGCACATGATGCAAGATGTGGGCTCCCAAGGCCTTGGTCAGCTCCAACCCTATGGCTCTGCAGGGTAGAGCTCCTGCAGCTGCTTTGATGTAGTGGCATTAAATGCCTGCAACTTTTCCAAGTGCACAGTGCAAGCTGGTGGTGCATCTACTATTCTGGGGTCTGTAAGATAGTGGCCCTCTTCTCACAGCTCCACTTGGCCATGCCCCAGTGGGGATTCTGTGTGGGGGCTCCAACCTCACATTTCTTCTCTGAATTACCCTAGTAGAAGTTCTTCATGAGGGCTCCACCCCTGCAGCAGACTTCTGCCTGAACATCCAGACATTTCCATACATCCTCTGAAATCTAGGCTGAGGTTCTCAAACCTCAACTTTTGTCTTCTATGCACCCACTGGCCCAACACCATGTGGAAGCTGCCAAGGCTTGGGGTTGGCACCCTCTGAAGCCACAGCTCAAGGTGTACCTTGGCCCCTTGTAGCCATGGCTGGAGCTGGAGTGGCCGGGACACAGGGTGCTATATCCTGAGGTTGCAAAGAGCAGCAGAGCCCTGGTCCTGACCCACAAAACCATTTATTCCCCCTAGACTTCCAGTCCAATGATGGGAGTGGCTTCCTTGAAGATCTCTGAAATGTCCTGGCAACATTTTCCCTATTGTCTTGGCTATTAACATTTGACTCCTCTATATGTATGCAAATATCTGCAGCTGGCTTAAATTTCTCCCCAGAAAATGCTTTTCTTTTTTACCTCATGGTCAGCCTGCAAATTTCCCAAACGTTTATGTTCTGCTTCACTTTTAAATAAAAGTTCCAGTTTCAGATAATCTCTTTGTGAATGCATATGACTGAATACTTTCAGAATCAGGCAGGTCACCTCTTGAATGTTTTGCTGCTTAAAAATTCCTTCCATCAGAAACCCTAAATCATCTCTCTCAAGTTCAAAGTTCCATAGATCTCTAAGACAGGAGTAAAATGCTACTAGTCTCTTTGCCACAGCATATCAAGCATGACCTTTATTTCAGTTCCCAATAAGTTCTGCATCTCTATCTGAGACCATCTCAGCCTGGACTTCATTGTTTATATCACAATTAGCATTTGGGCCAAAACCATTCAACAGGTTTCCAGGAAGTTCTAAACTTTCCCACATCTTCCTGTCTTTTTCTGAGCTCTCCAAACTATTCCAACTTCTGCATGTTACCCAATTCCAAAGTCACTTCCACCTTTTTAGATATCTTTATAGTAGCACCCAACACTTGGTAACAATTTTCAGTATTAGTCCGTTCTTACACTGCTATAAAGATACTACCAGAGACTAAGTAATTTATAAACAAAAGAGGTTTAACTGACTCACAGTTCTGCATGGCTGGCAAGGCCTCAGGGAACTTACAGTCATGGCAGAAGGCAAAGGGGAAGCAATACACATCTTACATGGCAATGTGGGGTGGGGGGGCGGAGAGAGAGAAAGAGAGAAATCAGGGGAAACTGCCACTTTTAAACCATCGGATCTCATGAGAACTCCCACACTATCATGAGAACAGCATGGGGGAAACCACCCCCATGATCCAATTACCTTCCACCAGGTTCTTCCCTGGACATATGGGGATTACAATTCAAGATGAGACTTGGCTGGGGACATAGAGCCGAACCATGCCAAGGACAAACATCAACATACATTATTTAGAATTCTTCTGTGAAAGAGATTTGTTTCTTCTTCTCCATTTATTAATTTAATTATATCAGTATAGACTCATGGATATTTATTTTATACCTTAGGCTCTTACTACTGTATTTGGTTGCTCAAATTGTCTTAGATTTGCAAACTGGGATTTCTTTCTGTCTGTTCATTAGCTCCTTTGATAAACACCATCAATATTGTTTGTTTATTTATTTATTTATTAGTGCTTTATTTCATATACCACAAAATAGCTTCCTGAAATTTAGACTGAGATTGTGTGGAATCTATAGATTCAGGTTAAGAAGAATGGACATATTAGAAATACTGTATCTTTCAATCTGTTAACATGGAATATCTTTCCATTTACTTAGATTTTCTTTTATTTCTTTCATCAGAATTTTGTACTATTCTGTACATTTTGTAGATGCCATATGTACTTTGTTAAATTTATACTTCAGTCTTTTATTATTGGTGCTTATATAAATGGCATTGTGTTTTAAACTTCAAATTCCAATTATTTATTACTACAATACAGAAAGCAATTGACATCTCTATTTTAACCTTGCATTTACTATAAACCATAGAATAGCTTATTAGTTTGAGGAATTTTGTATGTGGATTCTTTAGAGTTTTCTATATAGACAATTATATTATCTTAGAACAGAGAGTTTTCTTTCTTTCTTTTGAATCTTTATATACACATTTTTATTTCCTTCTCTTATCTTTTGCACTAACTAGGGTTTACATTATGATGTTGAACAGGAGTATAGAATAGGGACACCCATGTATTTTCCCTGATGTTAGAAAATATTTAGTTTCTTATCATTTAGTATAAATAAGCTGTAGATTTTTGGGGAAGTAGGCAGATATCAAGTTGAGAAGTTCCACTCTATTACTACTTTACTGAAAGTTTTTATAATGAGGGAGTGTTGGATTTTGCCATCTTTTTTATGCATCAATTAATATGATTCTATAAGTTTTACTTAACCTGTTGATGTGCTGGATTATGTTAAATGAATATGTTGCACTTTGTGATGGTATATAATTATTTTTATACACTGTCAGATTCAATTTGCTTACATTTTATTCAAGATTTTTGCATATATATCCATTAGAGACATTGGTGTATAGTTTTAATTCTTGTGATTTAATTTACTTTATTATTAATGTTTGCCTCATAAAATGAGAAAGCAAGTATTCTTTCTGCTTCTATCTTCTGGAAGATATTACAAATAATTGGTAAAATTTCTTCCTTAAATTTTTGGTAGAATTCATCAATGCAACCATCTGGGCCTAGTGGTTTCCTTTTGGTGGGTTACTAATTGTTGATTCAACTTTTTTGACAGATCTATATGGCTATTCAATTCTTCTGTTTCTGTTTATTTGAGTTTTGTTACTTCATATCTTTCAATCAGTCCCTTTCATCATGGCTACCAAATTTGTGATCATAGAATTATTTATAATATTCCTTTATTGTCCATGGGATAAGTAGTTATAATCCCTTTTCTATTTTAATATTAATAATTTTTGTCTTCTGTCTTTTTTGTTGATTAGTGGTTTATCCACTCTATCTTTTCAAGTAAACTGTTTTTGATCTTATTGATTTTTTCTATATTTTGCCTGTTTTCAATTTTATTTTTTTCTTTTCTAATTTGCATTATTTCTTTCTTTGTTTGCTTTAGTCTGAATATTTTCATTCTGTTCTAAGATGGAAGCTTAAGTTATAGATTTTAGATCTTTCTTCTTGCCTAATAAATGAATTTGATGCTATAAATTTTTCTCTAGTAGCTGCCTTTGCTGTATTCCACAAGTTTTGATAGGTTTTATTTCTGTTTTCATTTAGTTTATTTTCTTAAATTACCATAAGATTTATTTTTTGACTCGTATGTTATTTAGAATTATATGTTTAACCTTAAAATATTTACCAATATTATCACTATCTTTCTGTTTTTGATTTCTTGCTTAATTCCTTTGTGACTTGAAGAAGTAATTTGTATTATTTCTATGGTTTTAAATTTGATATGATATGTTCTTTTGACCCATAATAGGGTCTATCATGGAGATTATTCTATGTGAGTTTGAAAGAAATATGTATTCCACTATTGTTGGATTTAATATTCTATAATTGTCAATTAGATCAAGTTGATAGATAGTCAACTATATCATTTTATGTCTTATGCCTAATGAATATATCAACCACTAAGAGAGGGTTGAGGAAGTCTCCAGCTGTAATAGTACCTTTGTCTATTTCTCCTTCTAGTACTATCAGTTTTATCTCCTGTATTTTGGCTCTCTGCTGTTAGGTGTATGCACGTTTAGGATTGTTAGGTCTGATTGGAGAATGGACTCCTTTATCATTACGTAACGCTTCTCTAATCACTGATAATTTTTTGTATGTGTGTTGAAGTCTTCTCTTTCTTAGATAGAATGTCTCTCAAGTTCTTTTGAATAGTGTTAGCATTGTATATCTTTCTCCATCCCTTTACTTTTCACATAAATGTGTCTTTTAACATAAAATTGTCTCTGACTTTGTCTTTTAATTTATGTATGTAGATTATTAACATTTAAAATGATTATTTATATGGCTACATTAACAACTACCATGTTTATAACTGTTCAAATAATTGTACTTTTTAAATTAATAGCTTCTTTTCTGCCTTCTCTGATTTTAAAATAACATTGTAGATGATTGCATTTTCTCTTCTCTCTTAGTATAACAATTATCCTTACTTTTAGAAGATTTTAGTGGCATTTCTAGAGTTTGCGATATACATTTTCAACTAATCTAAGTTTATTTTCAAATATTACTATACATTTTCATGTGTAATGCAGGTACTTAGAAGGTTTTTTCTAATTCCTCTCTCCTACTTCTTACATCATTGTCACCATTCATTTTTATCCCTATGTTATAATCGCTCAATACATTGCTATTATTCCTTTGGAAAAAAGTCTTATATCAATTAGGAATAGTAAAAATAAAACATTTCATTTTCATATGTATTTATTTATTCTCTGATTATCTTCATTTCTTTATATAGACATAAGTTTCTAACTTCATTATTTTTCTTTTTAAATAACTTTTTTAAAACATTCTTTCAGGTCAGGTGTCCTGGTGATGAATTCCTTTAATTTTTGTTTATCTGAGAAAATATTTCTCTTTCACTTTTGAAGGATAATTTCACTGTATATAGCATTTCTTTATCTTTCCATACCTTAAAAATTATATTTCAGTTTATTTTTGCCTATATGGTTTTTGATGAAAAGTGCAGGATGGGTAACATGCTTTATTCCTGTCTTCTTTCAAGATTTTTTTCTTTGCCTTTAGTTTTCTGTGGTTTAAATGTAATATCCTTTACAATAGTTCTTTTTATTTATTCTCTTTAAAGAACAAGCCAGATGCAGTATATTGTGTAATAGAAACTGAGATAAATAGGCCTTGAGTGTAGTATTTTATGTTATTCTGGCTAGAAGCTGTGATCGATTTAATATTAGCTGCAGCTGCAGATGATGGAGATTTCTTCTAGGGTCTTTGTTTTTGTCTCTGTTATCTTTGGGTTTTCAAAATAGAACCTGTTTCTAAGTTTTTTTGTTTGTTTTTGTGTTTTGCTTTGTTTTGTTTTGTTTTTTATCAATCCACTGTTATTATAGTGGAGCCCTGATGCTATTGTGGCAAAATGTAGGGGAGGGGAACATTCTATAATCTTACAATTCAATCTTAGTCTTTTAGTTGATCAGTGTTCTTCACAAAAATTTCTTAGCCTTATGCTTGCCCACCTTAAGTGAGACAGAAAGGTTAAAGAGGGCTGGAGTTGGGTAATTGCCTTTCCATCTGTTTGGGAAAGTCTATGATGCAGTCTTTTTCCTTGCAAGGGAGTCCTTTGTTACCTCTCTCTTGAGATATTTCAAACAGTTACTTTTCTATCATCCGGTTAGAAATACAAGCAGGTTTTTCTCGACTCTTTACTGGGAACATGTGGTGGTATTTCTTAAATTAAAGCTCCTGAAAGTCAGGGGTTTCTTTAAGAACGGTCCTGACCAGGCACAGTGGCTCACCCCTGTAATCCCAACACTTTGGGAGGCCGAGGTGGGTGGATCACGAGGTCAGGAGATCGAGACCATCCTGACTAACACCATGAAACACCGTCTCCACTAAAAATACAAAAAATTAGCCGGGCGTGTTGGTGGGTGCCTGTAGTCCCAGCTACTCGGGAGGCTGAGGCAGGAGAATGGCGTGAACCTGGAAGGCGGAGCTTGCAGTGAGCCGAGATAGCCCCACTGCACTCCAGCCTGGACGACAGAGTGAGATTCCATTAAAAAAAAAAATAAATAAGAAAAAATCATGGTCCTTAGGAGTTTCTCATTCTCAAGTCAGTCTATAGCCTCGAGCAGTTTGTCAAAATTATCATTTCAGTGTTCCCACCAGTCTATGGCTCCAGTGGCTTCTGCTTGGGGAAAATTGATCTCAGCTTCATTTCTCCGTATTTGCCTGTCTTTCCAGATTAAGAGGAGTCAGTTTGCCCTACGACCTCAATTCTCTGAAGGATAAAAGAAAATCATTGATTTTTAGTTTGTTTACCTTTTTTCTCATTTTAAGGAGTGATGACTTTCAAGCTTTTTACATATCAGAAAACAGAAGTCTGTAAGAATTCTTTTTTGACTGAATGTCTAGTGTTCCAATGTCTGAGTCTATTACTTTGTAGACAAATGTCAATCAATAGATGTTTAGTTTAATATAGTATATACATTCACACCATGAAATACTGTACACTTGTTAAAAGAAATAATATGCTTCTGATTGCTGATAAGGACAAAGGAAAAAGATATCCGGAATATACTATTTTGTATTATCCAGAAAAGTATACAGTAAGTGACTATTAGTGTACAATAAGGGAAGAATAAGAATTCTTTTTTATATTTAGTTGTATTAGCATAAAGAATCTTGAGAAGGTATCTGTGATGGTTGATTTTGGATGTTAACCATCCACTTTATTGGATTAAGGGATACGCAAAGAGCTGGTGAAGCACTGACTCTTTTCAATGCTCCTGTAGGCATTGAGCCAATCTTTCTTCTGCTAAAAGGGAAACCAAGTGGTTTGGCATTCCTCAGGTGTGGGTGTTTCCAGGGAAGACTGACATTTAATTCAGTGAATTGAATGGGGAAGATCTGCCCTCAATGTGGATGGGAAGCATCTAGTAAGCTGGGGGCCCAGATGGAACAAACAGGTGGAGAAAGGTTGAATTCAGGCTCTCTTTTCCGAAGAACTCCAGGTTCTGATGACTAAGGTTCTGATGACATGAACTTCCTTGTCAAAGGAAAGGTTGAATTCAAAGAAAGGTTGAATTCAGGCTCTCTTTTCCAAAGCCAGAGCCCCCTTTTTCTCCTGCCCTTAGTCATCAGAACTTCCACGTTCTGATGACATGAACTTCCTTGATTCTAAGACCTTTCGTCTTGGATTGAGCCATGCTACCAGCTTTCCTGGTTCTCCAGCTGGCATATGGCCTATTGTGGGACTTCTCAATTTCCATAATTGAGTGAGCCAATTCCTCTAATAAGTCCCTTCTCATTTCTATCTCTCGCTCTGTTTGTCTCTCCCTCTCTCTCTCCATAGATATATATGGAAATATACATTAGGTTGGTGCAAAAGTAATTGCAGTTTTGCCATTACTTTTAATGGCAAAAACAGCAATTACTTTTCCACCAGTCCCATAATAATAATATTTTATTATTAAACATACAATATAAGAAAAGCAATGAATATTTATTGACCCCTTATTGCACACAAATGATCACTTACTAATTTTCTGAATATTACTTTTCACAAAATAATATATCAGGGATATCTCTTTTCTTTTTTCTATATCAGTAATTAGAAGCATACTAATTCTTTCATATATATATGTATATATATGTACACACAAACATATCGGTGCATTTGTGTGTAAATATACACACATATCAGTGTGCGTGTGTGTATATATACACACACACACACATATATATACACACACATATCAGTCTGTTTCTCTGGAAAACCCTGACTAAATAATAAGAAAATATTTAAAGTAGTTACCTATAGGAAACAAAGGTAAGGGAATGAAAGGGTGGACAGGAGGCAGATATGGGAATTAGACAGCTTAATATAAACCATTTTAAGTAATATTGTTATTTTAGAACCTTATGATTGTACTATTTACACAAAAACACAAGTAACATTCCTCAAGATGCTTTATTTGATTTTCATTTATAAACTTTGGGGCAAGTAACATTGATTTGTAAAGCTAATAACATTAAAGAAAGTCTCTTAGGAAATATGAGGTTGTTGTCAACTTACACCCTGAGACTTATGCTCCAGAGTCTATTTGGTCAGCCTGGATGTGAGATACAAAATATAGTCTTTCTTCTGGAATACATTAGAGTTTTTAAGGATGTGAGTATACTTTTAAAGTTTCATTGTGATGATTTTTGGATATTAACCTCCAATTTATATTTTGAATGCCACCTCATATAGTTTATTTGCTCTATCTTATTAGCCAAATGTCAATCTTTTGGCCAGAAAAAAGGATTGGAAGCCCCATATTTGCCAAAACACTTTAAGATTAGATCAATTTCAGTTTATTTTTATTATCTTGGAAGACAGTGAAGAGTCATCTTTTCCTCTGGATATCAAAAGAGATGGAGTTTTACCAAATTGACAATAGAACTTGAAGATCGGAGAGGGGCGGAGCAAGATGGCCGAATAGGAACAGCTCCAGTCTCCAACTCCCAGCGCGAAGGACACAGAAGACCAGTGATTTCTGCAGTTT